>NW_020837982.1:5879033-5915327 GCF_003676395.1 Aethalodelphis obliquidens
CCCCCCCCCCCCCCCCCCCCCCGCAGCACTGTAATCAGGACTTGACCCTTTTTAACCTTTTACTTGATTGTAATTGCTTTAGGGTATAAAAGGCGCATCCCTGTGATTCCATTCAACAGGTCAGCACGCCCCCGTGTTCCTTTCTCCAGTAGTCCTTCCTATAAGATCCTGCCAAAACTCAGGGTAGTGTTTGGTGCCTGGAAGGAATGGTAACCTTTGCTTTTTTTGTTGTTGGACTAATTTATATCTTACACAGCAAGTGTAAGATCTACTTATATATACTTATATACGCAGCAGCGCCTTGTGCATACGAAGTGCTCCATCCGTATTTGATTGGATTGCATTCCCTTTGCAAACTCATGAACTTTACCCGTTCCCATCCGGGTGACTTGTCCTCTTCTCTTCTGTGAAGGTATTTGATTACTCGTTGTCTAGTGTCTCGTGTGGCATAGAAGCAGGCTGATGAAGAGCGCAAGATGGAAGTGGGGAGGGGTGGGTCACTCTGGTCTATTTCTCGTTCACACCAGAGAACAATGTCAACAGTAACCCAAGAGACATTCTGCAAAATACGGAAGATCTTTAGTGTTTGGGTTTTTTTAAAGAGGAAATTTTGTCTCTATTCTATGATCACAATTAATTTACAGTCTTACTCATCAGCTTGGCTCCGAAATAGGAGGTAGATGAGGAAGTATCCTGGCTTCAGCTTCCAGCGGCATTAGAGGAGTGGTTCAGGCAAAAATGCCTTGGAGCTCTCGCCCCTGTTTTGGTTGGCACTGTGGATTCGGAGGTTAGAGTCTCTCATAGGAAGACTCGAGAGGAACCCTCCCCTGCTGTTCTGTGCTCTCATCCAGTGCACCAGCCCCAACCCTTCCACTCCCATCCCTTAGGAACAAAACGTGGAGGTTGATCCGCCGAGTATGTATTGGGCACCAACGTAACTGGGAGCTTAGCTGCACACGGAAGCTTGAGGGCTGGGCCTCGGGGGAGCAGAAGTAGCGTAGACATTATCCCTGCTCTCAAGAATCTCACGGTAACATACGTGACACAGAGAAGAAGATTCTACCACTATAAAGCAAGCAGCTTTCACCTTATCTGCCAACTTCAGCTCATAAGAAGTGACTGGCTACAGTGCTGTCTCAGGAAGGCTTCTGAAATTACCCTGGAGATCAGTGAGAAAGACACAGCCATTCCTGATGAGCATGGCCTA
This sequence comes from Aethalodelphis obliquidens, assembly GCF_003676395.1. Lineage (NCBI taxonomy): Eukaryota > Metazoa > Chordata > Mammalia > Artiodactyla > Delphinidae > Aethalodelphis > Aethalodelphis obliquidens. The sequence goes on from NW_020837982.1 coordinate 5,880,241, forward strand.
CCACGGGCCCAGGATGGGAGAAGGTCAGCATGTTTCCTGAATAGTTGACACCCTCACACTGTATAATGAAGTGTTAAAAAAAAAAAATAGTCGTCAGTGTGTTACAGATGACAGAAGTTGCAATTGAGATAGAGGATGGGTGTGAGTAGGAGTTATCTAGGTGCCTCCTGAGCTGAGCTGGGAGGGTGAGTGGACAGGTGGTGACGGGAGAGTCACCAGGGGACGCATCCAGGCAGATGCACAGAGTCAGGGATAGAGATGGAGCAGAGCGGCAGCTGAGGGGAGCCTGGCTGGAGCATGGGGTCGCTGTAGAGGAGACGTGGGAAATTAAATGGAAAGGTGAGACAAGAGGAGGGTGTGAGGAAGGAGGGTGGACACGCTGGAGCTTTCCAAGGTCAACTAACTCGCTCCTTCTCTGCTTGCTAACCGTCACCACCATCACAATGGACTGTCCTAGGCCTTAAGTTCTTTGAGGGCACAGTGGCTATATCTGGATGTAATAAACTTTCAATAAGAAAAGCTCTTGAGTAAAATGTCAATTTTCTCCTGTTCCTACTCATTAATAATGCATGTGGTTCTTATCTTTTTCTTCTTGACTGTTATATAAATACAAAAAAACAAAACAAAAAACGCAGCTGGATTCCTGTAGCCTTAGACAGCAACTAAAAAGATACAAAATGTTAAGAGGGGTGGGAACACCCACCTCTCCCCCATTTTTCATAGAGCACAACTGTGCAGGGACCAATTAATATAGCCCTGCTGGATGTGAACAGTGATGACTTAGTGTGACTGAGGCAAATTCAGTGATGTTTGAATGGGAAATGGGAGAAAGTTGCAACCATCCTCATCACCGTGACCTGGGGCAAGCCTGGAGCGGCTCAGTATTTTCTCTCCTCCCAAGATTTCTTACACCTTTGATTTTGGAAGTTGTTCAGAAGAAACTGCATTAAAGGAGAAAGAGAGCATTAGACTGTTTCTTTCCAGTTTCTCTTTGTTTAGTTGTCTGTCTGCTGGGTACCTTTAGGTTAATGATATCTAAGTATTTGCTGACTTCATAACGTTTTTGTGTTTGAGGAGGTAGTAGGGTAGAGTGGGGAAAAGCATGAGGTTTAGAGCCAGGCTGCTTGGGTTTCAATCCTGGCTCCTCCACTCTCTGGCCGTATGACTTTGGACAAGGTCCTTTAATTTTCTGCACCTCGCTTTTTGAAAAGGAGGATAGTTTTAGTCCCTACGTCATAAGGTTATTGTGAAGATTAAGTGAAGTTCACGTATAAAGACTCTTACAAAGAGCTGACATGGTGCCTGGTATACCATAAGTGTTCAGAAAATGAACACTGTCATTATTTAGGGTTTTCATTTGTGGAAAGGGGAGCTGGTACTGATAAGGTAGTAGGACCAGTGCACACACTTAAGCGGTAGATTCTAGGCTCAGCTCTGCCACTAAATCGTGTGACAAACGTTCTGGGCCTTATTTTTTTCATCTCTTAGAGGGTCCAATAACACCTTATCTTTCTCCCAGGGGTTTGGGGTCAAATGCGATCATGAAGTGCCTTGAAAAGTATAAAACAGCACAAATGCCAAATTTTATCACTGCTGTTGTTGTAGGAGTGGTGGTGGTAGTTAATGATGATATTGATAAAAATGGATCCAGGTTCTAAAAATGTTTTAAGTTAATTACTTTTTATTGAGGTACAGTTGATTTACAGTATTGTATTAGTTCCCGGTATATAGCAAAGCGATTCAGTTATTTTTTTCAGATTATTTTCCATTATAGGTTATTATAAGATATTGAACATTGTTCCCCATGTTACACAGTAAATCCTTGTTGCTTATCTGTTTCATATATGGTAGTGTGTATCTGTTAATCCCATACTCCTAATTTATCCCCCCACCTTTTACCCCTTTGGTAACCATACATTTGTTTTCTATTTTTGCGAGTCTTTCTGTTTTGTAAATAGATTCATTTGTATTGTTTTCTAGATTCCACATATAAGTGATATCATCTAATATTTGTCTTTCTCTGTCCGACTTACTGAAACGGGTCCAATTTTAAATGTAAAAAGCATGAGGAGTGATCGCCTCGCGGCAGTCAAGCACGTTTGTTTTCTCTTTCTTGAAATAAAATAACGTTTCATGTTTTCTTCCTCCCAGAAACCTTGGGGAGCTGATAGATCGGTTCGTGGCCGATTTCAAAGCCCAGGGGCCACCTAAGCCCAACACGGACGAGGGGGGCGCCGTGCTCCCCAGCTGCGCCGACCTCTTTGTCTACTACAAGAAGTGCATGGTGCAGTGCTCGCAGCTCAGTACCGGGGAGCCGATGATCGCCCTGACCACTATTTTCCAGAAGTACCTCCGAGAGTACGCCTGGAAAATCCTCTCTGGCAACCTGCCCAAGTGAGTCCTGTTCTTCCTGGTCTGACCGGAGAAGTGAGATTCTGAATATACCTAAGTATGGAAATCTTTAAGGAAATCCACCCTGAAGCTGTTCGCTAAACTGCCGAGAGTATCAGGGAGGAAAACACCCTTATGGAGTTCCCAAGGGTCTGAGACTGTTTCCTCTCAAATGGGATTCCACAGCTGACCAGGACCGCCAGAGGAAGTCAGTACTGCCACGCTGGCCACTAGCATAGGTCAGATCCTGCCACGGTGGACTCAGGGGAGTCAGTCCCATTATAGACGTGCTTAGTTTACATGGATTCAGTGGTAGGTACTTGGCAAAAGAAGTGGGGTGGTGGTAGCAATGACTTTTGAACAGCAAGGGCAGTTTCATTCAGGCCAAAGTCTCTCTTATGGTGTGTGTATCTTGCTCTCCTGGGTTGAGTCTAATATTTAAAGATGCGGTAGGATTGGGGGAAAGGTGGTTGCATAGCATAGCTCCTAATTATAGCGACTTCACTCTGTTATTCTGGGGCATTAAAATATTGTTATATAGCTTATTACTTGAAATAAATGGATTGTTCGACTAGAGTTTTAGAGATATTTTGGTTATATAGCAATTTCTATTGTAATAGAATATGATCTGAAGCAATGCTTCAGAATCCAGTAATTATAAATCACTCCCATAGCTAAATTCAACAGTTTGGAATTTAGTTTCTGTCACCGTCACTAAAATGTGTCATATATAGGAGTTTTACATAATTGGGAGGAAAGAAAAATAAAATCCCTTCGCTCTACAAGAGATTTGAAGTAACAGACATGTTTTACACACGAGAATTTCTTTGAATATGATAAACATTATTTTTAAATTTTTGATAACTTTTATCCTGATTTTCAAAATACTGCAAGTTTGTTATAGTTTGTAAAACACAGAAAAGCACAAAGATGAAGATAAAAATCACCACCCAGTGAAAACAGGTTTAACTTTTCAGTATACATTTTTCTGTTCTTTCTTTATATGCGTAATGTGTGTGACTGAATGCTTCTGTTTATTTGTTTAACAGGACTGGACTATAGTGCTTATAGTTTTACACCCTGCTTTGTCATGATGTGAGCATTTTGCCGTGTGTATTAGTCAGTGTCACAGCAGGAAACAAATGGTACTCAGCTGGGATATTATTACTAAAGCCACTGTTCACAGAAATGGGGGCAGGTGAAAGGAACCAAGGGAGCATTCTGAAGCATCCAAACTCTAGTGGGTAATTGTTACTACTTTAAAACTCACGTGACAGCTAGGGCTGTGGACAAAGGGCTGCCTAACAGAAACTGTAGTCATAGGGGCCACGGTCACTGCCAGGACCACACTGAAACAGAGGGAGCAGGAAGGCTAGTTGTTACTCCGACTTCTCTCTCCTCAACCTCTCTGACTTCCTACAGCCTCTGCTGATGGCTGAAACCAACAGGAGCCCAGGGGGCTGGGGAGCCTGGGTGAAAAGTCTGCAGAGGTCAGTCTCCCAAGCAGTGAAAAGGGAAGAGAAGAGCAGAGAACAGTCAGCACAGTAAAAATATTCAAGACACTTTTTTTTTTCCAGATTTTTTTTTTTTATGTATGTATGTATGTATGGCTGCATTGGGTCTTTGTTGCTGTGTGCGAGCTTTTCTCTAGTTGCGGCAAGCGGGGGCTGCTCTTCATCGTGGTGCACGGGCTTCTCATTGCGGTGGCTTCTCTTGTTGCGAAGCATGGGCTCTAGGCACATGGGCTTCAGTAGTTGTGGCTTACCGGCTCTAGAGCACAGGCTCAGTAGTTGTGGCGCATGGGCTTAGTTGCTCCGCGGCATGTGGGGTCTTCCCGGATCAGGGCTCGAACCTGTGTATCCTGCATTGGCAGGCAGGTTCTTAACCACTGCGCCACCAGGGAAGCCCCATCAAGACACTTTTAATGATGCTATGACGTTCCCACATACCGAAGGCCCTCAGCTAACTTCTGAGATTTCTTATTGATCATTCTCTTAATTGACCATTTATGTTGGGTTCAGTATTTTGGTATTTTAAATAACATTCAGAAGAGCATCCTTGAACAGAAGTAGAACTACTGGGTCAAAGAGTCTGAACGTTTTTTTAAGCTCCTGAAAAATACCTCCAAAAAAGTTGTACAATTTAAAGCTCCTAACCCGTAGTGGAAGAGACAGCCAGTGTCCTCATACCCTTATAAGTACTAGAAATTAAGATGTTTTCAAATCTTTGATTACCTAAGACTGGGAAGTTTAGGGCTGTGTGTGTGTGTGTGTGTGTGTGTGTGTGTGTGTGTGTGTTTTAAAGGAAAAATTTCTCTTATTTTTAAGGTAAATATCATTGATTTCTGTCTTCTTAAAAAATAGACTCTCACAGTTGAAATTTTATTTATAACTGCAGGAAGTTATTTTAAAAACTGCTTTTTTATTTTTTGTGATCACATGATTAGATCAGTAGGAAGAGATGACGTGCTTTTTTGTTTCTTGAGGCAGTCAGGCCTTTGGCCAGGAACCATGTCGCAACATTCACTTCTGAACCCCTCCACAAGCACGAAGACAAGCTCCCATGCAGAATTTTCTTAACTGAGAGAAACAGTTGGGGAACCAGCTTTTGCACCACACATGACTCTGAATGAGCTGTACAGATCAGGAAATGCCACGCTAAGCAGAGAGGCCGCTCAGCAGAGCAGAGTCATTGTAGTTAACATGACTGATGGCTGGCTCACTGTTGGGATCGTCTCTTCCTATTTCTGATGGTCAGAGAATTTAAACAAATGACAGTCAAGGTCAGGTGACTCGGAAAGGGCCTCATTGTGTGTGGATTTGTTTGGGCCACGTCCAGCCTCTCCTTCCCCTGTTTCTTTGTCTTACAACGTGCAGTTTCCGGGTCAGGAAGCAAATGAGGAGTCCTGGCCTGACTGGTCCCTATGCCTTTTCCTCAGAACCACAAGCAGCGGCGGTGGGTTGACCATCAGCAGCCTCCTCAAGGAAAAGGAGGGCTCAGAAGTGGCCAAGTTCACCCTGGAGGAGCTCTGCCTCATCTGCAGCATCCTGAGCACTGCAGAGTACTGCTTGGCCACCACCCAGCAGGTGAGCCGCCCGGGCTGCCCTTGCGCCACCTCCTCCTTTTCCTGAGCCGCCTGGGCCACTTAGCTCAGTGGGTAAGAATATGGGCCCCAACGAGGCCACACACAACCTTGGGCAGAACAGCTGGTCTCCCACAGGGGAAAACTCGAGGTCCAGCCAGGGGACGGCCCAGGCAGCCCCCTTGCAGAAGGACCTTGTTAAAAGGAGACTGGGCAAGAAAGTATGACTGGTCTCCTCCCCAGAGCTGTGTAAGCTACTCAAAGAGCATGACGTGCCCTCTTGAAAATAGGTCAGTAGCCCTGTCTCCCACGTGCTGAAAGCAGTTACAGTCGTAGTGGTGGTAGGCCCCAGCCTTCGTGGTGATGAGTCACAACCAGTGATTCCATTCTCAGGAGTGTTACCAGGCTCACTGAAAATCCTTTGGGCTTTTATGTGTCTCCTGAAATGTATGGAGCATATTCTCAATCTGCAGAAACAAATAACCATTGTCTGGATGCTGACGTTCAGGAACTGGGAAGCAGGAAAGGGTAATGTCTCTGCTGGAGCTCCCATTAGCAGAAGGAAGACCAGAAGAATTTTCTGTTCAGCCTTCGATGTGGGATTAGAAGTTCCTTTCCACATTTCCAACCCTGCCAACCCTTGCCTTTGGACTTCTGTGAGAGAATACATTTCCATTTTAAGCCACCAAGTTTGTAGTAATTTGCTACGGCAGCGTTAGGAAACTAATTACAGGAGTCAGCCTGAATGAACTCTACTGGTCAAAGATGAGACATACAAGTATCAGTGAGAATATTAGCTACAGTCGATTGTAAACATCAAATATGTTTAAATCCATTTGGTTATAATGATTTTTAAAATTCACTTATCACCTTGGAAGATACTAAGAAACCACTGGCATGAATTGAATACTGGTAAATAAAGGAAAAGTTCTTATCCTGCCTTTCCTATCTGACTTGTACCTCAGGATAACCAAATCACAGACAATGGGAAGTATATTTTTATAGCAGATTTTCAGTTCATAAATGAAGAAGAAAAGATATTGAATTCAAATATCATTCTTTTATACCTCTTAATGGAATAATAGATCTGGGCATCGACCATCAATGGCTGCTGACATTACAAAAAGAGAGACAACCAAACATCATGTTATCTCCTGATGGAAGTACACAGCACTATCATGAAGGAGTTTTCTTTTTTTTTTTACTCTCTTTCTTTTTCTTTTTCTTTTTCTTTTTTTTTTTTGTTGGTGCTGTGTGACTTGTGGGATCTTCATTCCCCAACCATGGATGGAACCCCGGCCACGGCAGTGAAAGCGCCGAGTCCTAACCACTGGACCGCCAGGGGATTCCCATGAAGGAGTTTTCTTTAAAAAAAGAAAAATCTGAATCTGATCAAGCTTTTACATCAAGCTACAATTTACAGGAAATACAAGGGATAGAGGAGCATGCTAATTAGTACCTTGTGGATACAATCAATGAGATCAAACTATGAGAAAATCTACGGGGCAAACAACCTAGTTTCCTTAGGAAAAAATCACAGGGGTTTGGGGGGGGGGGTTGCAAAAAGAAATGGAGGGAGAAACCAAAGAGACTTGAGAATCCAAGCAATGAAGAATTGAAAAATAATATTTAGAAAACAATGCCAATAATGTGTCAATATCGGTTCATTAATTGTAACACTTTTACGCTTAACACCTGCATGGGGTGTGCCATTCCCTCCTTCAAGAGATCTTTATGAAGCACTGATTATGTACCAGGCATTGTATTTGGTATTAATTCACAGAGGTGAACAGAGTAGACAAATTTCTTACTGTCATGGAACTTAGAACTAATAAAGGAGCCAGATAATAAATAAGGCAAAATGTAACCTCAATTTTGTTCTAAGTGCTGAGAAGGAAACAGATGTTGCAGTGCTAGTTAGGGAGTTGCCTACTGAGGTAGAGTAGTCAAGGAGGGCCTCCTGGAGGAGGTTATATTGAAGCAGAGACCTGAGGGGTGGGAAGGAGACTGCCAAGTGAGGAGCTTGGAAGGGATGGGCAGTGGCGGGGGGGGGGGGGGGCAAAGCAAAGGAGCTGGCTAGGACGGGGGAGCAGAGAGTGCTTCGGAGAGGAGAGAGGAAGTAGGACGTGTGAAGGCCCTGAGGGGGAAAAGACCCGGTGTCTTCCAGAACCTTAAGAGGTCGGTATAACTGAAGCCAGGCGGACAAGGGGGAAAGCAAGATGCGGGCCGTGAAGCTAGACAGGACCCAAATCATAGTTAGAAGTTTGGATTTTATTTTCAGTGTTAACAGGGAAAGGCCGCTAGAGAGTTGAAGCCTTGAGAGCCTGCGCTGTGATTTTTCTCCTCAATCCCTTCTAAACGTGTAGATTGTTTCCAGTTTTTCACTAATATAAACGACAGCAGAATGTGAGCTTTATGAGAAGAGGATCTTATCTGTTTTTTTCACCAGCTAACTCCCTTATGCTATGACAGAGCCTGGCACTCTATTTAGAATAGACTTTCAGTAAATATTGGTTTAATTCATGAATGCTGCAAAGAACACGTGCGCATCTCCGTACCTTGTTCTCATTACTCGTTGAAATATCTTTCTAGATGCGAAATCGCCAGCCGGAAGAGTGTGTATGTTTAAATGTTTGCCTTTTAAATAAGTTGCCTTCCCAAAAGGTTACATTAATTTACCCATTCCTAGGAGTCACTTTTAAATCTAAGACAAAACATTCTTTATTCTTAGAGTTTCTGTAATAAATAGGTTTGGGGATGCTAGGTGAAGCAATTCCCGGGATGTTTTGAGGTATTTACAATTCCCGGTCAGTTGTATTTTTCTTGGAGGCTGCTGGAGCGTGGCCAGCGTTTCTCCCCGCTTGGCTGTAGGATGATGCCGGCAGGAACTGTGTTTCTTTTGTTTATTTTGGTATCCCTCAACACCTTAACGCGGTGGGTGGCCCAGCCCAGCGCTCAGGGAATACTTTACCTGATTTTATTGCGACCCACCACTGGAGGCTTCCAGTGTTGGTGGGTAAGCCAGCAGTTCACGAGGCAGGGAGTATCCTAAAAATGGGGATCTGTTTAAATTGTCAGTGTGTCATGAGAACCAAGTACAGTGCAGGGCCAAAGGGCACAGGCTCTGGAGGAAGTTTGATTCCCAGCCCTACCACTCACTGTCCTGGGTAGGGCATGCCTCCATCTTCTCATATATCAAAGGAGGATCATAATAGAACCTTCCTTACAGGGCAGTGAAAATTAAATGAGTCCATACACGAAAAGTGCCTGGAATTATACCGGAATCCTCACACTCAGTAAATGTTAAGTATTGTTACGTTGCTCCTTCCGATAAGCATTAAGTATGTCGTTCTCTCTGTTACTCTCTAACAGCTGGAAGAGAAACTCAAGGAGAAGGTCGACATAAGTCTGACTGAACGAATCAATCTGACTGGAGAAATGGACACATTCAGCACGTATGTACTCGCGCGCCTGCTCGAGGCCCAAATTCCCCCTTCACGGAGCAGCGTGTCTCAGGCCGTCAGCGTAGGTTACTACAGAACCTGAGAAGTTTCCAGGACCTTCTATTGGATCAGGATTATTTTCTCCACCAGCCACCAAGGAGCCTTAGAAGTTGGTGCAGCTGCCCCCCATCCCGCCTCCTCAAATACAATCATTTTTAGCTTATGGGGGCTTTATTGTTGCCCTGTCTGGAATAACAAGAGAAAAGAAATCCCCCCTTGGCCATCCCTGCAGGAAGGTCAGGTCCAGGGCCTCCTATCTGACCCGCTAAATCTACAGAGAGCCAGCCCCACCTCCAGTGTTTCAAGGGTATAAAGGGTGAGCAGCCTGATTTTAGCCCCTGGGGGGCGGGGGAGGGCAAGTGTATTTGGGGTGGAAGAGTGTCTGTCCAAGGAGTTCAGCCTGTAAAGCCTTCTTGAAACAGTTATTGCCCTGGTGCTACCTGGCAGGATTTTGTCCTGGTCGTTAAATGAGATTTGGGAAAGCCAAGCTTCTGCTTTCACATCAGCCACTTACTGAGGAAAAGTCCAAATTCTCTTCTTAGGTCATTTTCTCTCAACTTCCCCCCCACCCCCGCAAGATCTGATTTAAACATTTTGGGTAAACGGGTCCTTTTGGAGGAGGTAGCAAAGAGGAATTCTGGGTGTAGCAACTGGGGAGACGAGCCGTGGAATCTGGTGTCCTGACTGAGTAGGAACACATCCGAGTGAGACCAGGACACACAGCAAGAAGGAGGGCGGAGCCAAAACACTCCTCCTTGTCATTCATTCCTTTCTGAAATGAAACTCAAGTTTTTCTGAGGAAATGGTGCATCTAAGTTTTACACAGGTGCCTGAAACATTTGGAAGGGGCTGTGTCGGTCAGTCGTTCGTTCACAGTTCACTTTTGTAAGCTGTGCCCACAGTAGTGTGTTTGATTTGCAGTGTCATCTCCAGCAGCATTCAGCTGTTGGTTCAGGATCTCGATGCTGCCTGTGACCCCGCCCTGACAGCCATGAGCAAGGTAAGCTTTTAGGAAGTGCTTCTTCCTGAATGTCCAAGAGTGACCCCAGGTGGTTTCTCCCTGCCCTGCCTGTAGCTCCTGCAGGCTCTTCAGTGCTTAAAGCACCAGTTGGGAGGAGAACGGAGCCCTCCAGGAGTTTGCTAAAGCACTCAATTGATCTTGCACCTGAAGTCAATTGCCTGTCCTTTGAGAATGAGACGGGGAGCAGGTGTGTTTCCTAAGTTTGAAGGAGAGTTTGCTTTTTTTTTTTAAATCGTTTTTATTTATTTATTTATTTTTGGATGCGTTGGGCCTTCGTTGCTGTGCGCGGGCTTTCTTTAGTTGCGGCGAACGGGGGCTACTCTTCGTTGCAGTGCACAGGCTTCTCATTGCAGTGGCTTCTCTTGTTGCAGAGCACGGGCTCTAGGTGCGCGGGCTTCAGTTGTGGCACGAGGGCTCAGTAGTTGTGGCTCAGGGGCTCAGTAGTTGTGGCTCACGGGCTCTAGATCACAGGCTCAGTAGTTGAAGCTCACGGGCTTAGTTGTTCCGCAGCATGTGGGATCTTCCTCGACCAGGGCTCAAACCTGTGTCCCCTGCATTGGCAGGCGGATTCTTAACCACCGCTCCACCAGGGAAGTCCGTGAGGTTGCCTTTGATCAGCATCTGACACGTGCCAAAAACCCTTCGTGTGGCGGCAGTCACTTCAGACTCATTTTCATTCCTGCCCACTGAGAAGTTTTTCCGACTCTCTCTGCGCTCTCGTGAGGTGCAGGATCATTTGATCAGGTTGCGGACCCTGGTTTTCTAATATCGTGGTGGCCCGTCAGTCAGCCCTCAGTCCGCAGGCCCCTCCTTTGGCGCTTATCACGTGCAGCTTCATGTTGCTCTTTGGCTTTTACGTGCCTGTGTCTTTTCTTCCTAAAAGAAAATCAGTTCCTTAAGTTCATGGACCACATAGAATAGAGAAGACTCATACTTGTTGATTAATTAAGTTGGAAATAGGCAATTCTTCATTGATTTCTAAGCCAAATAACACGAAGTTGCCCACTCTTTGAACCTTCTAGAGCAGGGGTCGGCAGACTACAGCCAGTGAGCCAAATCTGGTCTGCTGCCGGATAAAGTTTTATTGGAACACAGCCACGCTCATTCATTTATATATTATCTATGGCTGCTTTTGTGCTACAACGGCAGAATTAAGTAGTTGCAACTGAGACTAGATGACTCGCAAAGCCTAAGATATAAACAGTCTGGCCCTTTACAGAAAAAGTTTGCCAATGCCTATTCTAGAATCGTAGACTCTTGGAACATTCTTACAAATTCTAGAGAAAGAACTTCTCTGGGGCATACTGACCAGTAGCAGAGTAGAACACTGGCTTCGGAATCAGACAGACTTAACTCTCCTCATTTTTCCTTTGGGCGTGTTAAGCAAGTAACAACCTCTCTGGGCCCAAGTTACCTCATCAGTATGTGAAATGCCAGGATCTGCCTTCTGAGGAGAGTGACTGGTCTGGTGCCAATAACCGTTAGTCCTCTTTCCCTCTTGTCAGGAGTGGCCGTGTCACAAGGTTGTGTAAACACACATTTGCTGTGAATTTGGTTTTGTAGTAGATTGTAAATATTTAACAAAACTAGGGCTAAGACCAAAACTTAAGCTTTGGAGTTTTATGGCGCTCAGGGGGGAGTCCTGAGTAGCTGATGTCACAGAGTTTCCATTCAAAAGGCCCTTCCTTCCACCAATCAGATATGGATGTGTATTTCCAGCATCCAAGTGTTTACAAGCAGAATACTCCAAGCAGGCACAGGGAGACTCACTCATTTTCTGAAGGAACGTGGCTCTGAAGATTGGTTTTGTGGGTTCTGATTATCCCCTCGCTGCTGGGGAACACTCCCTACATCCTGAACATGATCTGTTCCGGCTGCCATCTCTCCTGCATTGCCACACACTTTCGATTGGAATGCAGCTGGCGAAAGAATTTTTACATTTACCAAAGGAAGAGTGGATTTTTTTTTTCAGTAAAATAACAGTTGTAGGGGGTTTAACACTCCAGGTGTTGCTTATATGAACTGTCAGTTCATTAGGTGGATTTCCCTCAAACTGCCCCCACCACCCATCTCTCCACCATACCCACACCAGCAAACACTAACAGAGACCATACCTCCAGAATCTTTTGTTTACATCATAGGAAAACCACAGATGTGGGAAGGCAGCAGCTGGGAGGCCGTTACTCTTTGTCTGAGTCTTCTGGAGTTCTAGCAAAATGAAATCCATGTGATGAAAATGACCCGATATAAACAAGCCAAGTGGTCACAAACCGATTAAACAAATACCCTCTGTTATTTGTGCCTGCCTTCTGTTCTGTGTAGTTTCTTCTAGGATTTTTTAAAACTTTTGTTTTGTGATAATGCTTCTTCCTGTCTGTGATTCCATCATTTTTGCTGCTAGTTGAACAGTTCATTTCAGACTCTACCCAGCACGGTGCTGGGAGTCCCAAGGCTGGGAAAGATGTGGACCTTATTCCAAGGTGCTTAGATTCCAGAAAGTGTGGGGTAAGAGATGTGTGAGATGAGTGGGGTTAAGGTATGAGGAAATCAGTACCAGAAGTACAGAATACACCCTTCTCAAAGGAGGAGAGTTCAGGACTTCCCTGGCAGTCTGGTGGTTAGGACTCCGAGCTTCCACTGCAGGGTTCGATCCCTGGTTGGGCAACTAAGATCCCACATGTTGCGCTCGCACGCCCGTGCAGCGTGGCCAAAACAAAGCAAAACAAACAGACGAGAAAAGAGGAGGGTTCACATCCAGGTGGGGAAGCAAAGAAAGCCTTCTTAAGGAAGTAGCATTTGAAACAGACCACCAAGGATGGCAAAGTTTTGAAGAGATTTGTGATTAGGAGGGCATTCTGAGCTGAGTGACACATGAACACAGGTCTGTAAAGTTAGGAAAGCTCAGCACCTGTCAGCATTGCCAGTCTCCTTACACATCTTTGGAATTCCACAGAGCACTCTGGGTGTGCTTGTACCTACGTAGTCAAGGCTGGAAACAGGGCTGCCCTTGAGGAGCTTATATTCTGGTGGGGCAAAAACTTAGAATAATTGATGCTGTAAATAACTATTTTATAAATGGTGAGAAAATGAGCATTGGGCTCGCCAAAGTGGAGCGGTGTTGTCAGATGATTCTGAGTTGAGGGAAGGAGGCTTCTTTGGCAAGATGGATTGAGCCAAGAAACTGAGTTATGTCATCCTCCTGCGAGGAGACCTCCTTCTCATTGAAGGCACCCCATGACCTCCTTGGTTAGCATACTGGGCTTTTATGATTTGTCCCTTCACTACCTTGTTGGTTCTGCCACTCCTGTGTGTATAACTATACTCCAGCCTCTGAGCCACTTTTCTTTCTCTGAATGCATTACTTTTTTTGTGGCTTCCACACCTTTTCTCATTCTGTTCTTTCTGCCTAGAATTCTCTTTCCACCCTTGTCTGCCCAATTAGCTCACCCTTTAAAATCCAGTTCAAATGTCTGCCTGCTTTTAGAAAATTGAGGTATAATTCACATACAATAAAATTCATCCTTTTAAAATGTATAATTCGGTGGAACCACTACCACCGTCTAATTCCAGGACATCTTCATCACGTGAAAAAGAAACCCCATACTCGTTAGCAGTCACTCCCCATTTCCCTGACAGTCACTAATCTACTTTCTGTCTCTAGGGATTTGCCTGTTATGGACATTTCACATAAATAGAATCAAACACTATGTGGCCTTTTGTGACCGGATTTCTCCACTTAGCCTAATGTTTTCAATGTTCATCTATGGGGTAGCGCGTATCAGTACTTCACTCCTTTCTATGGCTGAATAATACTCCCTTGTATATGGTTAAACCACATTTGGTTTATTCACTGATCAGTCAGTGGACATTTGGATTGAGTCCACTTTTTAACTCTTATGAGTAATGCTATGAATATTCATGTACATGTTTCTGTGTGAATATGTTTTCAATTCTCTTGTATACATACCTAGGAGTAGAACTGCTGGGTCATCTAGCTCTACGTGTAACGTTTGAGGAGCTGCCAAACTGTTTTCCACAGCAGCTGCACCATTTCACATTCCTACCAGCAATGAGTGAAGGTTCTCATTTTTCTATATCAACACTCATCAACACTTTAAAAGAAAAATTATAGCCATTCTAGTGGGTGTGAAGTGGTATCTCATTGTGGTTTCAACTTGTATTTGCAGTTCCCTGATGACTAACACGTTGAGCAGCTTCTCATGTGCTTATTGGACATCTGTATATCTTCTTTGAAAAAATGTCAGTTCAACTCCTTTGCCCATTTTAAAATTGGGTTCTCTTTCTATTGTTGAGTTGTGAAAGTTCTTTTTATAGTCTGGATACTAGACTCCTTGTCAGACACATGAATTGCAGATATTTTCTCCTTTTCCATGTGTTGTCTTTTTACTTTCTTGATCATGTGCATTGAAGCACTAAAGTTTTAAATTTTGATGAAGTTCAATTTTTGTATTTTTTCTTCTGGTGCTTGTGCTTTTGGTGTTACACCTATGATACCATTACCTAATCCAAAATTATGAAGATTTACACCTATATTTTCTTCTAAGTATTTTATAGTTTTAGCTCTTACATTTAGGCCTTCAATCCATTTTGAGTTAATTTTTGTATATGGTGTGAAGTAAGGATTCAGTTTCATTCCTTTGCATGTAGATGTCCAACTGTCCCGGTACCATTTGTTGAAAAGACTATTTATTCTTTACCCATTGGGTGGTCTTGAGACTCTTGTCAAAAATCAGTTGACCATAAGTACATGGGTTTATTTCTGGACTCTCAATTCTATTCCATTGATCTGTATGTCTTTCCTCATGCCAGTACCACACTGTTCTGATTATTATAGATTTGTAGTAAGCTTTAAAATCAGGAAGTATGCGTCTTCCAATTTTGTTCTTTTTCAAGATTGTTTTGGCTATTTTGAGTCTTTTCCAATGTCACCATTTTTTGTCTCATCCAGAGTGTTTTCCTCCCTCAAGACACCACGGCACCTATACTAACTCTCTACTTTGTTGTACAATTATTTTTATATCTGTGTCCCACCCCCGTTAAGCTTTGAACAACTCATGGGCTGTGTCTTACTCATTTTTTGATCTCCACAGTAGTACTCCGTGAATGACTTTGAAAGTAAAAAAGACAGGAAGAACAAAAGTTTGTAGACACCCATTTGACCAAAGAATGGTGACAAAGTAAGACATAGGTAGTAACTCTCCTGAACAGATTTAGCTGGGTAGAGCTGGTAGACATAGGTTAGGAAACTTGGGCATCTTTATTGGAAACGGCAGGATTGTAGACTCCCGGAAGCCTCCAGGCCCATCCAGGTGCTGTTGAGGATGATGTGATGCTCCTGGATCGTATTTAATAGCAGGGCTTCTTTCTTCAACAAGTAGCATCCTGGAGCTGATTGAAGAAAAGTCAGAAATAGGAAATGCCCACATCTAGCTATTAGCTTCCCAGCTGTGGGCAAGAGCCCTGCTGCTGGAAAAGGAGAGGAGAACACAGAGGGGCAAAGTTTGGTAGAAAATCCACAGGAATGTCTTTAAACAGGCCAGGCCCACATGGAGGGAGTGAAATATGAGGAGAGTTTAGTGGTTTCTCTGAAACTGTAACCTAGAGATTACAGTAGTGTTGATGTTAAGTTATGTCAAAATTACCTTTCAGACCACTTTCCCCTCCCATATTGCATTATTCTCTTAGATGAGCTCTGTGAGATGATAGTAAGTTGTTATCTACCGAGCGCTTACCAGGAATCAGCACCCAAAGGCATTATCTCGTTTAATTCTGACAAATATTTAAGGTACCTGTGTTAGTTCCTTCTCTCTTTCACAGATAAGGGAACTGAAACTCAGAGAAGTTAGGTCGCTTGTCAGATCTCTTAGATAACATGTGGCAGAGCCAGGGCTCAGGTCTCCCCTCTGTGCAGGATTGTACCACACCGCACTTACAGAGTAAGGGTCAGTGTTTTTGGCACACGTGGAAAGTGAGGCAAAAATGAGCGTAAGCAACCTGTCTAAAAGCGCGGAAATGATGACAGTGTGTGCCCGGTACTGCTGGGTTCACACGAGTGTGCATTCACGCTCACTTTGACTATGAGCTCTTCAAGCACTTACAAGCATCCTGTTAGATATTGGTCTTCAGCATTTCTCAATCTGACACTGACTTTCCTGCAGGGGAGAAATCGGCTTGAGCAGCCAACCCAAGTAGTGCAGTCTGCTCTGCACGTTTCTCCCTAAAACTAATGAATTGTCATTCTGGGGGGTGTGTTGCTTGGTTTTCTTTTTCATAATAAAAGCCATATAGGTTTATAACAGTGAAGCCAAAAATAAAACCAAGTCTCCTGATTCTTGAAAAGGAAGTTGTTTGGAGTGCTTTGGTGGAAATGTGAAGAGTTTTGTCTTTTAAATGTAAATTCTGTGAATTCTTAGGAATTAGTATGTCTGCTTATGGCCTTTTGTAGGATTTTTTTTTTTTAACAAGTAGGATTAAAAAAAAAAAAATCTGTGGCTTCCTTAAAAGGTCCTGTGGTCCTCTGCTCACTCTGTCCTTTTCCCTAGGGCTACTCACATCACTAGATTTAAAGAATCTAAGTCTCTGTCCAAAATCAAACAAACTTAGCTTTTTGCCCATTAATGGTAGTTTTAAGGAAAAAAAAAAAAAAACCCAAATTAAATTTCCTTACAGTCTGGCATGTAATTTCTATTAGGTTTCAAGATCATGAACATGTACTAATTTAGGAGGCCGCCTTACTATCCCCCAAAGACATTTCGAAATAGCTAGAACAGTCCTCAAATCTGTTCTCATTTCCCTCTGTCATTAAAATGTAGATCTGTTTCAGGAGGCCCACAGAGCTCCATGGTTAAGAAATCCTCAATTTCATGTACCACCTATAATCAAAGCACATCTTTCTTTCTTTGTAAAAGAGATTTTTTTTTCATTATGACCAAAACAAATTACCTTCATTACAGAAAATTACAGATTTTTAAAAAGAAGAAAATTTGGGCTTCCCTGGTGGCGCAGTGGTTGAGAGTCCGCCTGCCGATGCAGGGGACACGGGTTTGTGCCCCGGTCTGGGGAGATCCCACATGCCGCAGAGCAGCTGGACCCGTGAGCCATGGCCACTGAGCCTGCGCGTCTGGAGCCTGTGCTCCACAATGGGAGAGGCCACAACAGTGAGAGGCCCACGTACCGCAAAAAAAAAAAAAAAAAAAAGAGAAGAAGAAAATTTAAATCACCCGTAATTCTGATTAATAGACATATTTCATACTTTCTATGCATATACTTTTAAATTAAATAAGTTTATACTTTAGTTACTATGTAATCTGTTTTTCTCATTTAGCAGGTTTTAATAGTTTTCTGTGTCATTTGATCTAGAGCTATGATATTTTTAGTGATTGCATAGTATTCCATAGTACAGAGTATTTACTGTTAAAATCATAACAATAGTTAACATTTACCATGGAATTAATACATGCCAGGTACTATGTTATGAGCATTCGCTGTGCTGTCTTTCAGTAACTGTATAGATTATACACATTATCATCATCCCAATTCTATGTCTGAGAAAACTGAGGCACAGAGAGTTTGGTCACTTGCCCAAGTCACTCACTTAGCAAGTTGCACAGACAGTATTAGAACTCACGACTGGTGACTCCAGATTCCTTCATCCTAAGTACTATCATCTGTTGCCCTTGAAATGTAAGTGATCATTTCACTTTTGATGGATTTTTGGCTATTTCCAATTTTTCACATTTATAAACAGTATGACAGTGGACAAGTTCGTGTGTGTGTATGTTTTCTGAGCCTTCATAATTATTAACTTCAGATTAACTGCCGTAAAGGAAATTGCAGAGATCTAAAGCTATGTAAAATGCTAAGATTTTTTGATAGATATTTTAAATTTGCCTTTAAGAAAGGTTATACGGGGGGCTCCCCTGGTGGCGCAGTGGTTGAGAGTCCGCCTGCCGATGCAGGGGACACGGGTTCGTGCCCCGGTCCAGGAGGGTCCCACATGCCACGGAGCGGCTAGGCCTGTGAGCCATGGCCGCTGAGGCTGTGCGTCCGGAGCCTGTGCTCTGCAATGGGAGAGGCCACAGCAGTGAGAGGCCCGCGTACCGCAAAAAAAAAAAAAAAAAAAAGAAACGTTATACGGGGACTTCCGTGGTGGTGCAGCAGTTAAGAATCCGTCTGCCAATGCAGGGGACACGGGTTTGAGCCCTGGTCTGGGAAGATCCCACCTGCTGCGGAGCAACTAAGCCTGTGCACCACAACTACTGTGCTCTAGAGTACTGTGCACTCTAGAGCCTGTGAGCCACAACTACTGAGCCCACGTGCCACAACTGCTGAGCCCGTGTGCCACAACTACTGAAGCCCGTGTGCCTACAGCCTGTGCTCCGAAACAAAGAGAAGCCACCGCAATGGGAAGGCCGCGCACTGCAACGAAAAGTAGCCCCCCCTCGCCTCAACCAGAGAAAGCCCGCGTGCAGCAAGGAAGACCTAATGCAGCCAAAAATAAAATAAATAAAAATAGATAAATTTATTTTAAAAAAAAAAGAAAAGTTATACAAATTCACCTTCCCATTGGCCCAGCAGTGAATGGGAGAAAAAATCTACACCTATATCATCTTCTTTTAATATTTATTTATTTTGTTATTTTGGCTGCTCCGGGTCTTAGTTGTGGCACGTGGGATCTTTGTTGCGGCATGCGAACTCTTAGTTGTGGCATGCATGTGGGGTCTAGTTCCCCTATCAGGGATCAAACCCGGGCCCCCTGCATTGGGAGCATGCAGTCTTACCCACTGGACCACCAGGGAAGTCCCTATATCTATATATCTTCTTAGAGCCTTTTTTGCTCCACTTTCTATCCTGGGTCTTCTTGGTTTTCCTCCTGGAGTTAAGGAATGTGTATCCCTGATCAAAGAGGTGAGGAGAGTCATCCTTTCCTCCCCCTCTGCACCACCATCACCACCACTACATCATCTGCTGTGGACAAGCTCATTCTGTACGTAGATCCCAGATCCCTCAGCGAATTTCAAGTTCATTTCAGGTGGTAACACTTCTTTTGGAAAGCAACGTGGTAAAGTGGAAAGAACATGGATTTTGGAGTTAGTCAGACCAATATCTAGATCTCAACCATTCGGACTTACCAGTTATGCTTCATTAGACCAGCCCCTTATTGTCCGCAAGGCTGTCTTATCATCTATAAAGCAGGGGTAAGAATACCTTCTTCGCTGCATAATCATAAGCAGTAGGTTCACAGGAAAATGTCAGTCATCGTGCTTGGTGCACAGTAGGTGCTCGATAGATGCTCCCTCCTCTTTTTTATTCCCCCCACAGTTCTTGGTTCAGTGCTGTACATGGGGAAGGTGCCTAGAAACATAGCACACGCTTGTTCTATGAGTAAAAGTAGCCCCGACAGACATGAGAGTGTGCGCGTGTGCGTGTGTGCATGCCTGGGGCCAGTGGCCCAGCAGCCTAAACTGTAGCACTAGACTGATTACCTGCAGTGTTCCCAGACTCCACATGTCTGAATCCGTGCTCTGTACAGCTCTACTCCCATGAGCAGGATGAGTACTTGGGAAGTTGAATTCTCACTTAAGGAAAATCAGTTTCCTAGGAGACCCCTTTGTAAGTTTTACACAGCTGTGGAGAAACACAAGTTCCATAGTAAACTAGTGTGGAGCCCTGTCCTCTGATCAGTGGATGGGTCAGAATTCTCTGCTCCTGTGGGTTCTCGCCAGGAAGAATGAACATCTCCCTGACCCTCCCTGTGAGGTGCAGCCACACACTCCTCCCCAGGTGGCAGAAACCATGGGCGCTGGCGACGCCCCGGGCCTCACAACCTCTCCCTCAGGCCAAGTGTGGGGTCCTACAGGCTCTGGCATTGTCCTCTTGATCCTTTCCTTGCTTGCTGTTTCTGTCACTCCTACATCTTAGTTACCGCTTCTTTTGCAAACTGTTTTTCTTGTTTATATAGCACCAGTGGTATTCAACCCCACCCCACCTTCTAAACAAAAAGCGCAGAAGGAAAAACTTGAAGTATGGAGGGGTAAATTTTAAAGGTCAGATGCAAAGTTCATCTGAAAAAGTTGGAGTCTTACTTCGACTGATGGCTTTTCAGGATGTTTGTTCTTCCAGTGCAAGCTACTGTTTGTGTCCCTTTTTGAAAGAGAACTTTGCTTGATCCCTGTGTATTTCATTAGCTTCTCCGTGAGAAACTAGGCTCCCCTTGAACTAGGGCCAGTTGAGTGCTTTGTTCTTTGTTTTCTTTGTTTTAAATCATTTGTTAACAAGTGTCTAGGAAGTGGCCTCGTATAGTGCTTGGGCTGTAGATGGACCTGGGCTGCCTCCACTCTGCTGTTGACTAGCTGTGTGACTTTGGGCAGGTGACCTCTCCTCTTTGAGCTTTTTGAGTCTCCTCGTCAATAAGACCGCTGTGAGGAAGATGACGTCTGAATAGTAATGAGATGATGTTTGCAAAGTGCCAGGCCAAGCAGCCTGCACACGGTAGGCCCTGATGTAGGTATATTGGGTCATTCGAGTTACAACCCAAACCCTAAGTCATTGGGATGGGTGATGGCAACGCATCCATCCTAGGCAGTGGCTGGACAGCATCACCGCTGACGATATTTTGTTCATTTTTTAGAAAATAGTCCGAGCAATGTCAACTTTCATTGTTTTCCAGTACTTTAAATTCTTTTCTTACTTCATAAAGCTGACTTAAATTTAAACTTGCGAATCTACTTGACTTTTGCCAATACTTCCTTTAACTTGACCGGTGGAGTCCTAACTGGCTTAAGTATTAAGGCAAATCCAGTCTTTTCACACCGATTCCCAATGTGGGCACGTATTGACATGGCCAGTGGTGATCAAGAGGAGATAGCTCTCCAGCGGGAACTTGAACTCACGCCGCACACTCCGTCTTGCCCCGGAGCTGCTTTGGAACCGATGACAGGACATGTCACCACCTCCCTCTGTGGTCGTCTTCTGTCGATGGAGAACCGTTATGCGTAGATAATTGTTTATGAACTTTTTGAGCTGTTGAAACCTAAACTGCTGCCGACTTGGAAAACAGTGGTCATTACTATGGACGAGCTTTGCGTCGGGTGGAGGGGTGGTGCGTCCCGCTCTCTACCCAGTTGACTGTGCCGTCCTGGGGCCTGCTGCTCCGGAGCCGCTGCCGAGCTGGGAGCAGAAGATGAAGCGTAGGTGCTAACAGCACCTGCCAATTCTGGCCTCAACCCTGTGCGCTCATTTAAAACCCCCTAGGATGTTCCTTGTTTGGATGGGTCACATCTCTAAAATCAGATGGAAGAGAAGCCTCTTGAATAAAATAGAAGAAAAAGAGGAAAACATTACACATAGCCAAAGAATTAGAATATAAAGTCAGTTCATATTAGACTTTTCTACCATCTCTCCGTTCTTCATTTTTATTTTTTCCCCAGTAAGAGAATTAGAGACCCTTTTCTTTCTGGAGCCTCACTATGAAAGCTTGTGTAAGACTTCATGTGCCTGGGCCTTGGTTTTCTTATCTGTAAAATGAAGACGGAGGTGCCTTCCTGCTTTGCCGTGGTTCTGTCCTTGCACAGACTGAAAGCTTTCAGGATATAAATATCTGCTGACTTGAAGAAACATTCGGGTAAAACATAGAGTCATTTGAGCTTCCCAGGAGCTGGGGGATCATCCACGTACAATATGATTCTTTCAAACAAGTTCTCTCAGGATTGAATTTTTCCTTTCCCCAAGAGCTCTATAAAAATAGTATTTTCTTGCCAGAGACATCAAGGCCTCAGAACTACTGCCCTCGTTCTGTGAACGTGTTACATGGTTTGTGTTTGGCTTAGGGCCTTTTTATCAGACAGCCCGGCTCCGTTCTGAGAGGCTGACTCAGCAGAGCCCCAGCGCGGGGCAGGCTGGGAGCTGGTAAGACCTCCCTTCTCCCATGTGTATCCGAGGCGGAAGCAGTATCACACCACTGCTTCTTTCTCCCTTTTACTGTACATGCTTTCAGAGCATTTTCCCTAGTTCTCCTCAGGTTGTGAGAACTTAAGCCCAGCAGGTCTCTCGTGTTTGTTCATGGCCTGGTCAGGGGTCACACAGGGCTTCTCAGTGATGCCCATCTCCCCCGCACCTGCCATCTACACAGTCCCTGCCCCGTTCCCCATGGCACTGTCTTAACCTCTGACGTGCCCCTCGTGTTTGCCAGAGATCCTCTTTCCTTCCCCTTGATTGAAATCCCACATAACCCCAAAGGCTCTAGGAGTAAGAGTCTAATGTTTGATTATGAAAATTTTCAATTATATACAAAAGTAGAGAAAACAGAAAAGTAGAAGAAATAAGCCACCAAAAAGCAGAGAAAATAAGCTACAAGGATATAATGTACAACACAGGGGATATAGCCAATATTTTATAATAACTATAAATGGAGCATCACCTTTCAAAACTGTGAGTCACTCAGAAACCAGCACAACATTGTAAATCAACTATACTTTTTAAAAGTTGTGAGTTGCTATATTGTACACCTGTAACTGTTGCTGTATTATACACCTGTACAATACACCTGTATTGTACAGCAACTATACTTCAGAAAAAATAGAGAAAACAGTATAATGAACCTCATGTACCCATCACCCAGCTTCACTAATCTTGTTTCACCTGCTCCTCCCAGCACTAGATTATTTTGAAGCAAGTCTCACAGGTCATATTGTTTCTAATTTCCTTTTTAAAAAAAAAAAAAAAAAATCTCCAATTTGGGACTTCCCTGGCGGTCCGGTGGTTAAGACTCAGCCTTCCAATGCAGGGGGTGCGGGTTCAATCCCTGGTCGAGGAACTAAGGTCCCACATGCTGCAGGGTACGGCAAAAAAAAAAAAAAAAATCCCCAACTCCTCCCTGTGTACCTGAGAGAAGGGCATTCCAGGTTTCCTTTCGTGTGGCCCAGCCACCTCTCGGGTTTCCCAAGCTGCCAGCCTGGTCGGAAGTAGACGTCCCTCCCCTGTCCACCCACAGCCCCTTTCAGGTAGAGCAGCTTGTAGAAGAATACGATCCAGTTCATCTGCCTGGTGAGGGTTCGTTTAGAAAGAAGGTGGCACTTAGATGAGGAGGGAAGGCTGTTTCAAGCCTGAGAGGGACAGGGTAGGAAAAGGTACACTTCACTGTCAGGGAAAAGGTGGGCTTACTTGTTTCTATTCATGATTAGCTCCTATAGACAGGGAGAGACAAACCCCCTCAAGACAAATCAGCCTCCGTGACAGCAAGTCACGGGCTCATTTCCACCACGCTTGCCCCTTCCTCGCTAAGAGGTAAGGCTATCCTCCAGCAGAGGACCTAAAGGCTTGTCCCGCCCTGTCTCCATTTTCAGATGCAGTGGCAGAACGTGGAGCATGTCGGTGACCAGAGCCCCTACGTCACCTCTGTCATTCTTCACATTAAACAGAACGTCCCCATCATCCGTGACAACCTGGCTTCCACGCGGAAATACTTCACACAGTTCTGCATTAAATTTGCAAAGTAAGTCCTAGAACGTCCTCATCACTGGGTTCTGAATGCCACGCTGACCACCAGCACGCGCCCGATCCAGGTGTCCCCGCCGTCCAACTAATTTCTTTGTACCCCAGAGAAGCATAGTAAACTAAATTTGCTACTTAAAGTCCTAAAGAACAGTAGTAGCCATACAGTCATCCTCATTAAGACAGACAGAAGTGAGTGGGGAGCTCCTGTCATTCAAATTACGTGGACATGATGACACCCCTGCCTCCCCCCAGGTTTGGGTAATGAAAATTATTTTTCAACATTTCATGTATGTATTTTGTGTCTCCAGCTAGATGATAAGCTTTTTAAGGGTAGGAACCATGAGTTGTTTCTTTTGAGCCTTGTCTTACTCCTTCCTCCTAGCACTCGTTACTGTAGCTGCTGGAATATATCCACTTGTGGACATGCATGAGCCCAGGGAAGGTACTAGAAATTGGGGAGAGCAAGTCAGGGAGCCAGTCCATTGCCAAGTAGGTGGAGTGAACACTGCGCTGCGTGTCTTCCTGCCACGTCCTCCTGTGTGGCCATTTCTGGCTTGTTTTAAAGAGGGGAAATGGTTTGGTCCCTCGACAGTCAGCATCTGGCTATAGCACTGTTTCTCTGGAGACCGGACACCGTGGAGGGTCAGTACCTCCTCTGACCAAGTATCAAGCAAGCGTTTTGGCAGACTTCGCAGGCAAGGGCCTCAGGAAGATGGGCCCAGTCCCAGCTACTGAATTTAGGTTGTTCTCTTCCAAGTCCCAAAGGGTGATTTAGGGCTCCAAGTTTCTGTCTTCCCCAGATCTCTCCCAGTTTGTATTCAATTAAGGCTTTCCCTCACAAATGAATCCCTAAGGAGCAACAGTTATGGAGTGGCTTGTGGCGTAAGCTTCAGTTCCCAGTTTGTCAGGAAAGGCTCGCGTGGCCTCTCCCGGGAGGCATTGACATGTGCGGGGCGGCGGGTAGGCCAGGAGCGGACACCCCTCCACTCTCTGGGTGCTCCTTAGCGCATGTTGAAAGCATTGCTGGTAAATCACACTGTGACACTCCCCGTAACCCCGGGTAGAAACAGCGTCTCTAGAAAAATTGGCCGTGGCCAAGAACCTCCAGTGCGATGCACGGGGGTCTGATGGAGCCAATGTTAAAGTGAGTCAGGGGTCCACTTACTTACCTAGTCCCGGCGTCTGCCTCACATTCTCTCAGAGCCCTTTGCTTTCATTACTAAGCCCATATTGGGTGAGCTGGGAAGAGGATGCCCACCTCTCACATCTGGAAAAGTTTAACCTGTGATCTAAAAAGTGGTTTTCTCATTTAATCCCCGGTACCCTCTCATCATTATAAACTCCCAGCTGAAGGCCAGAACCCTCAGATGGGGGCTGTGAGAAAACCCTTCTGCAGCCAAGAGCGATAACTGCCACCACTGCAGCGGCCTGGAGGAGCCTCTGGCAGTTACCCGTCACGTTGCTGGAGCTCTTCCCACACAGACATGTCCCTGGTCCCTGTATCTTCCCCACCCCACCCCTACAGTCTAGCACACAGAGCCAGTTCAAGGGCACGCTCGAAGCCTACTCTAGTGTGAAGTGATTTAGGTTATAAACTGTGCGCGTCATTGCCATTGGTCGTAATGCAATCTCACACTACTCGGCTCTGCTTTAGAGCCCGAAGGATCCCTTCCACATAGGCCCTTGTCCTCACCCCCTCCTGATCAATCGGCAGGCATTCCCGTAGACCTGATATCTGGAGCTGACATCTCTTTCCTTTTAACTTCCCTTCTCATCTCACTAATGCAAAGCCTTAGGTGTTTCCTTTTGCCTCCACTGGGTCTCTGAAGCAACCACAGTCTCTCCTGTTTAGACATCAGGATCACCCCGCTGATTGAAACTACTGTTTGAACCATATGCGACTTCCCTCATCCACTCAGCTGATTCTCCTCCATTCAGTCATGGAGATGATAGATCTCTTACTAGTGGTTGGAGGGATAAAATCAGAAGTGTTAAAAACGTCCTGGTAAAGTGCTGGTACCATGCTGACATTTAAAAAGTGTTAGCTGTTACATTATTATTTATTCAGCGTGCAGTCCGTTGAGCGCCTGCTGTGTTCCAGATGCAGAGTTAAGTGCTTTGGCTTAGTAGACGTGGTCCCTGTCTGCATTTGCCTTACGGTCAAGTGGAGGGAAGTAGACGTGTAAGCAAATAAGTGTAACAGAGTAGGTTACGTATTAGGCTAGAGGTCTGTGAACTCTGCAGAGTATGGTGGAGGTGACTGAGGAAAGGCTTCATAGGAAAGCTGGCCTTGAGCAGAGTCCGGGAGACATGTGTGCACTGACCTGCAAGGCCGTGGGGAGGGGCGTTCCAGGCAGAGGGAGCAGCGTGAGCAAGTGCACAGAGGCATCAGACAGCCTCTACAGAGTCGTAGGATCTGCAAGTGGCCCAGCCCACTTGAAGCACAGCGCACCAGGGCTTAGCAAGATGGGGCTGGGGAGAGAGAGTCAAGACAGTGAAGGAAGGCCTGTCTGCAGCCATCGCAAGAATTGTAATCAGGGGAGCGTCTTGGTCATGTTTGCATCTGAAATATTGATAGATTTCTTTGGCAGCTGGCTGATGGATGAGAAATGATAAGGCCGAAGGCTGGGAGACCAGTTAGGAAACAACTGAAAGAGCTCTAGTGAGAAAGAGAAGGGCAGCGGCAGGGGGCTGGTCAGGAGGGGTGGGTGTGGGCCTTCAGGGAAGAGCTGGGAACTGATTGGATAATGGAGTTGAGGGCAAGGGTATGGTTTCTGACTTGGATGACTGGGCAGAGGAGATCCAGTCCCCTGAGCCTGGTTTTGGGGTGGGGCTGAGTCTTGGATATGCTGGGGTCGAGGTACTGGTGCCATGCCAGTGGGATGTCCAGTAGGCCACTGGATAGCAGAGTGGGCACACGCATTCTGGGAAAGATGTGGAGAGAGCAGAGCGTGGCGAGCGCAAGCCTGAGAGCAGCATTTGGAGAGTGAGGAGAGGGAGAGGCTGGCCAGGCTTTACCTCGACCTCCAAGCCCTTTATTGCCATGGTCCTCCCTTCGTCGTGGGCCCTGTGTTCTCCTGGTCAGCTCACTCTGAATCTGGCCTGATTATAGGCATTTCTGGTTCCCACATCTTCTGTTCTGCACCAGTACAACTCAGCCTTCCCTACACAGGCCTCTGCAGTTTTTTTTCTAAAAAGCCCTCCTGACCTATTAAAATCATATTCTCCCTTTCCCCAAACCAGCATCATCAATCTACCTGGCCCAGGTTGCCCTTCAGTCCCCAGTAAACTTTTTGGAGATCATGTATTTTGTTCCCTGATCTGACAGTTACTCCCTTAGCATTTATTTCCTATGTTTTTGCATTTAAGATCGCATAACTACCTCATGTGTATTCGACTGTCTTTATCTATTAGGATGTTTTCAGCTACTAGTCATAGAAGCCCTGACTCAGACTGACCTAAACAGAGGTGAATTTTTTTTATTTCATATAACCAAAGTCCAGAGATAGGAGAGATCCAAAGATGACTGCCTCAGTGGTTCAGCAATGTCATTAAGGACCCAGGCTCTTTACTTACCCTCCTCTCCTTGGGCCTGGCTTCATCCTTAGAACAGTGGTAAAATGTTAGCTCTAGATGTTAAATCCAAACACACGAATACCCTAAAGAAGAAGAGAGACTCGCCCCAGCCGTGCAGTGAAGTCCTTCCCTCCAGCTGGCTTGGAGCACAAGCCACGTCAGCACCAACAACAGTCACCAAGGGACCCCAGGCTCTGCCTGTAGTTTAGGAGGGATCAGCTTTTCCCCAGCATCCCAAGGCCAGATTTACCTAAATAAAACCAGGGCTACAGTTAGAAAGAAAAAGAGTGGATGCTTGTAGGCCACAGTAGTGTCTACTTTAATTCTCAGTTTTCTTGTAGAAGGAAGTGGGGCCTTAAAAAAAGAAGAAATGTTTCTGCAGTTCTTTACCAAAGAGAATATAAGCCTAATTTGTCACTTCTTTTTTATCCACAGCTCCTTCATTCCCAAGTTCATCACCCACCTCTTCAAGTGCAAGCCAATTAGCATGGTGGGAGCAGAACAGGTAAGACGGAACTGGGATAGGACTGTTCCTTATGGCTTTTGTCGTAGATCAGACTGTGTAACTTCCTAGTACAGAGCTGCTGTGGAGAAGTAAAGTCACTGATTTCCCTGTTTGAGGACAGAATGATGACCTGGCAGCTTAAATTATTCATCCATTTATTGAAAACATTTTCATTGAGTACCTCCTAAGGTGTTTGTCCTTAGACAAGTTGCTTAACCTTCCAGGGCTGTACTTTCTTCAGCTATAAAATGGGGATACTCACAGCAGCGCCTCACAGGGTGCTTGTGAAGATTAAACAAGATAATGCACTGAAGTGCTTGACCCAATGTCAGGCGTATGAGAAGCCCTCAGCAAATGCCAGCTGTTACTACTGATAGTTTGTTTCCACTGTCAATGCCCATCTCCCCACATAGAAATATCTAGTTGATGCTTGCCGCGGGCTGTCTGGCTGACCAGCTTAGCAGAGTCAGAAGTACTGTCTCAGCAAACTTCCTGGGAGGTTGCGTGGGTTCAGACACTGACCGACTGTGTCTGAGTGTAGAATTTCAGTGTTTGGAAATTCTTACCTCTTGCATGTCATAAACACAGAACGAATTCTGTCCTCGGGAAACAGCAGAATAATGCCCCAGCACGCCCAGTTTCATTAACTCATGTTTATCGGGAATCCACTCTGTTCACTTTTGTGTGTGATAGGAGAGGACGCGGAGTGATTGCTGTCTGTGTGTCTGAGAGAAGCTTTAGATTCTCAGTTACTAGGTTTCTGTCTCTAGACTTGATGAAGCCACTGGAACACAAAGTTGACTCATTGGGAGCATGTTTCCATGAGTTTGCAGCTCTGCCCAGGCCTTACAAGCTCATTTAGTGTCCAGTAGCATGATATTTTCATATTGTCACATGAACCCAATGTCATATCTATTTTCCTCAGATTTTCTCTTCTTTAAAAGAATGTTAAAATAATCAGCTCAGACTTGAAAGCCCGCACCTTCAGAAATATATCAATTTGGCCAGTATTTACTTCTGCTTTGAGATGCAGATGAGAAAACCATCTGTGAAACTGGTGTTTTACTTTCTCAGACCCCAGACAAATAGGAGTGGGTGACAGGAGAGCATAGATCTCAACAGGCCCAGCCTGGGGGAGGCCGTGGGTGAGAACTAAAGGCAATGTGGCCCTTGGAGGATTCCCACCTGAAGTTCAGGTTTAGCTTGGGTCCGTTCTTGCCCTGAGTATCTGGCCTTAGAAACCCAAGCAGTCATGGAGCTGGAGGCATGATCAATCAGGCAGCAAAACCATAGGAACCGGGCTTCCCTGGTGACGCAGTGGTTGAGAGTCCGCCTGCCAATGCAGGGGACACGGGTTTGTGCCCCTGTCCGGGAAGATCCCACATGCCGCGGAGCAGCTGGGCCCATGAGCCATGGCCGCTGAGCCTGCGCGTCCAGAGCCTGTGCTCCGCAATAGGAGAGGCCACAACAGTGAGAGGACCGTGTACCCAGAAAAAAAAAAAAAAACAACACAGATTCTGCTGCAAGTCTTGCAGCGGCTGTAATCCAAACTTTAACGAAAGCTGTGAGAGTCAAAGCAAAGACTGAGGCCTAATCTCAGATGCCTCTGCTTTGCCACAGAAGTACTAGATCCTAAACTTAGACTACACTTCAATACTTGTGCCAAAAATGGGAAAGGAGACATTTTCCTGCTCTTGATTCTCTTCCTGATTACTGTATAAAGTAAATTATTTCTCTTTGGGCCCCAGAGTCCACTTGAGCAATTGCAAGGGCACGCGGAACTGAACCATACCAGTGTTTGTAATGCTTCTTGCTAGTTTGTGATTTTCAGAGAGTCTTGTGGGATTTGCAGGGTCATTAATTAGTCTTTTGGCCACAGTATCTATGACTGAGCACACAGTAGAAAAGGAATCCAGGGACTTCCCTGGTGGCGCAGTGGTTAAGAATCCGCCTGCCAATGCAGGGGACACGGGTTCGGGCCCTGGTCTGGGAAGATCTCATATGTTGCAGAGCAGCTAAGCCCGTGAGCCACAACTGCTGAGCCTGTGCTCTAGAGCCCATGAACCACAACTGCTGAGCCCACATGCCACAACTACTGAGGCCCGCGTGCCTAGAGCCCATGCTCCGCAACAAGAGAAGCCACTGCAATGAGAAGCCCGCGCACCGCAACGAAGAGTAGCCCCCACTCGCTGCAACTAGAGAAAGCCTGCGTGCAGCAACAAAGACCCAACACAGCCAAAAATAAATAAATAAATTTATTAAAAAAAAAAAAAAAGGAATCCATTTGCATAAACTACTTACCAGAGAGGAAGCAGCACATTGTAGTGTTGGGAAAAGGACCCTAAAACTTGGGGTCCAGTCCCCGCTCTGCGTTTAATGGTCCCTGTGATCATGAGCAGTTGCTTCCTTGCTCTGGACTCAGTTTCCTCATGTTTAAATAAGAGCCCTGAATCAGACTCTCCACACGCCTCCTTCTAGATCTATTGTATTGTGGATCTAAAATATTTTGAGGGGACTTCCCTAGTGGCGCAGTGGTTAAGACTCTGCGCTCCCAATGCAGGGGGCCCGGGTTTGATCCCTGGTCAGGGAACTAGACCCCACAAGCATGCCACAACTAAGAGTTTGCATGCCTCAACTAAGGAGCCCACCTGCTGCAACTGAGACGCAGCGCAACCAAATAAATATTTTTAAAAATTCTTAAAAAAATAAAAATAAAATATTTTGAGCAATATAGTTCATTCATGTCTATGAAATATAGACATGAACTATATTGCTCAGAATATTTTAGATCCATAAATATTTTCCTTTGAGTTATCTTTATATACCATATTGACTTTTTTTATTGTGGTAAAACATACATAACATAAAATTTAACATTTTAACCATTTTAAGTGTACAGTTCCTAGTATTAAGTATATTCACATTGTTGTGCAAACATCCACCATCCACTTCCAGACCTTTTTCATCATCCCAAACTGAAACTCCCTTCCCATTAAACACTAGCTCCCCACCCCTCCTGCCCCAGCTGCTGGCAGCCACCATTCTCCTTTCGATCGCTATGAATATGACTGCTCGAGGGACCTCCTAGAAGTGGAATCATACAGTATCTGTCCATTTGTGTCTGGCTTATTTCACTCAGCGTGCTTTCAGGGTTTATTCATGTTAGTATGCTTCAGAATTTCCTTCTTTTTAAGGCTGAACAGTATTCCATCATACATATTACCACATTTTGACCATATTGACTTTTTTTAAAATAAATTTATTTATTTAGTTTTTAAATAACGTGATTTTTTTTAACATCTACATTTCTTTCTATTCATTCATTTATTTATTTATTTTTGGCTGCGTTGGGTCTTCGTTGCTGCGCACGAGTTTTCTCTAGTTGTGGCGAGCGGGGGCTACTCTTCGTTGCGGTGCGTGGGCTTCTCATTTCGGTGGCTTCTCTTTGTTCCGGAGCACGGGCTCTAGGCGCACGGGCTTCAGTAGCTGTGGCAAGTTGTGGCACGCGGGTTCAGTAGTTGTGGAGCACGAGCTTAGTTGCTCTGCGGCATGTGGGATCTTCCCGGACCAGGGCTCGAACCCATGTCCCCCTGCGTTGGCAGGTGGATTCTTAACCACTGCGCCACCAGGGAAGTCCCTAAAGACCTTTTTGAATCTCTTAACTACCCAACTGCTCACTTTTCTCTGTCTCATTAAGCTCTGGCCCGTCTTGATTTTTATGAGGCCCTCCTTCCCACTGAGAGCTTGAAGCCTCTTCTGTCACCCAGTCAAAAGGGTCCTCCCTTTGTGCCACACAAAGAGACAGGCACGGCCATTCTCCACAGGGGTTTACAAGCATTGGCAGGGTCGCCAGGGTCCTGGAGATGGGGAGACCGAGCCAGCTCATGAAAGAAATGAATCAGTTAATGAAAAACAATATTGCCATAAACATCACACTTAATGGTCAAATATAGAAAGATTTTCTCTTGACATTAGGAAGAAGACAAGGATGTCTGCTGTCACCATTTCTATCCCACATTGCCCTTGAAGTCCTAGCCAGAACAATAAGACAAAAAATAAAAGAAAGTTTTAAAGAAATAAAAGGTACACAGATTAGAATGGAAGAAACAAAACTGTCATTTTTCACATTTCACAGAGAACGTGATTGTGAATGACAATATCCAAGAGAATCTACAAACTATTAGAATATAAATTTAGTAGGGGTGTGAGATATAAGGTCAGTATTTAAATTATTTTTAATATTTGCATATAATAGCAACAAACAATTTAAAATGAAAAATTTTTAATGAAACCATATACAGTAGCGTTAGGAGACATTAAATAGCTAGGAATAAGTCTATTAAAAAACGTGCTAGTCTTTTACACAGAAAATGATACAATATTAAGAGACATTAGAGAAGACCTTTAAAATGTCAGGAAAGCTCATGTTCATGTATTAAAGGACTCAATATTTTTATTTATTTATTTATTTATTTTTGCGGTATGTGGGCCTCTCACTGTTGTGGCCTCTCCCATTGTGGAGCAACAGGCTCCAGACGCGCAGGCTCAGCAGCCATGGCTCACGGGCCCAGCCGCTCCGCGGCACGTGGGATCTTCCCGGACAGTGGCACGAACCCGTGTCCCCTGCATCGGCAGGCGGACTCTCAACTGCTGTGCCACCAGGGAAGCCCAGGACTCACTATTTTTAAAATATCAATTCTTCCAACATTAACCTCTAGATACAGTAAAATCCCAGTAGGGATGGGGTGGATGTGGGTGTGAATGGGAATTGATAAGTTGATTCTAAAAGTTGGATGGAAGTGCAGAGACCAAGAATAGCTAAAATAACTCTAAAGAAAGAGCAGAGAGTTGGAGGATTTAAACCTCAGGATACCAAGACTTATTTTAATGCTGAAGTAATTAAGCACACAGGGACAAATGGGCCAACAGAACAGAGTCAAGTTCAGAAATAGACCCACGCATACATAGACACTTGATTTATGACAAAAACGGCACTAATTCAGTTGGGAAGGGATGGTCTTCTCAGTAAACAGTGCTGAGTAATTGAATATCCACGTGGAAAAAAAATTAATCTTGACCTTAACCACACACCACATAGGAAAGTCAGTTCCAGCAAGGATGTGGAGAAATTAGAACCCTCGTACACTGGAAATGGAAAATGCTGCAGCCATTTTGGGAAACAGTTTGGCAGTTTCTCACAATGTTAAACATAGAGTTCCCATGTAACCCAGCAATTCCACTCCTAGATAGAAACCCAAAAGAACTGGAAAAGTATGTTCACGCAAACACTTGTGCAGCGTTATTCAAAGCAGCGTTATTCATAATAGCCAAAAAGGAGAAACAACTCAAATGCCCATCAGTTGATGAATGGATAAAGAAAATGGTTTAATCTTACAAGGGAATATTATTCAGCTCTAAATAGAAGTGAAATACTTACACATGCTACAACATAGATGAACCTTGAGAACGTTACGCTAAGTGAAAGAAGCCACAGACAAAAGGTCACATAATGCATGATTCCATTTATATGGAATGTCCAGAACAGGCAAATCCACAAGACAGAAAGAAGACTAATGGTTGGCAAGGGGTGGAGGAGAGGAGGAAAAGAGATGTGATCGCTAATGGGTATGGAATTTATTTGTGGTGTGTTGAGATGTCTGGAACTGAATGGTACACTTTTAAAAGGTGAATTTTATGGTATATTGTATCTCAGTTTTTATAAAATCAATTCCAGGTGGATTATAGCTCTGAAAGTGAAAGATAAGACAACAAAACTTCTGGAAGATAATAAGAGAATATTTTTATGACTGTGGGTTAGGCGAAGATTCCTTAACAAAACATTAAAAGTACCAATCATAAAAGAAGAGATTATTTGGAGTACTTAAAATTAAGGACTTCTTTTCCTCAAAAGACAAGCCAGAGTAGCAGATGATATTTGCAATATATGTAACGAAGTACTCATATTCTAAGTATATACTTTTAAAAATCTCTTAACATATCACTTATATGTGGAATCTTAAAAGGAAAAAAAAAAAAACAATTTCATAGAAACAGGGAATAGAATGTTAGTTGCCAGGGGCTGGGGGAAGGGGGAAATGGGGAGATGTAGGTCAAAGGGTACACAATTTCAGTTCTAAGATAAGTTCTAAGGACCTAATGTACAGCATGGTGACTGTAATTAATAATGTGGTATGATATACTTGAAATTTGCTGAGAGTAAATCGTAAGCATTCTTACCACATACACAAAAGGAGAGTTAATTATCTTGATCTTGGTTATCATTGCACAATATATACGTATGTCAAATAATCACCTTGTACACTTTTAGTATATGCAGTTAAAGTATATTTGTCAATTATTCCTCAATAAAGTTGAAAAAATTACTTAAAAAAACCCCTCAACAAATCAATTAGAAAAAGATGATCAACCAGTAGAAAAATGACAAAAGATTTGAATAGGCACTTCAGAAGGAGGCTCACCAAAAAAGCCAAAAAGCATATTAATCATCCAGGGAAATATAAATTAAAGTCACAATGATATTAGAATGGCTAAAATTAAAAAGGCCAACGATACCAAGTGTTGGTGAAGATGTGAAGCAACTGGAACTTTCGTGCATCGCTGGTAGGAATGGAAATCAGCACAACCAAATTGGAAAACTATCTGGCAGTCTGTACTAAAGCTAAACATATGCTTACTCCTTGAACCGGCAATTCTGCGTAGATGCCACCCCAGAGAAATAAGGGTGTATGGCCACCAAAGGCATATACAAGAATGTTCATAGCACGTTAATGAGCAGTAGACGAATCCTGAGTGACAGAGGGCAGAAGAGTGGTCATCTTTGTTAGGAAGGAAAGGAGAGCGTTGACTGGAAGAGAACCTGAGGGAGCCTTCTGGGATGCAAGAAATGTCTCATATCCTTTTTTTTTTTTTAAATTTTTTTAAAATTGAAGTATAGTTGATTTACAATATTGTATTAGTTTCTGGTGTACAGCAGAGTGATTCAGTTATATATATGTATATTCTTTTTCATACTCTTTTCCATTATAGGTTATTACAAGATATAGAATATAGTTGCCTGTGCTATATAGTAGAACCTTATTGTTCATCTATTTTATATATAGTAGTGTGTATCTGCTAATCCCAAACTCCTAATTTATCCCCCTGCCCTTTCCCCTTTGGTAACCTAAGTTTGTTTTCTGTGTCTGTGAGTCTGATTCTGTTTTGTAAATAAGTTCATTTGTATCATTTCATTTAGATTCCAAATATAAGTGATATCATATGATATTTGTCTTTCTCTGTCTGACTTACCTCACTTAGTATGATAATCTCTAGGTCCATCCATGTTGCTGCAAATGGCATTATTTCATTCTTTTTATGGCTGAGTAGTATTCCATTTTGCGTGCGTGCGTGCGTGCGTGCGTGCGTGCGTGCGTGCGTGTGTGTGTGCGTGTGTGTGTGTGTGTGTGTGTGTGTGTGTGTGTGTGTGTGTGTGTG
>NW_020837982.1:5915337-5939814 GCF_003676395.1 Aethalodelphis obliquidens
TGTGTGTGTGTGTGTGTGTGTGTGTGTGTGTGTGTGTGTGTGTGTGTTGGCCAAAAAGTTCGTTCGGGTTTTTCAGTAACATCTTATATGCCACATCTCTTTATCCATTCTTCTGTCGATGGAGAAATGTCCCATATCTTTAATGAAGCAATAGGTGTATACATATGTAATAGTTTATCAAGCTATGTACTTGGTCTTTGTGTAGTTTACTGTATGAAAGTTACACCTAAATTTAAAAAAAAAGAAAAGAGGAAAGAAACTAGGCGTGTCCTCACCTTGGTCCATCCATTCTTCAGATCTGGAACTGTCTCTTCTGTGTCACCTCATTGAAACTTAGCGTTGTATATATGGTCCTTTACCTTCTAGCAGTGGGCCTTTTATCTTGTCTACTCAAGGTTTCCATCACTGTGATAGTCATGATGACCCCCAAGAGTTGTAGGGGCTCTTTAAGAAGTAAACCCCTCAGAGCTTTCCACTGCTGGGTGATGACGCTTCCCAGGCATTGCATGCTGGCCAGATCTGCACCCCAGTAGCCCATCAAGAACATGAGCCACACCACCCCAAAATTTATCTCTGAGGCTCAGACAAATTTGGTGGATGACCACCTCCATTGGATGCCCAATGCCTCATGCCTAAGGGGATGAACTTTCAGCTATTTTCAAAGATGAAAGCCAGCAGATTTTCATGATAAACGGGGCCTTTCACCTTCATTGCCCACAGACAGCTGCTAAGCCTATCAGACTAGCTCCCACCTTTTCTGACTGCATTACTTCTGGTAAAACCTGAGACGAAGATTTCCATCTGTACAGCTGTCTGGTGAGGACAAAATTTTATTGTGACTGGCTGGGAATTGAAAAAGTCCTATCTCTCAAAATATGGGAGACACTAGAGAGTTATGTCTGGCTCATTCAAAGCTCTTCCTGTCGCTTAAGACTGTACAATTATTTATGCATATAATATATCTCTGGGAAATAGAAAGTACAGAAAAAACAGGAAGTATCCCCATAAGTTTTTAAATGATCATTGATCTTTTTTTTTCCTGCTAGCAAATAATGCCAAGACATGCCTTTGATTTTGACAAGGCTCTGAAATTTTGCTGTATGGAAGATAAAGTTGAATCCTCACTAGGCCTCAAATAACATAGTGTGGGGAAAAAAGAAGAAGAAGAAAAAGACATAGTTTCAGTTAATAAAAGTAGAGAAAATAATGTCAAGAATATCAGCTTCCCACTCAGCTTAGTCAGATCTTAACATGTTCCCACATTTGCTTTAGATGTTTTTTATATAAAGTAAATCATTACAGTTATGGCTGAAGTCCCCCCTGGACCCTACCCTTCCTCTCGCCTCCCTACATGCCCAGAGGTAATCACTATTCTGATTTTGATTTTTATCATTCCCGTATATGTTTTGATATGTTACATGTGGATCTATTCACAAAAGATATATAATTTTGTTTTGCATATTTTTAAACTTTATACAAATGGTACTATACATACCATTCCCCACTTGCTTTTTTTTTTTTTAAATGAAAGCTTCTTTCTTTCTTTCTTTCTTTTTGGCTGTGTTGGGTCTTCGTTTCTGTGTGAGGACTTTCTCTAGTTGCAGCGAGCGGGGGGCCACTCTTCATCGCGGTGCGCGGGCCTCTCACTATCGCAGCCTCTCTTGTTGCAGAGCACAGGCTTCAGACGCGCAGGCTCAGTAATTGTGGCTCACAGGCCTAGTTGCTCCGCGGCATTTGGGATCTTCCCAGACCAGGGCTCGAACCCGTGTCCCCTGCATTGGCAGGCAGATTCTCAACCACTGCGCCACCAGGGAAGCCCCCCACTTGCTTTTTTTGCCCAACATAATGTTTTCTGAGATTTATCTATGTTGTTATAGGTTGTTTGAGTTCACTCATTTTAACTAAAATATCATATTCCATTGCATGAATATGCCACCATTTGTTTATCCATTCTACCGTTGACGAGCATTTAGGTTGTTTCCAGTCTTCTGCTTTTACAAACAGCGAATGCAGGGAACGGTTTTTTTTTGTTTGTTTTTTTACATAGGCAAGAATTTCTCTAAAGGATATGAGTGCTGTGTTATGGGTCATGCACAATATGTAGCCTTTTCAAATTGGCCTTTTCACTTAGTCATGTGCATTTAAGTTTCCTTCATATCTTTTTTTTTTGTGGCTGCGTTGGGTCTTTGTTGCTGCGCACTGGCTTTCTCTAGTTGCGGCGAGTGGGGGCTACTCTTCATTGTAGTGCGTGGGCTTCTCATTGCAGTGGCTTCTCTTGTTGCGGAGCACGGGCTTTAGGCGCGTGGGCTTCAGTAGTTGTGGCACAGGCTCAGTGGTTGTGGCTGGTGGGCTCTGGAGCACAGGCTCAGTAGTTGTGGCGCATGGGCTTAGTTGTCCCTAAGGTTCCTTCATATCTTGATAGCTCATTTCTTTTTAGCAGTAAGTAATAATCCATTGTCTGGGTGTGCCACAGTTTCTCCATTCAGCTACTGAAGGTTATCTTGTTTGCTTCCAAGTTTTGGCAATTATGAATAAAGCTGTTAAAAACATCCATGTACAGGTTTTTGTGTGAACATAAGTTTTCAATTCTAGACAAATAACGAGTAGCATGATTGCTAGATTGTATGGTTAGAGTATGTTTAGTTTTAATAGAAGAAGCTACCAAACTGTCTTCCAAAGTGGCTGTAACATTTTGCATTTCCACCAGCAACTAATGAGAGTTCTGTAGCTCTACATCCTCACCAGCATTTGATGTTGTCAGTGTTCCAGATTTTAGCCATTCTAATAGATGTATAGTGGTATCTCGTTGCTGTTTTTTTTTTTTTTTTTTTTTTTGTTTTGCGGGTCGCGGGCCTCTCTCTGTTTTGGCCTCTCCCGTTGCGGAGCACAGGCTCCGGACGCGCAGGCTCAGCGGCCATGGCTCACGGGCCCAGCCGCTCTGCAGCATGTGGGATCTTCCCGGACCGGGGCACGAACCCGTGTCCCCTGCATCGGCAGGCGGACTCTCAACCACTGGGCCACCAGGGAAGCCCTCGTTGCTGTTTTAATTTGCATTTCCCTGATGACAAATGATATGGAACATCTTTTCAAATGCTTATTTGTCATCTCTATATCTTCTTTGGTGAGGTATCTGTTAAGCTCTTGGGCCCATTTTTTAGTTGGGTTGTTTGTTTTCTTATTGTTGAGTTTTTCTTAAAAAGCTTTGTATATTTTAGATAACAGTCCTTTATAAGGTGTATCTTTTGCAAATATTTTCTCCCAGTCTGTGGCTTGTCTTCTCATTCCCTTGACATTGTCTTTTGGATAGCAAAAGCTTTTCATTTTAATGAAGTCCAGTTTATCAATTATTTCTTTCACAGATCATATCTTTGGTGTTATATCTAAAAAGTCATCACCATACCCAAGGTCATCTAGGTTTTCTCCTATGTTATCTTCAAGGAGTTTTATAGTTTTGTGTCTTACATTTAGGTCTGTAATCCATTTTGATTTAGTTTTTGTGAAGGGTGTAAGGTCTGTGTCTAGATTCCCTTTTATTTCTTGAACATAGATGTCCAGCTGTTCCAGCACCATTTGTTGGAAAGACTGTCTTTGTTCCGTTGAATTGCCTTTGCTCCTTTGTGAATGACCAGTTGACTATATTTGTGTGGATTTGTTTCTGGGCTTTTTCTTCTCAGTTGATCTATTTGTCTATTCTTTCACCAGTGCTAAACTGTCTTGATTACTATAGCTTTATTTTATTTTATATTTATTTATTTATTTGGCTGCACTTGGTCTTAGTTGTGGCACACAGGATCTTCGTTGCCATGTGCGGGATCTTCATTGCAGCATGCAGGATCTTTAGTTGTGGCATGCGGGATCTTTTAGTTGTGGCATGCGGGCTCTTAGCTGTGGCACGTGGGATCTAGTTCCCTGACCAGGGATCGAACCCAGGCCCCCTGCATTGGGAGTGTGGAGTCTTAACCACTGGGCCACCAGGGAAGTCCCTACTGTAGCTTTATTATAAGTCTGGAAGTTGGGTAGGATCAGTCCTCCAGCTTTGTTCTTCTTTAATATTGCGTTCGCTATTCTGGGTCTTTTGTCTCTCCATATAAACTTCAGAATCAGTCTGTTTCAATACCTCACCATTTTTTGAGAGCAATATTTCCCTCTGTGTTATCCCAAGTAAAACATTGATGGCTTCTCCAAATTTTTGTACCATTGTCAAAATTATAATCACCATGTCCATTAAGTTAATGGTGTTTCTCATTAATGAGTTTGTCTTATCTTTAGTCGTTAATTCTCCTGTCCATAGCAAAGTACAGGGAGAATGAGAGAATTCAGGGTGTCCTAGGGCCTGAAGGGATACCATTCCACCCCTGCTTGATATAATTATGAAAAGCTTTCTGAGAGGAGCAGGCAGTGGTAAATACAGCAAGCCCTGTCCTGAACGAAAGATTGACCATAGAGTTGCAGTAGTGAGACTGTCTCCCTACTGCTACCTTTGTCTGCTTGGTGGGCATGTGATTCCATCCTCCTACACTGTCTGAACAGGCCAGTGTATATATGCCATTTCTGTGCCTGCAGTTGGTGGGCAATCAGGAAAGCTGATAGCCTTCCAAATAATTGCTATCCAAGAGAACCAAAAAAAAAAAAGAAAGAAAAAGACAATTTGTTGCCAAGATACTGATGTTTAAATTTGATTTAATCTCCTACATCCTCACTGGTATCCAGAGAAATCCACAATAGAGCAGCGCGGAATTACCATGTTTTGCCTGTTGAATACGCAAAATTTTTATGGCAGTTTTCAGTGCTGATGTGGGTGCGGTCGCACTGTGTAAATAGGTACATTCCATTCAGAAGGCAGCTCAGGCTGTGTGAGAGGAGCCTCCCAAATGCCCTCGTCCTTTCATCTGTCCCAAAGACTGTCTCCTAAGGAAATGCCGCTGATAGACCTAGAATTATATCTACACAGCTGTTCATTACAGTATTCGTTATTTATAATAATAAAAATCTAGAAACAAAGTGTAGGGGAATGGTTAAAAATATTAAAGTTACACACACACACACGCCATAGAGTACTGTATAGCCATTAAAAATCAAGATTTTTTTTTAAAGACTGCCAAGATGGGAAAATAGAATTCAAAAAACTTCATGTATTAAGTGGAAAAACCAGGTCGTAAAACTGTCTATACAGTATAACTCTAGCATGTTATACACACACACAAGCTGGTGGGAATGATACCACACTGAACTGTGACATCTTATTATTTTTTCCTGGGTCATAGTAATTATAACTCATGTTTTTCCTTTTATGTTTGTTCATTCGTTCATGAGAACGTATTACATTTAAAATCAGGAAAGTGTTATTAATCAGTGTGCGTACACCAGGTATCGTGTCCCTGTGAAGTGGCTGGTTCTATTCTGCTCTCTTCCCTCAGCTGCTGCTGGACACCCACTCCCTGAAGATGGTCCTGCTCGATCTGCCTTCCATCGGCTCTCAGGTGGTGAGGAAAGCCCCAGCCAGTTACACAAAGATCGTGGTGAAAGGCATGACCCGAGCGGAGATGATCCTCAAGGTGGGGCTTGTGTCTTCCTCGGGGTTTCGGTTAAAGGGCCTGGTTATCTGATTGTTTATTCCAAGGAGTACTGAGTACTAGTCTTTGAAAGCACAGGTTAGGACCTATGCCCATCAGTCCTAAAAGATTGTCCACAGACTTTGGCCTCATCAGATATTGTTGAAAGTCAGTGCACTGTTACTGGGGGGTCAGTAATTCTATCTGACAAATGAATTCTTCATCATAGTGGAATTCTCTTGTAATAAGATTTGACCAAGATTGGAGGTTGGGTGGCGCTGTCACTGTGAATCAGCGTCTAAGTCAGGGATCTCTCTGCTTCTTAGCAGGAATTTCTGGCCCAGCTATCAGTTACTCAGGTCCACGTAAGCCTCTTTGGCACTCTGAACTCTGCCACTTTATAGGAACTCTGAACAGATGTTGCATAACTGATTCTAATCAGCAAATGGGTTTTCTAAAGCCCCGTTTAATAAAATATACATGGGGTGATGATGCTGAGAACGTCTGAAGCCTTGAGCTCCTGCATATGATTTCCATCTGGATGTGTCAAGGGGAAAGGGGGCCTGTTGGGGAGGGGAGAGAAGGCTGGAGAAAAAACGGAACTGTCAGGGGATGCTCTCAGAAGGCCAGGGCCTGCAGGCCCTTCAGGTCTGTCTCCAAACAGAATGACTCGAATGATGGAGGAGTGAAAAGTAACGGCAGGCCCTGACATGGGTGGGAGCAGGTGAGGGGCCCACACAGACCTCAGGCTTTGGCCTGAGGAAACCGGAAGCAGGCTAATCCATTTCTTCCCTAGCTGGTTTACTCAGCGGGGTGGAGAGCAGGGTTTAGAGAGAACTTCTGAGTGCATACTCCTTGCCAGTCTGAGTCATATGCTCAGAAATTCAAAACAAAAGCAGTCTGCTGGCCCGCGCCACAGCTACTGAGCCTGCTTGCTCTGCAGCCCGCGCGCCACAACTAGAGAGAAGCCCGTGCGTCGCAAAAAAAGATCCTGCGTGCCGCGACTAAGACCCAACACAGCCAAAAAATTAATTAATTAAATAATTTTTTAAAATTAGAAAAAAAGAAAATTGAAGCAATGGTTGCCTCTGGAGGGAAAAAAAAACAGTCTGCTGGAGGAAGGAGATCAGATGCCATGCTGAAAACCAAATGGCAGTGAATGTGAGGGTTGCGATGCCATTGCTTTCCTGCTGTTGGTACATGAATTGGACGTAGTTAAATGAAGTTCCAGATTTGAAGTCTTGAAAAGAGTGAGGCTGTTCTAGGGGTTTTGTTTTTGAGAAAATGCACTTAATTCAGTGCCTTTTGAGGCCATC
Source organism: Aethalodelphis obliquidens (assembly GCF_003676395.1). Taxonomy (NCBI): domain Eukaryota; kingdom Metazoa; phylum Chordata; class Mammalia; order Artiodactyla; family Delphinidae; genus Aethalodelphis; species Aethalodelphis obliquidens. The sequence continues at coordinate 5,922,206 of NW_020837982.1, forward strand.
TTTCGGGAACAGTGATACATCAGGACAGAAGGAGCAGGTACCACGAACCTACGAAATGTCTCAAACAGGGGACCCTGCAGCAGAGTGTTTCCCGTGGTCCTGATATTTAAAAAGTCACTTGGGACTCCCCCCAGGCCCTCTGAATTAGAACCTTCAGAGGAGGGACGTAGGAAGGTGTACTTAAAAAGCAATCCAGGTTACGTTTATGATTTAGGAAATTTAGGAAGCATTGCTCTAACTGAATGTCGAGATGAAACAGGCTGTCAGGACATTTCTGGGTTTGCAGCTGCTGCTGCCACCTAAGGAGATCATGCAGAGTCCGTTTTGTGATCGGCCTGCAAGTGAGGAAAGATAATCCTCGGCCTCCGATCGTGAGTGTTCCCGGCAGGCCTACTCTCGTCTCTCCCCCTCGGTAGGTCGTGATGGCCCCTCACGAGCCGTTGGTGGTGTTTGTGGACAACTACATCAAACTCCTCACGGACTGCAACACAGAAACCTTCCAGAAGATCCTGGACATGAAGGTTGGCTCCGCGTTTTGTTTTGTCCCCGGGCACCTTCTTCTCACGCTCGGTGGTTAACTGGGGGATGGGATATTGGCCCCCGGGAGCTATCTCAAAGTGCCCATGCCTGGCCCGGGCTGCACACCCAACTCCCAGAAGCCTTTTAAGGAGGAGGAAGAACCGGGGCCTGTGAGTGTCCCCGTTCTGATGGCACCCTGACGCCCAGCAGAGAGCCAGGCTCAGCGGGACTGCAGTGGAGGGGAGGCTACCCTCGCACATCCTGCTGCCTGTCCTCCGCCCTCTCAGCCCCTTCTCCCTCCTCTCCTATTGCCTCTTCCTCTGATTCTCTCCCAGGCTGCTACCCAGGGCTGGTATCTCCCTGAAGAAAGCCTTAATCCTCAGCCCAGTGAATACCAGCTACTGCGCTTGCCCTCGGGCCCTTCGGGCCAGAGCTGACGTCACCCTCCTTTCTCTCTCCACCTCAGGGGCTGAAAAGGAGCGAGCAGAGCAGCATGCTGGATCTCTTCCGCCAGAGGCTCCCCGCGCCGCCCTCGGGGCCCGAAGGCTCCAGCTCTCTGTCCCTCCTGGCTCCAACTCCAGAACAGGAGTCATCTCGCATCCGCAAACTGGAGAAACTAATTAAAAAGAGACTGTAGGAGCGTCCAAGGGGCACTTTTCCCCCAGCCAGTGACACCCCCCCCCACCAGCACCCAGATCTCCGGAAGCCCCCCACCTCTCCTGTGCTTCCCCGACTCTCAGATCATCAGTCTTGAAACTTGCTGGGGCGTTTGGGTCATTCACATGTTTCTCCCATGTCCTGTCTTAATTCCTGTCCTAATCGGAGAAGACGGGTAACAGCCAGATTATAAAAAGGCAGTCAAGATGGTCCCTGATTCCTGCAGCAGAGGCAGCTGGGGGTGAAGGTTCCGTGTGCTTCACTTGCTGGTCCCGGGCTGCCCCCGACTGGTCCAGTTGTCGCTGACTCTGTAGCCTCACCCCCGCAGTCACACCCTCTGGCATGTGGTCCTGTTCCTTTCCATGCTTCTATCCCAGCACCGTGGGTGAGAAAGCCTGGAACTCACCCCTTCCTCCACATGCAGCCGTGTGAGGTTCCCTCTGCGGCCGGACCCTTAAGAGATGTCGTCTGGGCTTGGCTCTAGGACCCAAGTTATGAAGTGGAAGATCACAGGTGTGACGGAAGAAAGAGGTGTGGCCTTTAGCTAAGCCCTAGTAGGGAAAGCTGGCTAAATAAGAAAAGCGCTGGAAGGGCAGGGAAGGGGCTGGGGGGGCACGTGGGCAGCTCAGTCGATAGATTTCACTCTGCCCAGACAGCCATGGTGTGGCTCTGGTAAGGTTATCCAGCCCGAGCTAATTGAGGTTAACATTCTCTTCCCTCTCTTGAAAGAAGGGATGATGGGCCCATCTCCAAACAGCCACTTCAGCCATCTGTCCTCGGCCTGGGAGCTGGAAACCCAGTGGACTCCCACACCTGGTTCTTGTCACTCTCAGTGTTTACAGATCCACACTTCTCTTTGTGTTTCATCATGAGGAGTCATTTTCTGGAAGTCTCCATGACGGCATTGAGATGTCAGGCTGCTGTTTTGCGCCCCGGGCGGTGGTCACAGCCGGGGAAGTTGCCTTCTTGATTTATCACACTGTCAGTGAGCTCCAGGAGCCGGCAGAAGGCAGTAGGAGTTACGTCAAGTGTCTTGCTGATGGGCGCTGCATGCCCTGTGCGCGTCCTGTACAGACAGAGCATGTTTCTCATCTGGGGGGTCTGCATCAGAATCACCTGGGGCTCTTTTTTTTTTTTTTTTTAACAAGTACAGATGTATGGAGATTGTGAATCAGTTAGGTCTGGAGTGGGGCCCAGCATCTAGGTTTAGAAGTTCCATAGGTGATTATAACGCTTACTTCTCGTGAAGAACCATTGTAACAGAAATTTGCTTTATTGAAGGTTCCTATTGCACATTTTCATAAATGTATGTTCTTTCTGACTCTAAGCAAGTGTAATTACTGCATAACTGAGCTGGTACCCAAACGGTAAAGGTTTTTCTTTCTGCTGATAGCCAGCAGCTTGAGTTTTGAATTGGTGTTGGTGGTAGGGACCATGGCAGAAATCATGCTGTCCCCGTACTGACTAGGATTCTTCTTGTTTTGATGATCAAGCCCCAAACAGAAGGTTTATTTATTACTGTCACTTTGAAGTAATATATATAAAGGAGCACTCATTGATAAAAACAGTAGCTAACAACTCTGTTATTCAGCTAAATTATATAGATACTGTACCGGTTCCTTCCCTCCGCTTTCTCTAGCCCCTTTAAAAAAAAAAAAAAACTTAAAGTCACCTTATGTGGTTAAAATAAATACTCGTAATTTATAATTGATAAAGAGTTCACTGCTGTTTTTACTCTGGACAGACTTCCTGATTGCTCGTTAGAGGTGCCCAGGCTGGAGAAAGTTCTGTTTGGATCATAACAGGGAAATGGGAACCACCATGGACGGGGTGTTTTGACCTCCAAGTTCCGTTCTGGAATTGAAGCTAACTGTTGCCACGCCTCCCTCTCTTGAAGAACAAAGACCCAGTGCCTGGGGCTTTCCCAGGAAAGGGCACCGACTTTCTCATGCCTCGGGCAGCTCCTCGGTGCAGGTGGAACAGGACCGAAAGCAGACGTCCAAGGACCAATGTAAGAGTGACGGGCAGCCAGGGCGAGCGAGCAGGGGACGCAGGGGACGTGACACCAGCCCATCCTGAATTGCCATTGGACAGGGAGCCCTGGTCCCCCGTTTACAGAACGCTAGGGAAAATGCCACAAGTTCACAGCTGGAAATGTAATTCCTCTCTCTAGGAAGAGGAATCTCCAAAATAACCAACTTGCTTGAGCGTGAAAGCAAGTGTTTCACACTTCTTGTCTCCTCCAAGTCAGATTGCTAAAAATAAAATCCTTAGAACTGTGTTGGGCCATTTAAACAATAGCCTTGGAAACACGGACACATGAAAAGCTGGCGTGCAGAAAGAGTACTGTTAGGTTTTACACAGTAAAGAAACTCTTCCAGTCTCTTTCTAGTATTTATCAAAATAGATAAGCCCCCTGGACCCTCAAGGTGTCGATTCCTGAAAATAAAGGGATTGCTTTTTTGTGTAAATATCATTCATTTTTCCCCCATCTGGAAGTGGTTTCGTGGCGCATATCGCAGCATAAAATACTACAGTTAATTAAAGCATTACTGGATGTCATTTGCTAGGATGTATTTCCTCACTGTTGACAGAAAACAGAACAGGCTATGGGAAAGAATTAGCGAGCCCGTGAAGCCCGGGCTCCCCTCTCGGCATCTGCCCTTCTGCCTGGTGAAGATGCGCCCATTCCCTGACAGCACGAAACCAGAATGTGATGTTCCTCAGCGAGGTCCCGGCATATCCAGCGGTGGTGGAAACCCTCTGTAAATAGGTATAAAGCGTTCTGCTTCTGATGTGGAATCCTCCCTGTGCTCCAAATTTCTACCCCGTTGACTTTCCCTTCTCCACCTCCCAGCTCCAATCACAGCCTGCTTCTCCATGTGACTGCCAGAGGCCTTCTGTCCTGTGCACAGTAAGTCAATCCGGTTTCCTTAATAGCTGGGTGGGCATTTTGCAGCGAACCTCTGGGGAAGTCTGATGTTCCCCTCAGCCCTGGAAAATCTGCGGCAGCACTTCCATTAGGTTGGCTTCAAGATCATTCCCTAGTTTCCATTCTTTATTTTCACCAGCTCACCACTTCGATAGGGTAGCCAGAAATCCATCTGATGAGAAAAGAAACATTTCCGTATACCCCACCCAGAAGAACGCTGCCAGATGATTGACCCACCAGGCTCTCTTCTTTCTCACATACATAACCAGGTAAGTAGAGGGATATAAAGAATGTTTGAAACAAAAGCAGTTTTCATAATCCATGAAAGGGGGCGGTGAGGGGGTGGTGCGTGTAATTAAGAGGGCAGTGAAGGTCACACAAGAGCCAGCTGTGCACACGCTCTGTCAGCCACGAGGCCGTGTGAAATGTGACCTGCTCCTTACCACTCGCCAGGCCTGAGCCCCAAGTGGCTGGCCACAGCGCTTGCTCTGTCCCTGGGCTCACTTGGACAGGATGGGCACGTGACGACACAGCCTGCTGCTGGGTGCAGGCCGCATCTGAAGCAAGCACCGGAATACGGAGCCTTTGCCTTTTTAGGTCTGCCGCCTGGGGTATCCAGCTTACTCAAGCGTTTTAAAAGACGCTCCATCCTCCGTTCCCCTTGCCCCAGCAGCTGCTATTTCCGTAGCATTTAGGGATAAACCTGCAGACACTGAGAAAAGAGCTTCCTCCCTCCCCGGTGGTGTTGGCTGGACTGCCTGTTACGGAAAATGTGGCACATTTCCTCTGAATGCAAATTAGAAGGATTGCCAAAGGCTGCTTTCCAAAAAACATGTCTTTAGAAATGGTGTCTGGTGTCCACAGAACCGATTTCAACTGGCCAGTCCTGGCAGGGACAAAATTCTTGCCTGCACTCTTTTTTTTTTTTTTTTTTTGACCTTCAATGCCCAGAAAATGCTAAGCGAGATTATCTTGGGACAGGCAGACCTAACAGGGAAGCCAGAAGTTCACCAGCTATTCGGATTACTTCACAGTTGCCTTTCAAAGATGATCCCCAGGGCCAGTGGAATCCCTGTAATCAGCTGAAAAGTACCTGCCTGGCTCTTCCAATCCCCTCTGGGGATATCGATACAGAGAATGCTGGGCGATAAGAGTGATACAGAGGAAAAGCTGTGTACATTCTTTGTCCCCTAAGAATGTTTATCACTTAATCTGAGAGCTCTGGTGGCCTCTGCTCAGCAACAAATAGAATTTGCATAATCGCTGGTGCGATCCTGCTTGGGGTAATTCTTCAACACGTGAGAAATTAAGAACAGCTTCTCAACATAACTTCCCTTTACTTCTGGGGCCATGAAAAGCATTTACCAAGTAGGCTGCAACTTTCAGGAGCACCGGGTGAAGTGGTGGAGAGAAACTCCAGCTTCTGCTTGGTTGCTTTGTGCTGATGGAAAAGGAAGGCCCTTCTCAAGCAGAGGGGAAGCGCACCACCTGCTAAAGAGACCGCATTCCACGGAATTCTTCACTAAAGTCCTGAGATTGGCCTGGGGCAGCCGCGGAAGCGCTTTAGCAGGCAAATGGAAAAATGGCCAGTGTTGTGTAAAGAAAACATGAGTGCACACACAGAGACACCCCCCTCCCCCAGCCTCATACCCACTCCCTGCTGCAACCCTGGCACTGCTCTCAACGGATCCCAAGTGTCGGCCCCTCGGCTGGCTGGCTTGCTCAGTCGTCAGAGAAGGGCGCTAATGGGTCTTATGGTCCCCGTGGATTAAGCCCTTGGCCAGAGTTGCAGCCCAGCTACTGTCTGGCATGCAAATAATACCTGATTGTGAGCAGGCCCGAGAGATCCAGGCCATTCCATGCTATTGGGTGGGGAGGGAACTGAGTATTTACTGCCTCCTGGATAGTTAAGAGACCTCATTGGATCAAAACCCCTGTTAAGTGGGTAGGATTTTATGGATGTGGACCTGGAAGCCTGGGGGGCAAATGATGTGCCCAAGGCTATATAGCTCGTGTGTGGCAGAGCCAGGATTGGTGTCATCCATGCTCTTTGCACTTCACAAGTGGTTTTCAAATTTATGAGACCCAACTTTACATGGGACTCTCACTCTACGAATAGATAAAAGTATTTTATTAATACATTTTGTGAGTTCAAGTATCTTTCAAAGCAAATCAGTGAGAACACTGAAACTGTTTCAGTTAAATAGAAAGCATTGCAAAGCTAAGGTTATGGGTGGCAGTCGATATGTACCAATGCCAGCATCCAGTTTATTTCTGTGTTTTGCTTTGCTTGCATAGAATAGAGAAATCTTGACTTAATCCAGCTAAGAATTTGCAAACAGCATCAGTTTTGTTTTAAACAAGCCCTCCTCCCAATCCCAGATACTCTTTGGTTACCCAGATGTGACAAGGACTCTTTATCCTGAGGTCTACGTGCACAGAACAGCCCTGACAGTGCAGGTTAACGCACCAAGGATCTGTAAAATCTTATATTTGCACCAATAACACATTCGCATGTTATGTTATTACTTTCGAATGTTCAGTTTTTAGAATAAGCTTAAAGTATGCATCCTTAAAGTGAGGTTAGAATCAAAGCCTTGTGGAGCTCCTTTGCCCCCTAAAACATCTCAAGAATTCCAGGTTCCCCAGAAGCCAGTTTGGAAGCTGCTGTCCTCATCAGCGGCTGCTGCTCGAGGGGCGGGGGTGTTTGGCGGTGTCACCTTTGTACGGGAGAGAGCAGCTTTTCATCTGAGGTCCACATCCCTGAACTGTCACCCAAATCCTGTCCGAGTCACGCTGGACGCCACCTTCTGGGTTGAGCCTTGCCGCCTTTAGAAAGAGGACATCAGAGGGCAAGGACCACCCCCGACCCCCCGACCCCGTGCGAGGCAGCTCTTTTCTAAGAACAAAACTATGCAACCGGAACTGGGGGAGGGGGCTTGGGCAACATTTGCAAGGAAGCCCATCCTTCTCTCAAAATCCCGACAAGCCCCAAATCTTAACGCCTGAGGCCTCACACGTCTGTCTGTGTACATGCAAAGCTTCCCAACCTTTTCAGGACTTGAAGCATAGAAATGATGACCTTTGTGCTCCCTTGGCATCACACTGGGGCAAACCAGTTGAAGAGGCTGCCCGGGCCATATTCATGGGCCTGGGGACTGTGGCTGCTTCAGGGGACCGCCCCCGCCCCCGGCCAACCGGGCTGAGGGGATCCACGTGGGCATTTGCTGTGCACTCCGGCCACGACCCAGCTCTGTAGTTGGGAAGCTCTGAATTGGAGCATCAGCGTTGGGTGGTATGTGGGTTTATTTGTTTTTAGAGCTTTGTTCAAATTTCCTCATTTACCAGTTGGGAAACTGAGACCTCGAGAGTTCCAGTCGTGAGCTTGCCCTTCACTGTGGCGAGGACTGGCAAAGTCCAAGCCACCTCTGTGTATCCCACTTGCCACTCACCGCTCCACCCTCCCTGGCTGGCCTTCCCTGGAGTCCCACCCCTCCCTTCCTGCCCCCTCCTCCACTCCCACCAAGTTTCTCAGAGCTCGTCCCCTTTTCCGTTCTGCCTGAAGAAGTGAACCAGGGCTTCCATGCTTTCTTTGATCTCCCACCACCCTCCCAGGCCCCCGTGCTACTTCTCTTGTGGCCTTCGTTACCATTTCCAACAAAAGGTTACAGCCATCACCTCCAGCCCCTAAGTGCATTCCCTCTTGTTCAGCATCCATCTCAACTACCTTCCAGAAACTTCTCTGGAAGGATGACCTTCTTGCCACACTTTCATCCTCTTTGCACTCTCCGTGGATTTGGTGAGTCCTCCCTGCCCCTGGGAATTCTCCCTTCACTCCCTTGATGCCTTGCTTTCCTGCTCCCTTAACGTCTTAGTCTCCGTCACTGATGCTCTTTTCCTTTTGAACCTTGACTCTGGTCAAGCCCCAAGGTTTTAGGCCTCCTGTGGTTTTCACTCCAGACTCTTTCAGAGGACTTTTCTGCCCATCACAGGTATAAACACCAGCTATGCCTTCTGAGGTTTCTCAGATTTTTAGCCCTTGTCCGTCCCCTTCAGCTGACCCCAGTCCGCTTGCAGGTCCCATCATCGACTTGGGTGGAGCATCTCCAGGTACACTCTGCTCCCTTCCTGAAATTCCCCGTCTCTAAAGGGCACCACCTTCCTTTTCCTAGTTCCTCAGTCTCAAGGCCTTAGAGTAAGGCACCCTTGCCAACTCTCTTTGTCAACCAATATGGTTAGTTAATCGTAAAACATTTTCTTAATGATCGTACAAACACCAGTCACAGAAACCAAGAGAAAAATCTAAGTTGCCCCAGCAAATCAAGGCTCTCAGTCCCGGTTAGGACTGGCAGGTGGGGTTTCCTCGTGGGGTAGCCCTTCTCCGTGGTTTCCCAGCCGGGCCCACGGCGTTCCTCTCTGCTCTGAGGGCTTCTGCGAAGAAGCTGGCATAAGGCTCGCTCCACTGACCTCCTCTCATGACTGCTAACCCCAATGATTGTGAGTGTTTCTGCACTGCTGTTTCCATTTTCTTCACCTTATAAAATATTGCAATAATAATACTCATTTTTAAGGTACACAGTATTCATGTTAATAAGTTTAAACAATATAGAAATATATCAGAAGTGCTACACTCCTCTTCCAGACATTCTGTCTTACGCTGTGGGGGGAGGGCGCTTTGCAAACAAAATTCATATTAAGCATATCTGCATATTTTTCTACAGCTAAACAAGAAATCTTGGATCTCTTTTCCCTCAGCATACACAGAGCCACTCATTCTTTTTAAGGCTACACGGTGTTTTATAGTTGAGATAGACCACTGTTTACTTAGCCAGTCTCCTCTCAGTATACAAATAGGTTTCTGTTTTTTGGCAGTGAGAAACACATCGCCAGTGAAAACCTTTCTGTAAATATCTTTGCTTACTTGTGCCCACCTTTTTGTAGGCTACTCTCCTAAAATCTTTCAATTCCCATTTTAAAAGGTTAAAGGGCACGCACATTTGAAATGTTGCTAGCTCTCGCCAAAGTGTCCTCTGCAGAGGTTATGCTGCACACTGCCATCGACCGTGTGTACGTGTGTACGCTCTTCTCCACATCCTCACTTGCCCTAGATGTTCTTTCCTGCTTCTTGACTGAGAGGATGTAGTTGCAGCTCTATCTGTAGAGACCCAGTAAGCAGAAGTTCCCCCTTTGGCTTTCACTGCACACAACCAAATGTGACCCAACCAGCGCTGTGTCTTGCTGCAAGAAAACTTTCTGAGCAAAAGCCCCGTGGCTTCCCTCATGGTCAGGGCTCCTAGAGGACATGCTTTGTTGGTTCGCTCATGAAAGCAGCGGTCGTCCTTTGTATTTGTAGAGTTTGATATTCAGTTGAGCATCCCTTCTGTTCTTTATCTCTGCCCTTTCCCCAGACTCCATCAGCAGACCGGGCTCCCTATCATGCACTGTCTTCTGGCAGTGATGCTATGGAGATAACAGCTTAAATTCTTAGTTTCTGAACTCCTGTAGAGACTTTGTGATTCTATAGTAGAGAAGAAAGTCTTGAAAGCCACGAGAGTTACAAGAATTGTTGGAATGGCGTTTTGCTTTGTTTTTGCCCTTTATTCTAAAAGTTACCCTTTACATTTTAAGAGCCAAAATGCTGGAGGACTTTGCACACAGCCAGCACCATCAGCAGAGGGACAGTGCATCTTGACATAAACATTTTTTTCCATAGAAAAAAGAGGTGGCGGGGGAGGGGGAATTTTGACCAGCAGGTATCAATAGAAGAGGAAGAACTAGAGGGGATATGACTTGGTTTTGAGGCTGGAAGGTCATGGAGAAGAAATCCAGAACCCTACCGCACTGGGCTGAGCCCCAGTATAAGCGAAACCCCCATAAGTTTGAGGGAAACCCTGATCTAGAAACCATTGCCTGGCTTCCAGCAATTAACCTGGGAGACTGCAGTCCCCGTAGAGAAGTGAGGTGTTCAACAAGGCACCTGAGGAGGAGAGAGAGTGTCTGAGAGTGTTGTCCGGCCAGGTGGGCCCAAGGGCGGGCACACCTCAGAGTCCCTCACACCCCATCATGGGGAGGTGATGGCTTCCAAGCTCCCTGAGCTCCCAGAAGTAATGAAAGGGCCAGCTCATTGGAAGGGACTTCAGGCTGCGACAACTAGGGTACAGATCAAGTGGCATATGGACATGAAAAGCAGAGGGTGGGTCTTCCCTGGTGGCGCAGTGGTTAAGAATCTGCCTGCCAATGCAGGGGACACAGGTTCGAGCCGTGGTCCTGGAGGATCCCACCTGCCACGGAACAACTAAGCCTGTGAGCCACAACTACTGAGCCTGCGCTCTAGACCCCGTGCTCTGCAACGGAAGAAGCCACCGCAATGAGAAGCCCGCGCACCGCAACGAGGAGTGGACCCCCGGTCACCGCAACTATAGAAAGCCCGTGCGCAGCAACAAAGACCCAATGCAGCCAAAAATAAATAAAAAAGCAAAACAGAACAAAAAACTACGTTGTAGAGGCACAAATGCCAACCAGTGCCATTAAAAAAAAAAAAAAGCAGAGGGTGGCATTCCTTGGCCAAGCAGAGCAAATTTCTCCTCCGTAGAGGCCGGAGAGATAGGAAGACGACCACGGACCAGGCACTCACCACCAGCCACCCCATCCTTGCTGCCGTGATGTTACGGAAGCCTCCCCAGATGCCATCCAGGCGAAAGGGAAGGATGAGAGTAGTATTTACCCAAGAGCCACTAGTCATCTTCCAGAAGAACTATACTGTGAGCAGGACACTTCCAGTCTAGAGAGAAACGGGGGGTTTACGAGCTAAACTGAGCTCAGTTTAAAAAAATAAAAAGAGAATTAACCTTTTGGATGCCAGAGTACAGTCACAAAACAATACCCGTGACAAGTGCAAAAGGAAAAGTAACAGCTTGCTCCAGTGTCCTCGCCATGGCATTTCCAGGAGCACAGCTGGACTAAACCAGCCACCCTGACTCTTGCTTCCCTCTGTCAGCAGTGCAACATCTTTGCAGGATGCACGTCAGGGAATGGAGCTAATTGACTCCAGAGGCAATGAACTTGGGGCACTTGTCAAGTGTGCAATGCTCTCCGCTCAGTGAATCTAAGCCAGGGGAGAAGGATGACCAGATCTTCAGAGACCTCATGGCAGAGCTTTGGCCATCATCTCCTCCTCCCTTCTTTGCTGCCTGTTCCTTATTTGCGGCTTTAGTATGAGCACGGGTGTCACTCCCTCCAGAAATCCTCCCCCAATCTTCACCTCCCTCTCTCCACCAGGCTGGTGAGGCTCTCTTTGTGCTCTCACACTCTGTCTCGCACAAAGTAGGCCCTTGGTAGGTGCTGATTGAATGAATGGGTCTAGCAGGAGAGCACACACGAACCCCAAGATCTCTCACCCAGAGCAGAGCAGAGCTCTCAGCCTTGGGAGTAGAGGTGAAATGGATTCTGGGGAACAAGAACAGGATATCTGCTGATAAACAGTCTTTCAAGAGGAACACAAAGCCCAGATTCCTTAATGTCCATGTGTGATGGAAGGCCCGGGCTGCACTCGTATTAACTGCTCTTTTTATTACAAGCGTGGAGAATAGGTAGGCATTGTGCCCTGTCTTGGGGTTTGTAAGATGATGATATCTGACATTCTAGAAGCTTCTGCTTCCAACACAGCCTGCTAACAGCAGAAGGTCCTTTCTCAGATGGCAGACAGCCTTGATGCTAAAAAAGGCATCCCTGGAAATAGCAGAGTCTACCTTTCAGTCTTTGAAAAGCAAGGTGTTGAGATGGGAGTTGGGTGATATTTGATGGGTGTCTGATGGGGCAGGGGGCCCAGCTGGGACTGAAGTCGAGTATCCCTGTCATTCTCAGGTCCAGACGTGCTCTTTGCACGCAGGACCTGGAAGCCTCTTAGAGAAATCCCAAGAGAACGGCCCAGAAGGGTAAGCCTGGCTCAGGGGAGAGGGATTTGGAATTCAAAGGGGTTTTTTGCTTGCTTGTTTTATTATTTGTCTCTTGGCCCAGCCCTGCACGGTTCAAGGTGAATCCTAGGGTGGGAAGCAGGCATAAAGGAAGCCACACTGCATCAGGACCACCCTGTAAACGCAACCAGAAGGGGCGAGAGGCACTTAGCTGCGGACCACAGCACAGCTCCGGCATCTCCAAGCTACGTGGCCCTCCCCCCGCACCAGCACCGGCAACGGCACCCGGGGCTTTGGTACCCACAGCGGTGGCGTGGCTGCAGCCCCTCTCTAAGTGCCTGGTGGAGCTGGTGGTGGTCTCTGCAAGGGCAGCCTGTTGGAGGGCCGCCGTGTGGGTCACTGTCACCCAACTTAGCAGAACCAAAGGCTGGGGCAGTGGGTGCAGGAAAAGGAAATTAATGGCAGGCATCCTCTGCATATAACCAGATTTATTTATGAGCATATGAGAGGCAGAGACTTCCAGAAATACTTGTCATTGGTTGGGGTCATCCTGCAGAAGTACAAGGCAAGAGTCAATAAAATTCCAGTTAACCCCCAGCTGATGCGACCTGGGAAAACATGAGACTCATGGAATTTTTCATTGGTACCTCTTCTCTCACCTCAAGTTCCTACCCCACCCCTGGCTAAGTTTCCTCAAAACTGAAAAACATTTCTTCAAAGGCATGTAAATGTCTTCGGCAAGTCTCAGGAGCTCCCAACAGTACATAGCTGCAAACCACAGCCGCCTCCCGCTGCGGGGTATTCTGCTTTGAATTTGAGGGAGGAGAGGAATGCACTTAGGGACACCGGCTCCAGGAGGACAGCAGAGCCAATTGGCCGCCCCCAGGCTCCCACTCTCCACCCTTTCCCACGCAGCCTACAGACCGAAATCCCCCGAGGGTCCTGGAGGCTGCCTTTGGAGAGTGGCTGTGCAGACTGGCCAACTGTTGCCTGCACACCCTTCTATCACGCCCTTCAACCAAGGAGCCAAGGGTCTTAACTTCAGTTGCTCAACTAAGGGCTATTTTTCTGGGCTGCAAGTCCTTGTCTGGTGTGAATACGCAGAACGGAGCCAGGAGTGCAAGTGTATTGATGTCGTTCCAACGAGGCCGTGAGCCCCAGCTCTTTGCAAAATCCCATCTGGGTTTTATTTTGCAGATGCCACGGCCCTTTTTCTGTGTAACTAGGGAGCGTTTGGGAGAACAGCTCTCAGCTTACACATAGGAGGCCCCAAGGGTGGAGCCTGTATTTGGGGTCCTCAGGTTCCCCACACAGGGGTCACTGGCCTGACTCCACCCCAAGCTTCATTCGGTGTCTGGGTGAGCGTCGCCACTGAGGCTGGGCCAGATCCCACCTCTCCACCTGACCTGGTGGTCTCCCAGGTGAGAGGTCAGAAGAGGAGCCTGGGTGCTTCCCTGGTGGTGCAGTGGTTAAGAATCTGCCTGCCACTGCATGGGACAGGGGTTCAAGCCCTGGTCCAGGAAGATCCCACATGCCGCAGAGCAACTAAGCCCATGCGCCACGACTACTGAGCCTGCGCTCTAGAGCCTGCAAGCCACAACTACTGAGCCCGTGTGCCACAACTACTGAAGCCTGCGTGCCTAGAGTCCGTGCTCCGCAACAAGAGAAGCCACTGCAATGAGAAGCCCGTGCACCGCAACTGAGAGTAGCCCCTGCTCACTGCAACTAGAAAAAGCCCGCGCACAGCAACAAAGACCCAACCCAGCCAAAAATAAATAAATAAATTTTACAAATAAATAAATATTTTTTAAAAAGAAAGAAAGAAAGAAAAGGAGCCTGTTCCCTCAGGCCCATTTTGCTCTGAAATGGCCAGCCTTTGGTGTCCCTGGCGTCTGGTTCAGGCTACCTTTGTGAGTCCCGGGAGCACAGAGGTATGAACCAAGCTCAGTACCTCTTTTTAATGCAGTGTCTTTCTTTATCGAATATGGCAGTTCCCTTTCCATGCTCTTTGAAACCAATAACCTTAATCTTAAGACACATAAGGAAACAAAGTCCTATTTTTTTAAGCATTTTGGTTGACATGGGTGTATATGAACGCAAGGGGGGACCTGGTTTAATACTAAGGCCAAGCCACTGCCTCGTGGTTCCCGGAGCCCGGAGACCCAGGGGGCTGAGACCGCAAGGTACCTGGGGCCCTGGGCCCATGCCAGCACGCTGGAGCCCACAGTGCTTTTAATCCGCTGTCTGGCTGGGTTTACTGAAAACAAGCTACTCCAAAAACAATAAGTAGCCGCGCTGTGTGTGGGGGGTCCCGCCCTGCTCTTGACTGACTCAACTCCTGTTTGGGCATCAGCTTAATTTAGTGGAGAAAAAGGGAAAATGCAGGATTGGCATTCATTGTGACGCAGCTTTGTTCCTCAGACCCTGCTGGGAGAGGCCTCAGGGCCAGAAGCCAAGTCCTATGAGGACACCAGTCTCTGTGATCCAGGCAGGGGATGATGGCCGCTCGGAAAGGACCGCTTTGAGGAGAGGCCACTCTTTCGGCAGGGTCCGTGGTCTCGTTTTTGTGCAACTCACCCCTGGTTTCTAGGTGCAACCCAGATGCTCCTCAAAAGAAGGCCTGTCTTCGAAGCCAGACCAGGAGGGGGTCAAGTGGAATCCGTTGTCTTTCCCAAGCCTTGGTTAGAGTTTTTTTTTTTTTTTTTTTTTTAAGAAACGTCCTTTGGAAAACAATCTGGCAGAAGATGTAGGACAATGATGAGCCCAGGGCATGGGGCTCTTCCCAAGGACTATAGCAGATATGCAGTGCGGACTCACGGCTCAGGGCTGACGAAACACAGCTGTCTTCCAGGGTCTGTGCCGCATGGCTCCCATGAGGTTACAAAGGAAGTCCCTCTGCTCTCCCACCCAGGGGCACTCATGGGCAGGCTGAAGTCAGATGGTTCCTGTTGTAAGAACCCCTCTGCTCATCTCCAGCAGGACTGCCACGAGTTCATGAAGATGCAAGTGCAGGCAGGACACCTGGGCCTGGCTGGGCATGCCCTGCACGTTCTCCTCTGAACCCGAGCAGCTTCCAGTCAGCTCCAGCTTATCTCTGAGCTCTTTGAAGACAGTCTGGACAGGAGAGGACAAACCTGGGGTCCCAGGTGTCTGCTGATTGGCTCAGCAGGGTTCTGGGAACCATGGAGGGGAAGACTTCGATGCAGCTTCTCCATCAGCATCAGGTCCCCGGGCTGAATTCCTCTTCAGCCCCTCCAGTTTCCTTTGTGTGTATCAGCGCTGGGCTCCTCTGTAAGGAAGGAGGCCAGGGTATGCAATCATTTCACGCTTTGGGAGCTCCTTGGCAATTGTCCTGAGGCCTGAGGATGTCCTGATCTCTATTAAAGCCAAGATGTTCTTCTGGGTTGGGGAGAGGTTATGTTGGGGATCAGACAGAACTGTCATAGGCTGGAGCTCAGGACATAGATGCTTCCTGGGTCCAGTTTGATGGCTGAGATGCCCACATGAAGTCCTGGGCCACCTGCTTGATGACCCCAGTGCCAAGGAGGAAGGGGTGCCTCAAAGGTGTCCCCTTGATCTGCCTGGACCCTCCGAAGCTGGCAGCTTCACACTCCCTTGCTCTCTTCGGCGGCTGTGATGTCTCTGTGGATCTCTGTGAGAATGTGAGTAATCTAAGCCCTTCAGAATTCCCCTGAGAAGGTGGCAATTCAGGGCTCCCCCTAGATTCCATGTTTTAGCGGGTCCAGGGGGCGATCCCTCCCAAGGCAGTCCACAACGATCCAGGCTTTGGTGGAGACAGTGGCTGCACTGGCCTAGCATGATGACCTTCCTCAGCCTCATCCTCCTCTTCCAGACTGATGACCTTGGAAGAGGGAGCAATTGCCACCTTTCTGGACACCTTTTCCCAGCTGGCCAAGCCGGGAAAGAGTTCTCAGGATCTACGTGGGAATGCTGGTGGGCAAACTCCCTCTAGGGCGCCGAGTCCTGCCACGGCCAGCAGACCGCCTTTCCACACCCCCAGGAAGCTCTTAGATTCCTCCCGTGATGCCCCGGGTTGGGGGCAGTCTGGGATGTGCAGGTGGTGAGGTCAACAGGGGTAGGGAATTGTAGCCACACAGTTGGCCCAATCTCTAAGACATGTGCTTACAGTACTTCCTTGCAGGAACCATCGATCCAGGACTGTGCACGCTTGATTTTATAATCTGTTCCCACAGGTCCTGAATGAATGACCTCCAGCACACAGGCACGTACCCGGTTTTATTCTCTATGGAGGGGATGATCCTGGGCTTTCTGGTCACAGCAAGCTGCGTTGTACCAGCTGTGTGACTTGGGGCAAGTCAAATTCCTTCTCCGTTTCCTTACCTAAAAGTGATGAGTGAGGAGGGTAGGAGGGCTGAACTTTACCAGCAAATCTCGAACATCTACCTGCTCGAAATTTGGACATCACCAGGTCCCAAGCAGGACAAGGATCCTTTGTTTTCGCAAGGACACAGACTGGCCCGCTATGGTGGGGCGTGCAGCACGCCCACCTCTCATCTAGCCAGGGAAGTCCCTAGTCCACGGCACTGCTCCTCTCCAGAGCTGGCACCTGTGGGCTAGGTCTGGGCAAGCTCCAGCTTGAGGCCCTAGTTGGGCACCCATCAGAAACCCCCGGGGTACAGTGGCTGGTGGGAGGTGGGGACTCCCTATACTTACTGATAATCAGGGAGGTCTCTATTAGAAACAGTACTCGAACTTTCTAGTACTTTTAGATTTGAGAACAGCCCAGTTCTACAGCTGGCAGCTACTGCAACAAGTTCCCACTCAGATAGGGCTTCTCTGTCTAAGGAGGAAGAAGTCCCCCGTCTGAAAAGCTGTGACCCCCACCAGGGAGCCCCTGGTACTTCAGACAGCCGGTGGGCAGCCTGCTGAGCCCGTCCATCTGGTTCGAGGTCCAGTCCACGCAGAATTTTCCTGCCAGGTGTGGCCACGGCCTGTTCCGCTGAGCACCCAGGCCAGGGGGTGATGCGCTCCTCCCAGCTCCGCCCCCACCCCCCAGCCCCTGAGCCCCCGAGGAGAAACGGAGTAGGCGCTCTTTTCCTCCGGGGCAGAAATGAGAGCCAGACACAAACTGAGAGCCCGCCCGGCTGAGCCAAGAGGCGGCTGGAACCATACGAAGCACATTAACTATTAATAATTTCCAGTTGTTTGCTCGCTGGGTTCAGCCGGCTCCCCCGGCCTCTGCGGGCCCGGGCTCTACTCTGCCTCCCGCCCGACGCCAGGGCTCGAGATATGAGCGCCTGCCGGCCTGGCTGGGCCAGAGCGAGGGGACAAGGCGCCCTCGGGCCCGGCGCGAGAGGGGTACAGAGTCGGCTTGCGGCGGGGCGGGTGGCCGAGCGGAGCGGGGGCCCGGGCCGGCGCCCCCCGTTCCTGTGATCGGCCGCTCGGGGCTGGCTGAGCGGCCGGGCGGAGCGCAGCGCGGGCTGCGCGCGGCGGGAGCGCAGCGGCCCCTGGCGCCGGGCCTGGCGGCTCCGCCACTGCGGGCGGGCGGGGCGGGGCGGGCCCCGGGCGGGGCGGGGCAGGGGGCGGGCCCGGGAGTGCGGAGACCG
>NW_020837982.1:5940214-6022112 GCF_003676395.1 Aethalodelphis obliquidens
CGGGGCGGGGCAGGGGGCGGGCCCGGGAGTGCGGAGACCGGCGGACCCGGACGGCGCGCGGGCGGCGGGCAGGGAGGGCGGCCGGCGGGCAGCGGCCCCGGCCCCGCCGCGCGCACCGCCATGGTGGGCCGGCTGAGCCTGCAGGATGTGCCCGAGCTCGTGGACGCGAAGAAGAAGGGCGACGGCGTCCTGGACAGTCCGGACTCGGGGCTGCCCCCTAGCCCGAGCCCCAGCCACTGGGCGCTCGCGGCGGCCGGGGGCGGCGGTGGCGGGGAGCGGGCGCCGGCCCCCGGGGCGCTGGAGCCCGACGCGGCGGCCACCCCCGCGGCCCCGGTGAGTGACCCCGCCTCGGCCCCTCCCCCCATCCTCTGCATTCCCCCGCGCCTGGGCCCCGGAGACCCCCAGGCGGTCGTGTCGGCCCTACCGGTGCACGCTGTCCCCGCCGCCGCCCGCCCGTCGGCCAGCGCTGGGAGCCCGCCCGTGGCCAGCGCTGGGAGCCCGGGGCGGGAGGCGCGGCGAGAGCCCGGCCAGCTGGAGCCGGTGGCTGGAAAATTGTCATCGCCTGGGAGGCCCGGGAGCCCCGGGAAAGGCGACCACCGCCTCCTCCCTTCGGGGTGATGGCCCCCGGGGCTGCCAGGCTGCGGCTCGTCCACATTCCTGACCCTGCCAGGCTGGAGGGGTCCGGGAACACCGAGAGCAAACTTCCCCCAGGCAACTCCGGGCTTTGCCCTCGCCCCCGGTGGCTCCAACGGGCCTGCTTCCCTTCCCGGCGGGTGTTGGGGAGAGGGGTGTACTCGGGCTCCCCGATTCAGAGAGCAAAGGGGGCCAGCTTTGGGGGACTGTTAGTGGCCTTGGAGGGGACCTTTTCAGATCCGTGGCCCCTCTTGTCCCGTCACCTAACCCGTGTCTGGCCCATGATGGGTGGGAGGCCTTTAGGTGAGTGGAAACTTTCAAAAATGAGTCCTTTTACTTTAATTTAAAATTTTTATTTAAAGAAAAAACACCAGGTCCCTTTTACCTTAGAAATGGCTCACATGGTGGTGTTTATTGCCTTTACCTAGAGCCCAGGGGACCCACATCCTGCCTACAGTCAAGCTAAAAGTGGGACTCTGAGGCCACCCCTCCCCCTTGGGGATGGGTGTTTGCAGCCTTCTCCCCTGGGTGAAGTAGTCAGTGGCAGCTGCTGCTCCTCGGGGACCCACCCACTTTGATGGTGCGTGGAATTCTTGACCAATGATCCTGTCTCTCGGTGGACATCAGTGCATCCTCTCATTTCCATTTAGAAGGCAGCACTTGCTTCATCTTGGCCTTCAGAACCCTCGTCACCTGGCCCTTTTTACCCTCATCTTCCACATCCCCTGACCACAGGCAGATACACACATCGGTACCTCTGATGCTACTCGTCCCCCTGGTGTGCCTTTTCCCTCCCAGCCATCCCCTTCTACCTCTCCCAACACCCAGCTGGCTTTTCCACCTGTCAAACCCTTGCCAGCCCTGCAGTGCCCAACTTGTCACCCCCATTGGGAAGTCTTCCTGGATGCTTCCCAGAGCCATGCCAAAGGCTGTGACTTCGTCCCCTTTCCCTGGTAAGCTCCTTGTTCATGCATAGAACCCCTGCTGCCCCACCCCACTCCCAGCCTGCCCTGGAGCAGGCTGGGTGCTCAGGGAGCTTGGGTGGCAGGGATGAGGGAGCAGAGGAAGCAGGAGCAAGAGAACCGAGTGCTTGTTTGGATACCTGTGAGTGCTGGGTGGCACCTACCTCCTCTTGGTGGCTGCATTGTCCTGCAGCCCCCAGGACTCCTGGAAGGCACCCCCAGGTTGGGGAGTGCCCGGCAGCTAGAGAGCTTGGGGCAGCGCAGGGCCCCCTGTCACTGCTGGGGGCTGTTTCCTAGAGCTCTGCAGTAGCCGGTGCCCGCACCTTACCCCCTCCCCCAGCTGGTTCTCAAGCCCCAGTGGGGGCTTATTAAGCTCTCCCCCCACCAAGTTCAGGGCTGGACCCTGGGGTCCCCCTGCCTCTCCCTGACCTACCTGGTCCCCTTTGTCTTTTGCATGTCCACCCTATGCCCCTACTTGACACCTTGTCCTGGTAACATAAGAGTCTTAGAGTCAACCTTCTAGAAACGTCTGCTTCCTGGAAGACATGGGGGTGTGGCTGCCACCGCCATACCCTGGCCCAAGTGTAGGTTCTTCTCTCAAATCAGGCAAAGAAAATGACAGCCCCCAGTTAGCCCAGGAGCCCAAAGGGCTGCTCTCTGTTGCTCGCTTAACACAGAAGCCCTGATTCCAGTCAGGTCAGGTGAAAACCCAGCAGCTGGGTGGAGGATGGTCCCGTCTCTTACTCAGGCTACTTGCTGAATCAGAAAGCCCAATGCTCTGACCAGGCTGGAAGGCGGTGAACCCCTGGGATGCTGTGCTCTGGCTCTTTGAGTTTTCTGGATAGTGGAAGATGACATAGAGAACTTTGTGGTGTTCGTCTTCCCAGTGAGTTTGCAGATTCCTCCATCTTGGCTGGGTATTGATCTGGCGGCCTCAGAGGCAGAGGACATGGGGGAAGTTGGACTGAATCTTCAGTGTAAAAAAAAAAAAATCCCTTGTAGCATTTCTCTTTGTTGGTTTTGGCCTTTTCTGAAGAGTTGCTGAGACAATGCCAGGGTTGGGGGCACATAATTGAAGGTTCTGGTTAGTGAAGTCCCAGTTCGTGTCGGTTTCCTCACCGCCTTGCTGCGGGAAGATGCAGCAGCCCCGGGGTCTGGCCGCGGTCACGACGCTGAGCTGTCATTTGTTTCCTCTTTTCCTCCTTCCACAAAACCTCATCGATGGAAAGGGACACCCCCTGGGTGTGCAAATAAGGTCACAGGGCATATGCTGTGACTCTGCTGAGAGCACACGTTCATGATAGGCCTGGGATTCGAGCAGACCTCTTGGCATCCTCTGTGCCCTGTCCGGTGGTCTTCCCGTGCTGTGGGTCAGCCCTGCGCTGGCATCATTCCCTGGAGGGTGACACAAATCTCAGTTGGGCCCATCAGCTGGAGGCTAGAGCCAGGACCTTCTGCGGGGAACGCATCGGATGGGGCTGTGATCTAACTGCGTCTTCTGTTGTTGCAGAATCCAGCTTCTCTCCCCAACGCCCTGGGCTCCGGCTGCTCGCCGAGGTTATGCCCCCTGTCGTTCGGTGAAGGAGTGGAGTTTGACCCCTTACCACCAACTGAAGTAAGGTAAATATAGCAGGCCCTGATTTCATTTTATTTCTATTTTCAATTTTTTGTTCCAGTAATTAACGCTTGTTATTAAAAAAAAAAATAGTCAATGACAAAAGTGTGCCAAAGACTCGTATAGTTTGGTGGGTACTCTTTCGGACGTTTTTTCTGTGCTCTAACCATTTGAATATAGATACACTTATTAAAGTAAAAACGAGATCGTGTTATACATAAAGTCCTGCAACTTGCTTTTTGCACTTCACTTATCATGGCCATCAGATGTTTAAAAATTTGTAATAAAGTAAGTCCCCTTTCCAGAAGCTTCTTTCCACATCTCCCCACCCCCACCCCAGTGTCAAGGTGCTGTGACCTTGCCTCAGGTTCTGATTTCACTGGGCAAGTACCGTTCTTCTTCCTCGGGGAATTTATCATCCAGGCTCATCTGGGGGCAGAGATCCATTGAGAGGCTCCATTAAAGATATGTCTTTTTAGAGAACGGAATTTTACTTTTGGTAGCTGGTGGCTTTAGAGATGGAGTTCCGTTGCACGAATACAAAGGGCCCTTTGACACAGAACAAAGGAGGCTCACCAGTTTGGAGGTGAGCAGTTCAGCCTTTTATTCCTGAGGAGCTTGTATTTTGAACAGAATGGGGACATGACTTCATGACATGAGCTTCCCAGCCTTTTAACCTACTTGCCCAAGGCGAAGAGATGTTTCCACTGGACTCATTTTAAAAAAAGAGTGCCGGTTCTTACTCCCTGACCAGTGGGTAGGGGCTGGCGAGGGGCAGTGCTGTTCAGTTTGTCTGTGTATGATGCTTGTGCATACTTTTTATTTTATTTTTTATTTTTAAAATTTCTTGGCCACGCCTCGCAGCATGCGGGATCTTAGTTCCCTGACCAGGGATCGAACCCTCACCCCCTGCAGCAGAATCGTCGAGTCCTAACCACTGGACTGCCAGGGAGGTCCCGCTTGTGCATATTTTAGTATCTATGAAGATGCCATAATTAGGAAGTAATATGAATTCATGCTTTGCTTCCAAAAAAAAAAAAAAGAAATTCCCAAATTGCCCAAGATGGACTTTAAAAAAATTATAAAGTAGCTGCTGAGGAACGTGGATGTTAATTTATTTTATGGAAAACAAGACTGTAATTGGCTGTGATGGATAAGGTCAGATCTCGGTTCCCTGGGTTTGAGGGAGTCTCCAAGCCGAAGGCAGAGGTGGCCCCAATACTAGGATTTGGTATCACCAAGCTTTCAGAACCAGCATTCAGGATGTCTGGGTTCCCTTCTCCTCTCATTAAAGAGCTGACTGTTCACTTCAGGGGATAGAGAAACCACTCATCCCCCGTGGACAGGAGAATCTGCCTTGCTGTATATATCATCCCCACCAACAGCAGTCGCTGGGTTAACACTCTCCCCCATTCTATTGGGCACCTTTTTCAGAAAGAGGAAACAGGCTTGGAAGTTAAGTAACTTGGCCAAAGTCTCAAAGCTTAAGTCAGTGGGAGCCGACTCCAGGGGCTGCCGCCTGCAGTGAGGAACAGTGAGTGCGGGTTGAACTTGGGAATCCTGCATTTCTGCACTGAAACCCCAGCTCTACCGCTCCCTCCCACTGTGACCTTAACCTCTGCACCCCGATTTCTTCTCCCAGGGTTGTTGGGAAGATTAAATTAGATCCTGGAAGTAAAGCGCTAGGACAGGAGCACACAGTGAGCACGTTATAAACTCCGTGCGGCTTCTCCCTAGAGTCTCAAGGTTCAAGGTCACGGTAGGGATCCCTGCACCCCCAGCTCAGAGGAGCGGCTTCACGCTGCCTTATGTCTCCCGCTCAGGTACACATCCTCCGTCAAGTACGACTCAGAGCGACACTTCATCGACGACGTCCACCTGCCCCTGGGCCTGGCGGTGGCCTCCTGCAGCCAGACCATCACCTGCATCCCCAGTTGCACGTGGCGCAACTACAAGGCTGAGGTGCGCTTTGAGCCGCGCCACAAGCCTGCCCGCTTTCTCAGCACCACCATCGTCTACCCCAAGTACCCCAAGACCGTCTACACCACCACTCTGGATTACAACTGCCGCAAGACACTGAGGAGGTTCCTGTCCAGCGTGGAGCTCGAAGCCATTGAGCTCGTGGGCGGTGATTACCTGTCGGAGGAGAGCTGACTGCAGCAGGCTGGGGGCCTGGCCCGGCTTTCCTGCCCAGGTTGGGTTGGGCCAGGCTGCCCTTGTGTGTCATTCCAGCCCCAGAAGAGTCTAACCCAGAGATACCTCTAAGCCCAGCCTGGGGAATTAAAAAAAAAAAAAAAGTCACAACATCTAATTATTGAAAGAATTTGATTTTTTACAATTTTTTCCAATTGTTTTGAAAAGGAGTGTGTTTTCCTAGTTTGCTGCTACATAGCTTCCCCGAAGTCTCGATTTGATGAGAAAATAAAAGGATGGCTAGAGCAAAAGGAAAATGGCCACACTTTGAAATAGGGAAGAGGGGAGCGCCCTTCCTCCGGCCGTCAGTTTGTCTGAGGAGGAGTGTGGAAAAAGTCTCTGAGATGGAAAAAGTGAGTTGGAAGAACTTTCTGCCCCGGTGTCTTCACTGCTACAAAAGTGGTGCTAATTCAGTGAGCTGTGACACCCATATGGGTTCAATCTGTGGAGAGTTGAGTTCCATTCTGGTTTTTTAAATTTCCATTTGTATTTCCTGTTAACCAAAACTCTTGGAATTCTCTAAATCTTTTTTTGTGATATCAAAAAACCCCAAACCACAATATAAGATGCCTTTCAAAAAAAAAGCAAGAGAGGAAGGGAAAGGCAGGCAGGCAGGAAGGCGTTCACCCTGTTCTTGCCTCTAGAGTGGGGTCAGATCAACTGGTGGCTGAGTCCGGGGGCAACGGCTTGGTTCTGGTTCCTTCCACGGGTGGGTTCCAAGCTCGGGCTCTGGCGAAGCGCCTGGAACCCCTGGCATCTGGTAATGTCTCCACAGGCTTGTGTAACTCTCCTGATATGTATTTTGGGGTTTCCAAATACTTTCATAGTTTTTTCATAAGGTGAAACATAGCAGAGGGTCCTTTGGAGAGAAATGGCGTCTTGAAAGAATGCTTAGGGAAAGCACTTTTGGCGGAGTCCACAGGGGGCGTTTCACTCACAGTGGGAGCCGACAGTCACACCTAGGACTTGATACCCCCAGGGAGGAGGTGGACACAGATGTTTCTGGTGATCTGGTTCATCAGGGTGGGCGTCCTTTCCAGTGACTTTGGGTCAACACCGCGGAGGAATTCTGCTGGTGCCCGAGGTCTAAGCGAAAAAGCAAGGAAATCCACCTCCCTACCTCCAGCCAAGGGAAGCAAAGGAGAATTGAGCACAGGGAATGATGCCACATGTCAGGCTCCCAAACCTGGGCGCTGGGGTGACCGTACACGTCTAAGCGTTCGTTTTAGTGTGACAATCATGGCGTTGCGTGTGAATGGAAGAAACTGTGTGAATTCAGCTGAACGGGCCACAGAAGCGGGGACACAGGCTGGGCCAGGTCAGGAGGGCGTGGAGGCCAGGCTGCCTCTGGCCTTCAGCCTCCTGCCCGCCCTGCCTCACCCGGCCCGTACTTCTTTCTCCTGCCAATCCCTGTGGATTTTGAGTAAAGAAAGTGGCAGAGGACTTTTGCTCTTCTGATATCGGAGAGAACAAAACCGTGGGTATTTCCTTTCAATGCATCCAAGTTATGTCAAGTGCTTGGGGCTTGCAGAGTCCTGGAAGCTCGGACTCCCGCTGTATCTCCGGGTTTGTGCTGATGGCTTGCATCTGTCCTGAAAGCAGAATTGAGAGTTCTCTGGGTACCCTGGAGCCACAGCAGGGACTTTTGTTCTGAGGAGAGCAGGTGTGATGATAATCACTGTCATTTAAAGTCATCAGAGGCCTAGAGGGCCAAATGGTCTGCTGTCCTCTTCAGGTTGAATAGTGTTTAGTCTGTCGTGCACCTGGTTGGAAGCATCCCTTCCGTGGAGCCTGCGATCAGCTCCATGGTCCCGAGTTTGCCAGCGTGAAGCTCAGCAGGGACCCCTCGAGGGGTCACTCCAAGACCCCGTAGTCTCCTGTCTTCATGCAGAGCAGCCTCCTGCGTTTGGAAGAGTAAATCACACAGCATTTATTGATTAAAAATGGGTTTTTCTCTCTGATTTCATGATCTTGTCATTTAAGACAAGTGGTAAGTGTGATTTTTAAACTATGGTAAGAGAATTCCCAAGGTTTTGCTCTGGCCCAATGGAGACACTTGACGAGCCCAGGACAATGCCATGGGCAGCTCGGCCAGAGAGACGAGGGGTAGAGAACGCGGCCTTTAAACAGCCCCGTGCTGAGATGCATGTATGAGATTTTTTGATATGAAATATATCAGTAAAGTAAGTAGAAGTGAGCGACTGTACGTGTGTCACATGAGTGGAAAAGCAGATTTTGTTTTAAGTTATTCACTAGGGACCAAACTAGTTCTCTCAAATCCTTTCTTTTTCTCCAAATCTGCGTTGCTGAAAGTTGCAGAAGAGGAAGCATGTGAAGACGTAAGGGGACACATCAGGGTGGATAGCATGTTGTCGATCCATGGTGGATTCATGTTCGTTTGCAAGGTGGAAGCGATGATTTTTAAAACCCACTGATTAAAAACAAGCATTCCTAAGGGAGTCTGGGAAATACCATTTACTTATGAGTTAAAAAGTCTTTTTTCTCAGACTCTTAAATGATGTCTTTTATGTAATAAAGATGATTTGTATTTTCAGAGAAAAGTTTTCTTTTGAAATCACAGACCTTTGAAAAAGAGTAAGTACCTTTTCATTTGATGCATTTCCTGTTTCTCACCTTAGGAATAGTATTTGATGAAAACGACTTTGTAAATTTATTTTTGACATCTGTCTCACTTCATTTTGTTTTATGACTTCTTCATTTCATAATAAATTATCCTTTAAAAACACTTGGAGATGTTTCCTTTTTTTAAAAGAAACTCATAATGCCTGGTTAAGAAAAGTGAGACAAACGGTTCCTCCTCTTAAGAAATTTTAAGACGTGATTATGAAGTAATAGAAGTAATAGTACAATACTTCTGACTGGGGTGTGCGTTCTCCTGGGGGTATAAGAAGATTTTCCAAGGGGTTCCTGGGCACAGGAATTTTAAGGAATTTGTTCCCAGATTTGATGTGTACTCTTTCCCAAAGCCGATCTGCTCTGAGATGCACCTGTGAATGACGTTGTCAGGCCAGCCCCTTCCCACCTTCCCTTTCAAATTGCCTTCCTCCCACTTTGCAGAAGAAATACACACCTTAGTCCACCGAGCCTGAATATTATTGTGGTATTTTGCTCTGGGCTGGAAAAACCTGTAGGCAGGACAAAGGGACAGATAGAAACATGGTGTCTGGGCACCAGGATCCACTGTAGGTTTTGTGCATGCCTGCAGCAAGCGTCCTGCACGTAAATCGTCATGGTGGTGGAAGCAAGGCGGGCCCACGTTGGGAGTTCTCATTTGCAACGTCTCGTACAGTTGAGGCAGTCAGAATGATGACACTCCTTATGACCACCCATATCTCTTCAATCTCAGACTATTGTCTTCCCTGAGGAAAAGTCCCTTTGGGCAAAGCAAAAGAGAGGGTCAGTAAGAGCTACTGAAAGTGAAGGCATCTTATTTCACTCCAGCCTCAAATTCATGGCGAGGCTCTGTGCCTCATCCATTAGTCTTTGAGTTGCGACTCAGAAATAAACATGTCCCAGGAATACATATTACCATTCTTACAAATACATTTTCAAAGCCAGTCTCTTTTTAATAGACATTAAGTCTAACTTGGCTGATTGGGATGACAATGAGGGCTAATTTTGCCTTTTAGGTCATACGGTGTAAATTTTCCATAAAATGAATGAACTAATCAGCAGTTCCAAGGTTTTGATAGAAAAATATTTAAAGCCTGTAGGATTAAAGCTATAATTTGTGTGTGTGTGTGCGTGTGTGCGTGCGTGTGTGGCGAGAGAGAGAGGCGAAAGTGTGTTGAAGCTAATAATATTTCAAATTTTCAGCCTTTTGAAGTGTATCAGACTAAGCTGGTGCCCTCGAGAAGCAGCAGTAGGTGGAATTAATAGTAACGTGATAACTCTCAGAAAGCCCTTTTGGTATACTTCCCAGAAATTGAAGAAATGAATAATCCTATTGATTAGGCAATGACTCCTATTGTGTGGGACGCCTCTTGTCAAAATTAAATTCTCATAATTTTATTTTGGCATATAATCATTATCAAGTGGTTTGTATATGTCACTATTTCCTAGAGTGCTTTCTGTGGAGTAAAATAAGGTTCTGTGATCAAATAAGTTCGGGGAAATGAAAAGTTGAACAATGCTAAACATGCTTATTGAAGGCTTCCTGGAACCCGTGTATTAATCAGCTCTTGCTGTATAATACCGCCCACAAAATCACAGTGATACGATAGGGCGTTTCTGCCCAAGGCTAGGTGTTGAGTTCAAGTTTGTTCCCCTTGTCTCTGGAGTAGGCTGGGAAGGTTGCATTCTTCTCATGGAAGAGGTCAAAAGCTCCCAGAGGAGCAAGTAGAAACATACAATACCTCTTAAGGTCTACACTAGGAACCGGCACCCTGGTACTTCCACCCGCTTTCTACCGGCCAAAGCAAGGTGCATGGCCAAAGCTCACATCAGTGGGTCAGGGAACCATACTTCCACCATGGATGTGAGAAGGAGTGAGGTTTTGCTGTAGAATAATCTACCTTAGCCTTTAATGTGGTAACATGCATTGATAATCTTCAAAAGGCAAGGTCTAGTATGTAACATTTTCCGAACTCATTAGATCAAAGAGCCTACGTGCATTTCATAGGACTAGTGTTCTTTGGAATGCACTTTAAGAAATGCTAGTTCGTATGTATAACAGTCAGAGTCCAGTCTGGAAAACTAAACCCATACAAGATATTTCCAACAAAGGGGATTTCATACAGAGAGTTGACCACACAGATGTTGGAAGGCTAAAAGAATAAGGGGACGTAATCCCAATTGTTAGTAACTGTAGGAAGCAGCTCCCACCCCTAACGCCCCCTTCTGGCAATTTCTGCCTTAAGACGCTAGAAAAAGATGAGCAAATTAAACCCAAAGTCAGAGGAAGAAAGGAAATAATAAAGATTCTTACTGATGAAATAGAAATGGACAAACAATTGTGAAAATTTTAAAAACGAAAATTTGAGTCTTTGAAAACATTGATAAATCTCAGCTAGATTGATTAAGAAATAGAAAGCATAAATTACCGATATCATGACTGAATAGAGATCCTACAGGCACCAAGAGCGTAATAAGATAATATTAGGAACAACTGTAGGCCAACAAATTTGACAACATAGGCAAAAAGGAAAAATTCCTTTAAAAAACTTTATCTGACCCAACTGACATGAGATGAAATAGAAAATCTGAAAAGAAAAGCAAACTGTTTATTTAATTAATTTATTTATTTCTGTCTTCAAAGACTCCGTTAAGAAAATATTGAATAAAAAATAGGCCATGCACTGAAAAAGCAATTCACATCTGACAAAGGACTTATATCCAGACTATATAAAGAGCTCTTACAAGTCAACATAAGAATGACAACCCTGTTAAAAATGGAAAAGAGACTTGAACAAATACTTCATGAAGATATATAGATGGAAAATAAGCACATGAAAAAGTGTTCCACATCATTAGCTAGCAGTGAAATGCAAATTAAAATCACAATGAAATGCCATTAGATACTTACCCGAGAGAAATGAATGCAGGTCCATAAAATATATAATGTTCACGACAGTTTTGTTCACAACAGTCATATGTTGAAGGAACTGAAATGTCCATCCATCAGTAAGAGAACTGATCCACCTTGGTGTATATTCCTACAATGTAATACCAGTTAGCAGTAAAAGGAATACGTTACTACTACATGAAACATTATGGATGAATCTCATAGACATAATGCTGACAGGCACCAAAGAATATATACTGTATGATTTCATATACAGGACATTCTAGAACAGGCAAAACTAAGTTGTAAAAAATAATAGTGATTGCCTAGGTGTATGTGGTTTGGATGACTGGGAAGAGAAGTGAGGGAACTTTCTTTAGGAATGGAAATGTTTTATACCATGATGGGAGTACGTTGCATGGGTATATACTTTGTCAAGATTATACAATTTAGATCTATGCATTCTAATGTAATTTTTTACCCAAAGAAAAGAGAACCATAAAAGGTGAGAGGGGTGGGGAATGGATGGGGATATAGATGAAACAAGAATGGTAGAAGATGAAAATTCTAGAAACTGGGTGATGGGTACATGGGGTTTCATTATGCTATGTCTGCTTTGTTTATATTTGAAATTTTCCATACTAAAATACTGGGAAAAGTATATCTTAAATAATGTTTCTACGACACAACTGATAAGTGATCGTTTTTTAAAATTGGAAAATACATATTAGAGAAAATAAAAATCACTCCTATTTCCCTGATAAACCATTACTGATTCTGGAGAACCGTAGCTTTTGATGGTGGTTTGAATGGACCAATCTAAGAGACAACATTGCTTTTAGTCATCAGAGCATAAAGGGGTTTGTTTGTTTGTTTTGCCTCACTGTGTGGCATACAGGATCTTAGCTCCCCAACCAGCGATCCAGCCCAGTCCCCCAGCAGTGGAAGTGCGGAGTCCTAACCGCTGGACTGCCAGGCAATTCCCAGGAGGTTTCTATTCTTTACGTTTGCTGGTTTCTTTTTCAGAATGAGAATGCAGGAGAAGGCAGGGGTCTTGGGTGTGTCAAACCAATTGCTGGTAATTACAAATTACTGCTTTTCTCCAAAAGCACTGGGGCTTAGGGCAGGTAATTAAGGTGGCGAGCACGAATAACAGGATGTTCTGAATGCCAGCGCCACTGTTTCCAACCTGGAGAAGTTCTTACAAAGCAATAAGGGTCCAAAAAGTTAGTTGAAATGAGTTCTTTTTTTTTTTTTTTTTTTTTTTTGCGGTACGCGGGGCTCTCACTGTTGTGGCCTCTCCCGTTGCGGAGCACAGGCTCCGGACGCGCAGGCTCAGCGGCCATGGCTCATGGGCCTATCCGCTCTGCGGCATGTGGGATCTTCCCGGACCGGGGTACGAACCCGTGTCCCCTGCATCGGCAGGCGGACTCTCAACCACTGCGCCACCAGGGAAGCCCCGATGTTAATATATTTTACGTACACGGGGTTGTCACAGAAGTGAAAAGCCAAAGAAATTAGACTCAGGAGCTTATATACCATTTTAACAAAGGGTGATAAATTGAGAAGTCATTAGAAAAAGGAAAGGGAGTTTGGGCCTAGGGCCAATAAACTGTGGGAAAGTGACTAGGAAATAATTGGGGAAATTAATGGAAGATAAGAGTTATTTAACAAGACCTGTTTATGCAGATTCATCTCGGTGCCTCTCTGTCTCTGGTGACAAGAGTTGCTGTCCTCATCATGGTATAGGAGGTGCAGGAGCAATCTATCCCAGCTTCACAAAGCGAAATTGGTGCCCTGCTTTTAGGCAGATAAGGGGAAAGCAAAGAACTTTTCCTACATCTGTTGATTCTTAATTGCCTTCAGCTCAAAATAATCTTTATGCCAAAGTGGCATATTTTGGAGTGGCATGTTCTAGACCTCTTCACCAGACCACCTGGATTCAAATCCCAGCTCCATCGTTTATTAGCTGTGTGACCTTAGCAAGTCCCTTAAACTTTCTGTAAAATGAGGATGAGAAGGGTTCTTTCCTCACAGACAGCTTGTGAAGATTAAATGAGTTCATACATGCAGAGTGCTTAGAACAGTACCTGCCATGAGTTAAAAGCCATACAAGTATTTCTTGTTTTAATTCTCTTTTGGCTTGTAATTTCACTTCCAAGAATGTACCCAAAGCACTGGACAATTGCACTAAAATGTGCCTGTAAGGATGTTCTTTGCAAAATTGTTCGGAATCGCCAAAAAGTAGGAAACCAAGTAAATGTCCACAAAGAGGGATTGAATAAATAGTCTATACAATAAAATACCAGGCCAGCTTTACAAAGGCCGATGTGGATGTCAATTTAGTGACTTGGAAAGATGTTCATGCTATATTTTTAAGAGGATCATTAGAAGACAACACATGTATTATTAACCCATTAATTTTGTTTTCCTGTATGTAGATGCTTGAATAGAAAAAGGCTGGAAGGATGGATACGAAACAGATGAGGCTCAGTTTCTCTGAATGGTGAGACTATTGGGTGTTTTTAAAACATTTTTTTGCTTATGTGTAATTTCTAATTTGTCTGTAATGTATATGCATTTCCTGTGTAATTTGAGAAGTAAAACCCGCGTGTAGAACATGGTACAGCTTTGTGATCTGAGTGAAGAGAAACCAGAGGGTTAAACGGTCAGTGTGTTAAGAACTGTGTAGGGCCTTAGCTTTTACACTATTTGCAAGCTAACACATTAGCCTCCACGCTTTCATGGATGTTGGCTAAAGACATGAGACTCTTGGGTCAGAGACAAAGGATGATTTATGAGTCACAGCAATAGCTAGAGGGTCAGCATTTGTTTGTTGGTTTCCAGAGCCTCAGTTCCCACGGAATGATGCAGAGGGGGCCAGGTGGCACTGGGATATAAAGGGTGTTTGACGGGAGAGGGACTCTGAGCTTAGGAACTGGAATCGAGACCCTGTCTATCTTCCAAGGCCGTTGGTCACCCCAACATCCTTCAAAGAGCAAAGGCAAAAAAAAAGAAAAAGAAAAGGGACTTTTCTGGCGGTCCAGTGGTTAAGACTCTGTGCTTCCACTGTAGGGGGTGCAGGTTGGATCCCTGGTCTGGGAACTAAGATCCGCATACTGAGCGGCGCAGCCCAAAAAAAAAAGGAAAAACAAAAGGCAGTCGGAGACTCCTTACAAGATGCGCAACACGTGAGAGATCTGGGGAAACTGTCTCCCAAGCAGCAGAGCTGCTCAAACATCAACGTGCTCGAGTCACCTGGGGAGCTTGTTAAACTATAGGCTCTGATTCGGGAAGTCTGGCCTGGGGCTGGAGAGTTTCTAACAAGCTCCAGGCCCTGTGGGTGCTGCTGGTCCCAGGCCCCTGTTTTGACAGTGAGGCCTTGGCACCATCCTCAACGCCAAGGCGTGGCCGGTAAGTGGCCCCAGGTGGGCATGCGGGCCTGGGTGAGGTGGGAGAGAGGATGCTTCCTAAGCCCTTCCCAGTGATGATCAGAAGGGAGTGTGTCAGGAGTTTCAAAGGCCAGATTTGACCATGAACAAGTACACAGCATGTCCACGAGGCCCCAGAGAGTGTTTTCCCATCACCCTGGGGCCCTCTGGAGCCCTGTGGGTGTGGATTTCTACCTCCCCAGGCCTCTTCTTCCCAGCAAGCTGCCCTGCCAGCCACAGTTCCCGGGAAGGACTCCCTCCTTTCAACTACACCCCAGCCGGCTTCAGCCACCGGCCCTGCCGACGAGCCCCCATTCTGTCTTCCTCTGCCTCTTTCCATGGCGGTCGAACTCCAGGAGGGAGTGTAGCTTGGCTCCCCGCTGCTTTGGGAGCCCATCTGAGGCACCACAGCACAGCGATTAAGAGCTGGACCTTTGGAACGAACCAGACTTGGGTGTGACATCCCAGCTCCTCCCCTCCTCATGTAGGCAGGTCACTTTCCTTTTCTGCGTCCATTTCCTCGTGTGTGATTGGGATCACAACACCTCGCATCTCAGAGATGGTTGTGGAGATGGAATCGTGTTATGTTGGGTATGTGATGCCTACACCGCTCCTGGGCACCGCTCCTGGGCACCACCGCTCCTGGGCACCGCTCCTGGGCACCACCGCTCCTGGGCAGGGAGGAGCCTGATCCATGAGATGGTTATTCCCAGTATCCTGGCAGCAATTAGCAGAGAACTGCAGACTGAGTGGTGACTTGATAAACATTTTCTAAAAGACCATTGGAGACCTTGGAGCCCATCTCTTGCAAGTTGTGTGACTTGAGCAATTCACCTCTTCTCTTTAAGCCTAAACTGTACCGTGGAGATAATAGTTCCCACCACTCAGAGGACATCTTGACTGAGGAACAAATGAGATAGAAGAACCTATAAACTAGAAAGTGACCTAAGATATTATAATTACAAGGTGCGGGCAGGATGCAAAACACAGACCACGGAAATATAAATAGCTGTCGACAGCTCCAGGTGTGAGCGTAACAGGTGGAAGCCATTCAGTCTTACCTATCCCTTAACTCACCCAGCAGCCCCCCTCAACCCTGCAGGGCACAGCATTGCTTCTGGGTATAAACTTAAGCCTCCTCGGAGCACCAGCGGTGGGAGTCCGTGGTGCCCAGTAATACATGGCTTTTAGGAGAAGGTTGGGTTTCGGGTTTTCCACCCTCAGGTCGAGGGGGACGCAGCTTGCTGAGAAGCACAGCTGACGGTGAGGGAAGAAGCCAACTGCATTCGTAACAAAATCACCCCCGGATTGAGTGGCTTCAAACAACTTTATTATCTCGCAGTTTCTGTGGCGTCGCTCAGCTGGATGCCTCTGGTTTCCAGTCTCACGGGCTGTAATCCACCGCGTCACTCAGGGCGTGGTCACCTCAAGGCTTAACGGGCTCACGCGTGGGGCTGTGGGCTGTCGGCGGGGGCTGTGGGTTCCTTGCCACGTGAACCTCCCCCCGACCCCCGCCAGTTTCAATTGTTAACGTCTTGCGTGAGTTGGTACATTTGTTATAATTGATGAGCCCACATTGACACATTATTATTAACTAAAGTCCATAGTTTAGGAGTCCGTCTTGGTGTTCTACTTTCTATGGGTTTGGACAAATGTGTAATGACATGTATCCACCACTGCAGTTTCCTATAGAATAGTTTCACAGCCCTGTTCATGCTTCCCTCCTTCCTGCAAACACATTCTCTTTTTGTTAACCTCATCTCGGAGGAGACATTCCATCACTTTTGCCATATCTACCACGCCAAGCCGCACCGCAGTCGTAACCTCCCTGGAATTTTCCTGCAGCGTCCACAGTGGATATTCACGGGGCTCAAACGGTAGCGCTTTGTTCCCGAGTCTCCAACCACTACTAGTGTGGAGACCCAGGGGCTACTTAGGGTGGGAGTGTCTTAGAGTGAGCTGGTCATGTAGGCACATTCGAGCTACCTGACCTTAAGGCTAGCTTCTAGCCTTAAAGGTTGCAATCCACCCCCTAGGCGCCACTAAAACCAGGTGCAAATCATAAACCCAATTATTACTAAACTGTGCTGACCAGCTGATAACATTCTGCTCCAAAACAGCTCAGGGACCCATGGTTACACAGTCTTGTTCATCTTTAGTTAATAGATTCCCTAGTGTTGGGCAAGGGTCAGTAGTTCTGGAGATGAGTGTGCAGCCAATCTGGGTCCTTGAGATTAACTCACGCTATGCAATCCACCCCCATGACCCTTCCTCAAGTTCTTTTAAAAATGAATCATTCGGGCTTCCCTGGTGGCGCAGTGGTTGAGAGTCCGCCTGCCAATGCAGGGGATACGGGTTTGTGCCGCGGAGCGGCTGGGCCCGCGAGCCATGGCCGCTGGGCCTGCACGTCCAGCGCCTGTGCTCTGTGGCGGGAGATGCCGCAACAGTGAGAGGCCCGTGTACCGCAAAAAAAAAAAAAAAAAAAGAATCATTCTCCACTTGGAGGGTAATGGACAAATCTACTTGGCATCTCTCTAGGGAGTCGCTCTGTATTCTATGTAGGTTTTATATAGATTCTATGACAATCTGTTCAGTACATGTGTCCAGTGGGGTTGACTCCCTCTGCCACGTCCCCACTGTACACTAGGTCTCTGCAGCAAATACTCCATTTCCTTGACCACTGTGATTAGTCCATTGATGGGCATATGACCTGTGCCAGGCCAGAGATCTTCTCTGGGGTTGATATGAATACAGGAGTGACTCTCTTTTCTTCGATGAACTATAAGGCTGTCAGTGGCCATTTTTGCAATCCTGTTATGAGAACCTGCCTGAACGTGAAGCTAATCAGGGAGGCAGAGGCAAGATGTGGAGAAAGAGACAAATTCTGATGACACAGTATGACCTCCTGGATCCAGCCATGCCTGAAGCCATATCCAACCCTGGACTGTTGGCCTTATAAATCAGTCTCTCTGTTTTGTCAGTAAGCCGGTTTTCATTGGGTAGAGTCCTCACTGAAACAGGCTGGATGTGAGAAAGATACTTAAAACTTCTAACCCAGCGTGGTTTGAGTTGGAGCCTCTTCTGTGCTTGTGGAAGAGTTAATCCCCACCTGCTTCCTCTGTTCAGATCTTGAGCACAGACTCCCCTTTAGTTCCAGGCTACAAGTAGGCACGTTCTTGTTTGGCTCAAAGCCCCCTCCCCAGAACACTGGACTTTGAGACCCTCGGTTCATTCCTCCTACATTCCTCTTGCTCCAGACCCCTGTAATTTGTTTTGCGGTTTGTTTGAATTCTATCAGCCAGTCGCTGAAGCCACGTTTCTTTGTGAAGCTCGCCCTTTGATGAGGTGGCTGTGTAGCCACCCCACCTAAAACATCATTGCTCAAAGCTCCTGCAATAG
Source organism: Aethalodelphis obliquidens (assembly GCF_003676395.1). Classification (NCBI taxonomy): domain Eukaryota; kingdom Metazoa; phylum Chordata; class Mammalia; order Artiodactyla; family Delphinidae; genus Aethalodelphis; species Aethalodelphis obliquidens. The sequence goes on from NW_020837982.1 coordinate 5,957,972, forward strand.
ATTGAGCGCTTCCTAGGGGCCAGGCGCTATGCTAAATGCTTTATGTAATTACTGCATTTGATTCTCACAACACTGAGACGGGTATTTGCATCCCCGTTTCCAGATGTGGTAACTAAGGCTCAGAGAGGTTAAGCAATTTGTCTGAGGTCACACAGCTAGCACGTGGTGGGAAAGAGAAAAATGCAGCTCTGAGGTCAAAGTGCGTCATTTTCACCATTATCCCAGAATATCTCATGGCAGAAAGGCGGCCACAGGCCACCCCCATCCCCACCCCCCATGGAAGACGATACCAGGAGACCAAGGTACTCTGAGGCAGGTGTGCCCTCAGACTCATACGTGCACCGCACCCCCAGCCACCATGGTAGAGCCAGAGGGCACAGGAAATGCCAACTGAACTGCCCCACCCTCTGCTATCTTTACCTTAAACCCAGATCAGTGGCTGAGGTCTGAGTATTAGTATATTTCCCATCTCCTCCTCCCCATGGAGCTGTGCCTGAGCCCTCAGTGCCCTTTGCTCGATTCCATGGGCGCGCCCCAACCTGGCAGCAGGGGACAGGCCTAGCCTCGGCACAGGGAGGGCCCCTGCCAGGCCCGGCTGCTAACCTCCTCTCCAGGGGAGGAGAGGGCGCTTCTGAAAGCCCCTCAGTATATCTTGCCAGGGTGTGGTGGCCGATGGGAAACCTGTCACTGTCCTTTTAAGGAAGGGGTAGGGGGCTGCTCTGTCAGCTGGGGGCTAGCGGAGACCAAGAGGACCACTTACGCTTGACTTTCAAATAGGCATTCTGTGATGTTTTGTGTTGGCTTTCAACTTCTCCTGTGTACACTGTACGTCTTTACCTCCTTGGAAAGCAGGAACCTCATCCTAAATGTCCACTCTGTCCCCCTCAGGGCCTGCACTGTGCTGGACACAGGTGTCCGATGCTACCCCAGAGACCGCCTCTATCTCTTGGAACTTTCAGGCTGCTGCTTTGTGCCTGAGGGCGATTTCCTCCCCCACCCCCCACCCGAGCTGAGGTTGCTCTCTGGTCCGTGTGTGGCAGGCTTGAAATGCCAGGAACCCAACCCCCGCAGGACCCATCAGCCAATGCCTCTGGGGAGTGTAACACCCCAGCTCCCTCCCCCTCTGCGGGGATAATCCTGACAGTGTTTCCTTGTGGGATTGAGGCCCTGTTGCCCAGTATGGAAGCTGTTTTCATGGTGTCCCTGGGTTGGCCCTCTCCCCTTCCCTGCATCCTCTCCATTGAGATAATCTACTTGCAGTGCAGTCTTTGTCTGCTTCTGGAAGAACCTAAACTAAGGCAGGACATGGCCCTCACTCAATATTTGTGGAAAGGAAGAATATTAACTTAGAACAAGTAGTGTTGTGGGGCCCTTTTAATGCTCCAGAACTTTGCTTGAAATGCTGTCTTGGGCGATTAGAGGAGGCCCGTATTGATGTGAGAAGCAATGTTCCTTTTGAGACTTTCCGTGATAACCTCCCAAAGATGATGTTCAGGAACTCACTTATTTTGAAGGCCACATAGGGCAGGGAGTATATTTAATTTTTTTTAAAAAAGGCTTTAGGGAATTCGGGGCATTTTCCTTGGGCTTCTGAAAGCATGCTGTGTGAGGATTTTTCCCCATGAAATTAATTTAAAATTAGAATTGATACAATCTACACACTTTCTCTTTTTTTTGTGGGCGGGGGAGATTATACATATCTAATTGTGATGGGAAATTAAATAACAAAGAGATGCCAGATTATTTGAGAAAAAAAGGATATTCGGAAAAGAATTTTATTCATTGACTTGCTTACTCTCTTAAGGAAGGAGCTGTGGCTTCCGGGGCCTCGAGCGGCGTTTTGGTGGAAGGTGAGTTGAGCTCATCGACACACCAGACACGTGCTTCCTTCAGAGGTAGGTCTGATTTCCTTTTATTTTTATTCTTTTTTTTTTTTTAACACATAAACGTGTGGTAAGGATAAATGATAAGCTTGTCCGTGTCGCAGGTGGGCTTTCACTCAGGTGGAGCTGCTACTCTGGGATAAGGTTTCCTTTAAAGCAGTGATTGGCGCTCTCGGTTGTCAGCAAGGGCTGCTGGCCGCCGCTGCCGCCGTCTGCTCAGAGAGGTAGGCTGGGTTCTCTGGGGCCTCCCCGTCACTGGGGCCAGAGTGGAAGCCCCTCAGGGCCCAAACCTGGTACCGCTTCCTCCGGTTCTGCTTGTAAATGCGAATCCTTTCCTTTTCTGCCTCTGGGTCGGCGAGAACGCCATCCCAACGCAGACTTTCGTTGATCTGGTTGGAAAGGGTCTCTTCTATTTTGGCAAAGCAGGGGAGACATACGGCAGAGGAGTAAGAGGGGGTGAGCTTGCTTTCATCCCTGTCCTGTCTGTGCTCTGGCCCCGGGCCATGATCTTTGCTGGGACTTAAGATGTCATGGAAGGATGGAGACAGCTCCTGAGTCTTCAGGCCTCCACTCTGATGTTTATCTGCTGAGCAGATGGGTGGTGTTAGTGTTTGTGATGCCTGCCCTCAGCCTGCTTGGGGGTGATGCCCAAACCACTAAAGATGTGAGGGGGGACCTGGAGGCCCCTCCTCACATGGGGCCTCAGGTGGCCAAGCCCACCAGCCCCGTACACATCCACTGCCTACATGCTTTGGGCTGTCATTTTGGGGAAGGAGGAACCATTTATTGAGCATGTACTATGAGCCAGGTCCTCTGGGTAAAGGCTGTCAGCCTTTACCAGGTGAGGAAACAGACTCCCAGGTGAGGAAACAGACTCCCAAAGTTTCAGTCGGTTGCCGATGTCACAAAGCAGGTGGCAGAGCCGGGATTTGAACACACACCCGATTGCCAGGGCCCTGTCCTTTCCACACTGCCCCCCACCTCACCTACCCACGTGCTCGCCAAGGTACTGCCCAGTTCTGGGAGCCTGTGACTTACCCCTATTCTAGACACTTTATGATGGAAGAAATGAAGAACAGCAGAAAAGCTTCCTAAATCTGACTGTGGAAAGCATTCTGCCAAGCCAGGAAATACTTTTTCTGTGTGGCTTATACTGATTTTTAAAAATATTAACAGCCCTTCTGAATTATATAACATGCATATACAGTACTACAACATACGATTCTTTAATCAGCTCATCCTATTTCTTTGGGATAGAGGAATCTCCCTCCCCCCACCAAAAAAAAAAAAAAAGAGAGAAGAAAATAAGAAAAAAATCCTCTCTTGGCATTCCTATACCTTCCTACTCCCTGAAAATTATTTGGTGGCCCCTGCTGACAGTATGAGGTACGTGCCACTGTAATCTCTAGAGGCAGAAGCTAAGCTAAAAAGATAATAAATTTCCTCATCTGGTTTGGCAGATACACATGGAGTTTATTGACCTAAACTCCAGAATTGCTTTCTTGCCTCTTTCCTACGATCTCAACTGGAGAAGTAATTATCATCTGCCCGTCGCGCCTTCTGCCTTCAGCTTGTCAGGGGAGCTGGTTCTGCATAAAGAGGGCCGGGACCCAGAAACGTGAACCCAGGACTAGTGGTGCTGGAGGTCAGGGCAGCTGTGCCAGGGTCGGCGAGAGCCACCTCCCTGACAGACAAGAGCCATCATGAACCACACAAGGACGGTGGAGACTCACAGCACCCCTGGACAGGTGCGCTTGACGTCACTGTTGCACTCTCTCCACCAATGGGTGCTCAGGGGCTTTGTCGAGCTCCCGGGGTGTTCTATGAGAACGGAGGGCTCTGTGCTTTTGTGGCAGCTGTTAGTGGGTGTACGTCTGTGAAGTGTCCGCAGGAGGGCCTGGAGTGAGAACCCCACGTGTATGGTCATACGTGTACTGGAGAGGTCTAGGCATGTGAGTATGTAGCGGAGTGTGTGCTTGTGCGTGCAGACTGTGAATGCGTGTGCCTGCTGGGGTATCTGTACTTTAGCTTTATTTGGCGATTATATTGATAGAAGGGGGTGTTGTTGAGGGTGTCCGGGATTATAAGAGTGTGTAGCAGTGACTGGTGTGATGGTGTTTGTGTGCAGTCGAAGGGTGGCCTCCGTAGATGAGGGAAAAGGAAGGGCGGTCTGTACAGGGAGCATACTTTATATGAATGTCCTGGGTGTCTACACAGAGGCAACCAGAGGCAGGTGCCCCGAACAAATGAGGGTGAAAGGAGGGTGTCCAGGTGAAGGCAGGAGCCTGTGATTCTGTGTATGAGTGAGAGCATCTGTCACTAGTGCCTTAGTAGCTGTGCATGGGGACAGTCTCTGTGTGAGGATGGGGGCATCTCTGTAGGAGGGCTTGAGATTTCTGTGGGGAAGGAATAGATGTTCAGGATTTTAAGCTTGGACTGAGGGAGGAGGAAGATGAGTGAGTATCTGTGTAAAGCTAGGAGTCACAGTGTGGGGCTGGGAGGCTCTGTGGCGTGTCTCTGTGTGGGGCTGAAGGTCTCCATTGATGTTGAGAATTCTCGACGCAGGATTTGGGGTCTCTGCGGACATGGATGGTCTTTGTGCGGAGGGCTGGATCATCATCGTGCGGAGAGAGGGAGGACCTCTGATTGGGGCTGGCGAGTGTCTGTTTCTGGGCTTAAGTTCCCCAAGTAGGTGGGGGTCTCTGAGGGGTGGGGTGGGTGTCCTCGGAGAAGAATCTCAGGTATGGGAGCGAGGCGGACGCGTTAGCTGCTCCTCTTACCGTGCCCCTTCCCAGACCCCTTGGTCTTTCTCTTCTTTTTCTTCTTCACCTTCCGTTTGGTCAGTTCTGAGGCGCAGCCCGAGATGCGGGGCAGTCTGGACCCCTGCGAGGCCGCCATGCAGCCCTCTCTCTCCTCCTCCTCGCCGTCCTCCGACACCCCATCCCCACCGCCGCAGTCCATCCGCCCGCGGGGCCGCCCCCCGCGCCTGGGGCAGCAGAGACCCGCTGCGGCTGAGCCGGAGGCTCCGGTGGCGAGGGCCAGGCTAGCGCCAGGCTAGGGCCAAGCTAGGGCCAAGCTAGGGCCACGCGTCTCCACGGCGACCGCCGCACACTGCGCGCGCGCAATCCGCAGGCTGCTGCCTAGGAGCCGCTGGAGGAGGAGATGTGCGCATGCGCATTTCATCCTGTGCGCTTGCTTGGTCGGCGGTGATAAGAGGAAGAGTGGGTACCGAGATTGTGAATGCTTGGGTTGACACTCATTTTCCACTCCTGTGCCCTTTTATTATTTATTTATTTTTAAAGCATTTATTTATCTGTCTATATTTATTTATTTATTTAGGCTGCCTCCCGTCTTAGTTGTGGCAAGCAGGGGCTTCGTTGAGGCATGCGGGCTCTTCATTGCGGCACAAGGGCTTCTCTCTAGTTGTAGCGCGCGGGTTCCAGAGCGTGTGGGCCCTGTAGTTTGCAGCACGTAGGCTCTCTAGTTGAGGCACGCGAGCTCAATAGTTGTGGCCCGTGGGCTTAGTTGCATCCCCGTGGCATGTGGGATCTTAGTTCCCTGACCAGGGATCGAACCCGCGTCACCTGAATTGTAAGGTGGATTCTTTACCACTGGACCACCAGGGAAGTCCCCTGTGCCCTTTTAAATGCTGTGTGTTCTCTCCTAAATTTTTATCTCCTGAGTTCCAATCTCATATGTCTATCCTGGCCTTTTAAGCCCACTGTGTCCAAACTCATTTCTCTATTATTCTTCATCTCTGTGAACAAAAACAGCTGGTCAGTCCAGAGCCCTGGCAGTCTTCCTTACCCCCACTCTCTCCCTGTACCCTCACCTAGGCTGGGGCTGACCACCGTGTCTGGGATGTGAACTTCTGCACCCCCTTCCTAAATGGTCTCTGCTTCCAAATCCACATAGCTGCTAGGAGGAACTTTTCTTTTTTAATAATTTTATTTATTTATTTTTGGCTGCATTGGGTGTTTGTTGCTGCATGCGGGCTTTCTCTAGTTGCGACGAGCGGGGGCTACTCTTTGTTGCGGTGCACGGGCTTCTCATTGCGGTGTCTTCTCTTGTTGCGGAGCATGGGCTCTAGGGCGCGCGGGCTTCGGTAGTTGTGGCTCGCGGGCTTTGTTGCTTGGCGGCATGTGGGATCTTCCCAGACCAGGGCTCGAACCCGTGTCCCCGGCATTGGCAGATGGATTCTTAACCACTGCACCACCAGGGAAGCCCAGAACTTTTTAAGATGATGAACAATTTCACTCTCTTGCTTAAAACCCTCCGGGGGGGTGGTGGGGAGTGGGCCATCACACGACTGAACTTTAGTGTGGCTTACAAGGCCTGGTATGATCTGTCAGCTTTTCTTTCCAGGTTAATCCGCCACAGATTGTATTTTCCCAAAATGGCTGCAGTAACAACTTTTATTCCCCAGGCTCTTCTAGAATCTTGCCACTCCCACATCAAGAGACACAGTCTAACTCCTCCCCTTCAATCGGGGTGGCTCGGTGGGGCCACATGTAGCCAGTAGAATATGGTGAAAGTGACACCGTGTGACTTCTTAGGCCAGGTCATAAAAGGTACGGCACATCCACCTTGTTAGGCGAAGACTTGCTCCTGGAGACCCGAGCCTCCTGCTAAGACATCTGATGTCTGGGTACCCTGAGGCCACCATGCTGTGAGGAAGCCCAAGCTAGATCACATGGAGAGACCCCCAGACTATGTAAAAGGAGAGAGAGAGAGATGCCCCAGCTGCTCCAGCCCCCACTTTTCCACCTCCAGCCATGGTCCGACTATAACAGCAGGAGAGACTCCCAAGCCAGCCCCACCAAGCCAAGCCCTTCCTGAATCCCTGACTCAAAGAAACTGAGAAATAATAAAATGATTGTAACTGTTTAAGTTACTAAGCTTTGGGGTGATAAGTTATGGAGCAATAGATAGCTGAAACATGAATCTTTGATGTTAGCCATTCTAGTGTGTATGAAGTATTTCCCTGTGGTCTTAAGTGCCGTGTCCCTGATGACTAATGACATTGAGCACTTGTTAAACTACTTATTGGCCATTTGTGTAACTTAGTTTGTAAAGTGTCTGTTCAAGTCTTCTCCCATTTTGTCATTGGGATATTTATATTTTTATTGTTGATTTGTAAAAGCTCTTTACATGTCTTGGATATAAATCCTTTGTCACATATATTGCTGTAGAGATTTTTTTTTTTCCAGGTCTGTAGCTTGTCAATTCATTTTCTTAGTGGTGTCTTGTGGTAAGCAGAATTTTTCTATTCTGATGAAGCCATTTTATAAGTTTTTTTCTTTTTGTATACTGACCAAGGAATCTTTCCCTACTCTGAGATCACAAAAGTACTCTTCTGTTTTCTTCAAGAAGCTTTATGGTTCTGGGTTAGGTCCACCATCCATCTCAAACTCATCTTGTGGATAAAGTCAGATAGGGATCGAGATTCATTTTCTTTCCAAATGGATTTCCAGTTGTTCTAGAAATTTTCATTGAAAAGACATTTGTCGTGGTCCGAATGCAGGTTGGAAAAGAATTTCCAGGCACAAGGCAGAATGTAAAGAAGATAGAATTTATTAGAGGGAAGGGTCGCTGCCACAACAATGAGCCGACTTCCTAGTAGTCTGGTAGAGTCAGGCCTGAACATGTGCTATTGATCAGTTTTTATAGCCAGAAAATGAAAGAACGGTCCGAGGTGAAAATTTTGTTTACTGATTGGTCGAGGCACATATACCTTTCTTTTATAGGGTGGGAGTGAGACAGTCCAGATGCCTTTCCTTATTTGGGACAGGTCCCATTGCCTGGGCGTCACCCAGGTGGGCTCAGAAATTTCGTAACCATCGCAACATGGTGGGGAGGGCGAGTAAGAGTCCGGTAGGGGGTGTAACACCGCCGACACTTTTTCAGGCACGGTCGTCCTTTGTCGCTGGAGCACCACAATGTTCCTTTCCCACTGACTTGACTTGGCACTTTGGTAGAAAATCAGCTAATTGTTCATGTGTGACTCTATTTCTGGGCTCTGTTCTGTTCCGTTGATCTTTTTGTCTTTCCTTACAGCAGTACTACAGCGCCCTGTTGACTGCAGCTTTATAGTAAGTCTTGATATTAAATAATGTTAAATCCTCCAACTTTGTTCTTTCTGAAGATTGTTTTGACTCCTCTAGAGCCTTTGCTTTTCCATATACATTTTCAAATCATCTTGTCTGTCTCTTCAAAATAGCCGGCCTGGATTTTGATGGGAATGGCATCAGATCTATGCATTTCGGCACTCCTAGTACTCAGCGAGGATCGTCATCAGTACTGATCCACACACAGGCGTGAGTGAACACATTGCTCCGTAGAAGACTTTTCTGTTCTTCTATTTTCCTCTGTCTCTCACTTGCTGTCCAGCTCCCTGAAGCATCCCCTACAGCTCTGCACACAGCGAGTGCTTGTGATCTGCCCCTTGACCGTCTGCTTTTGTCCCCAGGAGCTGAATGAAATGTAAATCACAGAGGTCCTTTGTGCAGGTGGCCACCTGCTAATTGAGATGTCTGGGGTTGGCTTTCCAGATACCCTACCCTGCTGACCCTGGTGCTCGCAGACGGGTGCTTACAAAGACCGGCTGCCCTCCTTTTCCGAGAAAGGCTGGCCTGTCTTCCCTCTCAGCTGGTCCTCTTTGCCTCGATGCTTATCTGGTAGGAGGCAGCTAGGCCACTTCTCTTCCCGATTTTTGTGAAGGTTGCATCGAGGTTATGTTGAACCAGCCAATCAGCTTCGAGAGACAAAATTCACATCCAGCAAAGGAATACATTTTTTGGAATAATCACAAAAATCCCTTGCAAGTAGAGCGAGAGAGGGCGAGTATATACCTGTTTGATAGATGAGGAAACAGAGAGATGCAGAGTGACTTGTTCACCTCTCAGTGCTAATGAGCCTCCCAGCTGGGCCTGGAGTCCACCTTCCCAGTTTTTTTTGTTTTTGTTTTAAATTTTTTTTTTATTTTTTGCGGTACGCGGGCCTCTCACTGTTGCGGCCTCTCCCGTTGCGGAGCACAGGCTCCGGACGCGCAGGCCCAGTGGCCATGGCTCACGGGCCCAGCCGCTCCGCGGCACGTGGGATCCTCCCGGACCGGGGCACAAACCCGTGTCCCCTGCACCGGCAGGCGGACTCTCAACCACTGCGCCACCAGGGAAGCCCTACCTTCCCAGTTTTACACATTAGCATCTTGCAGGAAAACAGTTGACTTTACAAAGGTGTTCACTGCCCAACAGGAGAGATGATAGTGTTTTCATTGTTTGTTTCAGCTTCCTTGTTTGTACTTCTCTTTGTGGTTTCAGTGGCTGTGATAGATATGAGCTGGTAGGAGCTGAGGTTTCCTTCTCTGCAAGGCTCAGGTTGTCCCCTTTGGCCAGTGCTGACGTAGGCGTGCTTGGGTGGGGCTTGCGGCTTTGCCCCTCCCTGATGCCGGCTCAGCCTCGGTGCCCCCCCCACCCCGCCTCGCTGGCTGGGCTGCTGGTTCCAGCTCTTTGCTCTTTCCGGCCCACTTTCTCCATGCTGTCAGCTCCTTCCCCAAGGTAGACAGGCAGTGTCCACTCTTTAGCAGCACCAGCCTTAGACTTGGGCAAGTGGGGTCCCTGCCCTGGGCCTTGCGCTTCACAGGACGCTGCTCTGACTCTCCCCCCACGACTGTATCCTTCCCTAAGGGACAGGAAGTCTGTGGAATCAAGGGATCCTTCCCACCCAGCACCTCACATTCCTCCTCCAACTTGTGGCCCACAGTCTGAGTACCTGGCACCTTGGACTTTCTTGCCCAAATGACCCCTGCCTGCTTGTAGGGTGTATCTGGGCCTCACTCCTGAGTCCATCCTCCTGAGTGGCCCTAGGCCAAGGGCAGCATAGGTGGAAACTCAATAGGCAGGCTGAGGTGTCCAGACCTACGTATTCAAGGGCCTTCTCAGTGCAGGATGGAGCTGGGTGTCGGAAGAGAAGGGGGCAGGCCGTGGGCTGGGTGCAGAGCCCCAAAGAGCCAGAAATTCTAAATTTAAATCTGGCCTTCCAGACCGGTATGAAGGTCTAGTTGTCAAGGTAGAAAGATAGTATTTATTTTATTTAACAGTATGTCCAGTTATTTTACCACTTTTAATATTTAGACGTATGGTATGTGGGCCTCCATCTACTTTTGCCCCAACAGGGCTTTGCAACTGTTGAGAGCAGGCTTGCTCCTTATTTTTCCTCCTTCCATCAGCCACTCCAACTGCTTCCTGATTTTCGCTTCGTACCTCATGGTACCTTAAAAAAAAAGGAAAAGAAAAATCCTACAACCTATTAAGTAAATCGCATTATAGCCACATGGCAGCCTACTTGGGAGTTTCTAAAACAGAATGAGGCAGGCTGGTTTAGGCTGATTTGGGACAAAGGCAAAGAGAGTGTCCTTGGAGAAGAAGTAGAGCAGTGTGAAGGGGTTGCTAACACCTGCTACCCTCTCCTCACTCCCCTCCAGCCACACTGACCCACTGACCGCCTAGCTGTTTCTCCTACATGTCCACGTCTCAGCCCAGGTCTCTGACTTCCTATTCCCTCCCCCTGAACACTCTTGCTCTAGATGTCCCGCCTCCATCCTCAAGGGTAGAAGAATATGTCACCCCCAAATATGCCTCTTTACACAGGGTCTGGGTGCTTTTCAGATGTGACGGTCTGTTCCTCACGTCTGGGCTGCTCTGCTTGTCTCTTCATATGACAAACCCCAGGGAGCTGGGACCTACACAGGCAGTTCTGTTTGTACAGCCCCTTCCCCACACCGTCTGTAGTTAAGCGCTACGCTGATGAGGATGCTGGAGCCTCTCTTGGGGCTTTAGTTTCCTTCAGAACGTTCGCTGATTGTTCTACATCTTGGCACCCAGTCTATTTCCGGAACTCAAAGATCTAAATCGCTGCCCCCATGTTTGCCTTTGTGGGCTGCTGTTTAACTCCGAGTCCTGGACGCCTGTTGGTTCTGAGGTGATGAGGGAGCCCCAAGGCTCCGACTCACCAGGAACATTTCTAGAAAGTGTTAAAGAAAAACAAAGCTGGATAATAGTTAATGGCAGTAAAGACAGATTTTATTTGGTACTACTGCAGTGGGGGAAAGAGACTTCTTTAGAATAGAACCGAGCTTGGTTCCGATCTATGTAGAAGGCACTTGGCCTTTAAAGGGAGAGTAAGGGAGTAGGGAAGGGGAGTGAGTGAGGCATCAAGCATAGTCAAGACAGTGAAAAATTAAAAAAGCAAGTAAGTCGTCAGTGTCAGTATGATTAGGCCATCTTAGTCTGGCCTAATCACTCAACCAAGATACCTGCCTAAAGAGATTGAGACACAGGGGCCCCGTCGTCCCTCATGGTTATAGTTCAGAGGAATAGCTCCCAGGTCCATGAGAAAGACACTCCTGGGTTCCAGGAGGTACACATACATCTCAAAGGCACAGAGAAAGGATTTACAACAATAAGTTTCCAAAATAAATGCTCTAAGGAAATGGAGGCCAGGAGCCTGTCAGCAGGCGTCGGCTGGAACAAATGGTAAATTCCCTTGGCAGTCGAGGTTTCTCAGACAGAAACTCAAGAGGGAGGGAGGGACTGGGTCACTGCAGGGACACCGTGGCCTTAGACTGCTAGAAGCCAGGCTAGATTTTTTTTTTTTCAAGTCTCTGTGTGTGGGAGCGTGGACAAAATCATTTGTGTTGGGAGTTGCAGTTCTCACAGGCCAAGGCTGAGGCCTAGTTGAGAAGTGGGCTCAGAGGTACCTGATGGAAGTTTGGTCAAGGAAAGAGCCTTTGTCAAATGGAAGGTGGAAGTCAATGACGTCATCCCTGTAGTTTGGGAAGCCAAGAGTGAGGGTTTCCGGGTCTTCCACCTGATTAGGTGGCCAGAGGGTGCCAGCCAATGTGGTCCTGGATCACTACAGACACCCAGAACCCCTCGGGCTCTGGCACCCACTATGTTGCGATGCACAGGCTTCTCATTGCAGGCGTGTCCTGCCACCTAACATGTCCACACTGCCTGCTCCCCGTCCCCAATCTTCTGAAAGTGTCATCGGAGACATACAGAAGGGCTGTGGTTTACGGGACCAAAAGAACACCACATGCCTTGAAGTAAGAAGAGAGTTTGAGATTTAATCACTAATTTGTGCCAGTGTGTCTCTGGGCACATAAATGAGCACATCTATAACCTGAGGACATGAATGCCTATGCCACAGATTATTACATCAATCAGTGGCACTTGGAAATATATAAAACTCTATAATGAGGATGTATTTTATTCATAAAGTCTTCCATTAGCAAGCAGTCCCATCTGTGGCAGTGAATCTGTGTAAGCCAATATCTATTTACCTTTGTCTCTTAGACTCAATAGAAAAGAGGCATGTCTTCTTTACACATACACACAGATAGATTGCTGATTCTCTGTACTTCTTGATGGTGCCTCAGAATTCAAGGATATGAGGCTGGAAATGATTGGCCAGCTGTAATCCACATCCTTGGCCAGGTGCCCGGGACCCTTCTCCCACTGGTCCCCACCTACCACTCTGGGCTCATTTTCTGCTCTGCCTCACTATTCACCACTCCCAACCTTTCAACATCCCCTTTCTTGCCTTCTCTGTGCCTTTGCACCTGCTGTTCCTTCTACCTGCAATGTCCTTCCCTATCTGGCCCACCTGGCAAACTCCTAATCCTTTGGGAGGCTGAACAAGGGTTTCCTCTGAAAAGCCGGATCTGAGCCCTGCCACACTGTAGTTCACTCCTCTGTGTTTCTTTTGTGTCTTATGTTGCCACAGGGGTAAGGTGGCATAATGGCCCTGCTACTACCTGCTGTATGACCTTGGGAACATTCCTTAAGGTGTTTATGTCTCAACTATCATAGCAGTAAAATGGAGATAAACAATGTCCTACTTCCATGGCACCTGTCTACCATGAGATCAGCACACAATAGACAGCATGTTACAGCCTGCACGCCATTGTCCAGAGATGATTTTTTTTTAATTAATTTATTTATCTTTGGCTGCGTTGGGTCTTCACTGCTGCGCACAGGCTTTCTCTAGTTGCAGCGAGCGGGGGCTACTCTTCGTTGTGGTGCACAGGCTTCTCATTGCAGTGGCTTCTCTTGTTGTGGAGCACGGGCTCTAGGCGTGCAGGCTTCAGTAGTTGCGGCACGCAGGCTCAGTAGTTGTGGCTCGCGGGCTGCAGAGCACAGGCTCAGTAGTTGTGGTGCACGGGCTTAGTTGCTCTGCGGCATGTGGGATCTCCCCGGACCAGGGCTCAAACCCGTGTCCCCTGCATTGGCAGGCAGATTCTTAACCACTGCGCCACCAGGGAAGTCCCAGAGATGATTTCTTTATGTTTCTGTTTTCCTAATTGAACTATGAGGTTCTTGAAGACCCAGTATTTTACCCATCTTCCTCACGTAGCAGATTTCAATGCTCCTCCAAGTCACACACCTGCTGTGGTTGCAGGAACACTGGGCCTTTTTGGCAGCACAGGGGCGGGGGCGGAATTTGCCAAAGCAACCAAAGAAAATTTGGGAAAGAACTCTTAATAACTAGGATGTCAGCTGGGGCTCCTCCAAGCCTGCTTTGAAATCAAAGCAGGACCCATCCCTAATGTGAAGCACTTACTCTCTTAAGGCTCCCTGCCTTGGGCCCTGTCCTTGCTGTTGTGCACGGACACTTTCTTTAAAAATCTCAACACTTTCTTTGAGTTGTTCACCAAAATCAACTCACACAAAAATGTCAGCAAGTTAAGTAGACTTCACTGAGGGTTTTGTAGGGGAGCGACCCATCTTTTCTTCTGCAATGTCTAATCTGCCATTAATCCTATTCAGTGTATTTTTCATCTCAGACATTGTAGTTTTCACGTCCAGAAGTTCAATTTGGGTCTTTTTTTTTTTAAAAAAAAAAAAAAACCTTCCATATCTTTACCTAATATATTCAAGCCTTCCTCTAGCTTCTGGAACATATAACTGTTTCGGTGCCTTTGCCTACTGATTCTATCATCTGTGTCATGTCTGAGTCAGTTTCAATGAATTGAGTTTGTTCCTCTTTATGAGTTGTGATTTCCTTCTTTCTTGTGTTCTGGTCATTTTTTGTTGGATGCCAGACACTCTGAATTTTACCTTGTTATATTTCTGAATTCCTATAAACATTCTTGAACTTGGTTGTGGCAGTTAAGTTACTTGGAAAGAGTTTTATCCTTTCCGATCTTGAATGTAAGCTTTCTTAAGTGGGACCAGAACTGGATTTCTGGATTTAGTCTACGGTTAATTTTTTCTCTAGCCTCAAAGCAAGACCTTTCTTAGTATTCTAACTCGTGGCCCCTGAGATGTTTTCCACTTTGGCTCTTGGGAACAGGCCTTATTCCAGCCTTGTGTGAGCACCAGGCACTGTTCCCACTAATCCTTTCGGGTGGTTCATCCCCCAGCCTCACATAATTTTCTCACACACATGTGCTGAGCGGTACTCATTGAATACTTGAGGGGGAACTTGTGCAGATCTCTAGATTTCTCTCTCTCTCTGTGTATCTCTCTCCTCTCTAGTCCTCTGCCCTGAGAATTCTAACTGGTTTCATTTCCCCAGAATCCAGCTCTGTCTCTTCCATTCAGGTAGATTTCTCCTTCTCTGAACCATGGTCTGGAAACTCTCCAGGCAGTAAGTTGAGCAGTGCAGGCTTTACCTTGCTGTTTCCTCTCTCCCAGGGATCACTTCGCTTTGTTGCCTGATGTCCAATGTCTTGAGTATTGTTGTTTCATATGTTTTGTCTGACATTTTAGTGGTTTCAGGCCTGAAGCTAACTCTGGTCCCTGTTACTCCATCTTGAACGAAGCAGAAGTTTGGGTAAAAATATTCTTATTTGATCGTGTAATGAATTTGTTGAACAAATTCAACTTGATGATGTCAATCCAGGAAATAGCCTTGTTTTTCTCAAGGGAGGAAGGAGGAGAGCTCTCTTCTCTCCCTATCTTTTTCCTGCTTTGATCTCCTCCGGATTAGGGCATTTGAGGGTTTCTCCAGGAGGCCCTGTGTGGTGCCTTCTCTTGCCTCCCTCTAAGCACCTGCCTCCCAAGCAACATCCTGCAGCCCCCGACAGCTAGGGTTCCCTTGTCCCACCAGCCACTTTCTTGGACAGGAACTTCTTCAAGACCAAACACAGCTCTCTTCCACAGTTTCCTCTTGGCCTCTCCCCTGGCCTAATAGTGGAAATGCAGGCCTACGTACCCTATCCTGTTTGTCCCACTACTGCAAACACAGAGCAGTTTCCTGCCCTCCCCTCCATAATTCTCTAGGCTAAAAAGATACACTAGGCTCTGGGTCAGTGGTTCTCAATGATGGGGGGTGGAAGGTACGAGGGTGGACCCCCCCCACCCGGGGATAACTGACAAGGTCTGGAGGCATTTTTGTTTGTCATGACTGGGGAGTGGGTGGCTAAGGAGGCACAGGACAGCACCCCCGGCCAACAGCATAGGATTGACTGGCCCAAATGTCAATAGAGCTATGGTTGAGTGACCCTCTTCTAGGTTCATGTCGGCCCCCAAAGTCCAGGAGGCAGAGTCAACTCCCCTGAACTTCTTCTCTCACCATTCTCTGCTCCTGGAGCTACAGGGTCACCAGCTCGGCCAGCATCCTCCTGGGGAGCGAGATGCCCCTCTCATAGGCACCCTGGATTTCTCGAAGGGGTTTTCTGTTTCTGTTGTTCCGTCATCCAGTAAATCCACCTGAAGAAAGAGGAGACATGAGCTTATTTGGACCAAGTCGCAAGAAGAGAGGAGAGGAGGCCATTCTGAATCTGGCTGCGGAGGTGGTGCAGGCAGGGTGCTCTTCCCCAAGCTGTGGGGAGAGGAGTTGGTCAAAAGAAAGGGCCTCAGCAGCAGACTCCAGCCATGACATTGGAGTGAGAGGCTGTGCAGCAGCTCGTGACTGCCTGAGGGCGGTAGGTACCTGTGTGTGTTGGCGTGTGCGCATGTGTGGAAGCGTGTGTCCCTCTGCAGTGAGCATGACAAACCCAACACCAGGAGGAGGAGGAGGTTATGGTGGAGGGCGTCGGGGGAGGAATGGGCAGGAATGGGCCGGGACCAGTGTACTGCCTCGCGGGGCCAAGGGAATAAACACTGGGCCAGGAGAGCAGGAAATGGCTTTTTAAGCGAGCTGGGAGGCTGTGTCTGCTCTCCCCTGTGAGTCATCCCCGGGGCGTGGGGCAAGGCCAGACACATGCTGTTTTGTTACTGTCACTGGGACAATGTGGTGAGGCCTGGGGAAATGAGTGCGAATCCCGTGTAGTCAGACCCTGGCACAGAGCAGAGGACAAGCAGTGCTTTGCTGAAAGCTTTGATACTGAAGGGATGAAGACTAGCGGGGTTCACTTTTTCTGAGCCCCAAAGACGTACAACTTCAGCCAGGAAGAGGTGCTACAGGGAGGCCACTTCAGGTCAGTGTAGAAATCTTTCTCCCATGGTCAGCAGTCCAAAGAGAGGCTAGGTCCCCCCAGAGGTGGTGAGCGCTGCGTCACGGGCTGTGCAAGGGGCGATGTGAGCGGCTCCTGCCTGCAGGGGCGGCTGTGGGGCAGGTAGGTGGCCTAGAGCCTGCAGAATCCCTACAGCCTTGAGGTTTCAGGCTGAGTGAGGTGATGATGGTGGTGAAGATGATTGTTGGACTCGACTGAGCCCCTCCAGTGAGCCAGGCCTAGAATCGGGGGCTTCTCCTACATGATCTCATTCAGTCCTCCCAGTGGGGCTATCACGTCCCTTTTGCACGTAAGGAAACTGAGGCTTAGCCACTAGCTACACTGGCGAAGTAAAACTTAAACGAAGTAAAATTAAATTTAAAAGTTCATCCCACGTGACCGGTGGCCAGGGGACAGCATGGCAGTATGACATTTCCATAATGGCAGGAAGTTTACTGGACAGCGGTAGCTTAGAGAGATGTGCTCACTTACCCAAGGTCATCTCTCCCATGGGCAAGATCCAGAACCCAAACGGAGGTCTGACCCAGGCACCGGTGGAGGCTGCTGTGTGAGTCTGGAGACCAGGACTTCCAGATGTGGTCATCACTCAGCACCTGATCCTGGAGTTATCTCAGGAAATCAGTTCGTAAACAGGTTTTGGGTCGAATCGTTTTCCTGATAGAGAACGAAGGGTAACAGGGCTCTAGCACTGCCCCTCCAAGCTTCGCGCTCCCACCCCACCTGCATACCAAGCCAGGCACCGCGGCTCCGAGTGGGTGGAAGTGGAGAACGTGGCAGATGTTCTTGAAACGGGGGAGCCAAGACACAGGGCTGATGGGTCTTTTTTGTGGCCGTTTCCTTTAGTGACTGAGCCAAGTTGCCACAGCTTGTCCGGTGTCTGTCAGTGGAGCGTTCATTCATTCAACAAATACACGTTGAGCTGCAGGAGGTGCCAGGTGCTGTTTCAGGCCCCAGAAGTCATACCTGCCCTCCTTTTGCACCTTGGGCGGTTAGAATGGCTCATTTGGGGGGTTGGGGACTTGGAGCTGCTTAGGGAACAGACAGTGATGTTCGTTACCCAGAAACAAGAAGGGGCCGTTGAGACTGGTTTGGCGGCGAGGACAGTCACCCAGAGGGGCCCTGGCCTACAGGGTGACCTCAGGCCGGTCCTCCGCCAGAGGCCTCAGGTCCCGGGCCGGGCGGGGCGGGGCAGGGCGGGGCGGGTCGAGCGCCGGGTTCCCGCGGCCGCCGCCAGAGGGCAGCCAGGGAGCGTGCCGGAGGCCGGCCGGACCCCGGGTGAGTCTGGCGCCCCGGGGGCGGCCCCCCTTTCGGGGCCCGGTCTGCGAGCGCCGGGCCGTGCGTTCGGCTCGGTGGCAGGGACCGCGGGGGCGCGTGGGGTGGCCCTGGAGCGGCGGGTGGGTCCGGGGAGCTGTTGCGCGCGGAGTGGGGACGAGCCTGGGGGCTGCGGGCCGCGCGCAGGGCCCGAGCCGCGTTCCCTCCCGCCGTGCCCGCTGCCCGCCTGGCCTGGAGTCCGGGGCTGGTCTCGAGAGGCTCGGGGCAGCGCCTGGGCCCGGCCCCCGGAGCGCCTGGTGCTCAGCGTCCGGCCCTTAGCCTGTCTGGGGCCCTCGGGGGGTGGGGGGCGTCGTGCGCCCGCGTTGGGGGGCCGCGGGGAGCGAGTGGGCGGCCGAGAGCGGCGGCGGACTGCGGGCGGCGCTGGGGAGAGCGCTCCGGGCGAACGCGTCAACAAGCGCAGTGTTTACCCACCACCCGCGGGGCGCGCACGTGCGCGGGAGGGGCCCCGCGGGGACGGCGCGCCCCCCCTCTCCGCGCTCGGCCTGGCCTTCGGTGAGGATCCCACGCTCCAGCTGGTGGGCCTGGGCCCTGGCCGTCGGGGCTTTCGCCCCCAGTTAGGTGGTCAGGAGTGGGAATCGAATAGCACTTGGTGCCGGGGAGGGTGTGAGGAGGGCGGGATGGAGGTAACTGTCACTGGCCAGGCAGGATTCCTCACCCTGAGCACCTCTTTTCAGCCTGAGAATCCTGCCCCGGGTTTGTTTTCCAGTCTTCCCAAAACCCTGCTCCCAGCAGTCGGGCCAAGCTCTGTTTTCCTCAGCCGCAGGTTTGGAGGAAGTGTAGAAATCATCCAGGGGGCTCCCTGCATTCAGGATGAAGGCTCTGGGCTCAGTGGTGCCTGTGACACCTGCGCTGTGGGTGTGGAAGCCCCCTTGCTCGGGCTGCAGCGAGGGCTCTGCTGGGAAGTCTGGGAATTTTGTCCCCTGCTTGGGGCTCGGAAGGCTGAGGACCTGATTTTCCTACCTGCGTGGTCTGTGACATGCCCACCGCTGGAGGTGGCCCTGGGGAGAGGTGTGATGTGGGAGGTGGGTACCCATCCTCCGTGAGTTTAGGGCTGGGGGGGGGGCGGTGATGAGGCTCCATCTGTGCAGCTGCGTGAGAACCTTTGATCCCCCAGCATTTGGAGGTCTGGGGGAGTCAGAGTGTCCCGGGACACCCTGGTAAGAGCATTGGCCGAGCCGGGGCTGCAGTCTAGTTTCTGCCCCTCCCCCACACACACACCTTGAGAGATTGTGCCCGTCTCCCCTCCATCCTCCTTCCTCTGACGTTCACTTGGCCTCCCATCTCTTGGGGGGAAAATCCATGCACTGGAGCAGAAAGCTTCGTTTCCTCTTTTCTCACTGCCACATTTTCCCGGCGAGGGCTCTGCACCTGCCGCCTGCCTCCTGGCTGCACGCCTCCCCTCTTATTCCTGCGCAGCCTGGGCTGCTGTCCCCACCACGTTGCTGAAACTGCTTCCCTGAAAGTCAGCTTGTTTCCAAACACCGATTTTTTTTTTTGTCGGCCTCATCCTGCTGCCAAGTCCTTCTGCCCAGGAAGCAGGCCCCTCTTTGCAGCCTTCTCTGCTGCGATTTCTCTCCTCATTTTGTTCTTGTTTCTCCATCATTCCTTCTCCTCTTCTGATGCCCCTTCCCTCTTTTCGGGGATGTTTTGTGAGGCCCCGTGTTTATCTTCTCAGAGAACTTGCTTCAGGATCCCTCAGGGAACCCCCCCCCCCCGCCATTCTAGCTCTAGTCCTGGCTCCTTGGATGCCCAGTGACACCCCAAACTCACCATGTCCTCCTTACTCCCCAGCTGTGGGTTTCCTTCCCTTCTGTCACACTGACTTTTCCCTGAAGCGTCTCGCCTCTCCCTGCCCCTTTGTGACCAGGCTGCTGTTCCAGGCCTTGAATGTCTCAGGCAGGAGGTCAGAGGCCCCTTCGCTGGCCTGATGCCAGAATCCCTTCCAGCTCCCACAGTCCAGCTGGCATGTCGCCTCTAGACCAACGGTCTCTGGATGGCTACTGCCTTTACCCTGTTGCTGAGCCCTCTCGCCTAGCAAGTCTTCAGAGGCTCCTGGTCTCCTCCCACACAAAGCTCAGCTCCGCCACCTCCTGTAGCCCCTCAGTCGTGTGGCCTCACCCTCCAGAGCCACTTTCCAGTCCCGAGATTTCTTCCCTCCCTACCATGGTCAGCCCTCTTGGCCTTAGTCTTAGAGACCCAGCCCAGAGCTGTCTCCCTGGGAAAGCTTTGCCTCTCCCAGCTGCCCCGGGGGCCTCTTTCCTGGCCTTCCCACTCCACCGTGTCCTCAGGACCACGGCTGTCTGTCTGCTGATCGCAGCCCCTTTGTGTCCTCTTCCTTTCCTCCCAGATCTCCAGGACTGGGTATCCTGTTGGCTCTCGATAAAGGAATTCCTCCCCTTAACCTCCAAGAACACCTCTGGCCATCCTTCAGAGGCTGGTTCAAATCCCACCTCCCTCCTGGACTGTTACAGTCCCAGATTCCCACTGGCCTGCACTTCTGGGCTCATGGATGGATTCATTACCGTTTGTGCCACCCAACTTAATACTTTGTTCTCTGCTATTAGCCTCCAGCTGTATCATGGGTATGAGAGATGCTTTTCCGGTTCTTAATCATAGCAGCTGTTTATTGAGTGGTCGCTATGTGCTGGGTGTGTGCTGATCTCTCCGAGCAATCCCTCGTGTGTATTATTCGCACAGCCCCCAGAGGGGTAGGAGCTAGGAGTCTTGTTTCATTCTCCCCATGAGGACATAAACCCCGTGAGGTCCAAGGACCTGCCTAAACCACACAGCTTGTAGGTGGGCGGAACGGAGGTTGCAACTCAAGTCTGTCTGACTCCTGAGACTGTTTATTGATAGTAGGGGTTGCTATTTGTCCAGGAAAGCGTACGCTTCAGTCCAGGGAGTGTGTTACAGGTCCTCTTAGCACCTGGCCCAGACGTGCAGGATGTCCTGGTGGTGTGGTCATCTGTTTGCTTGGGACCGCACTGGACTCCAGGAAAGGACTTTGTAACGGAACAGATGCTTAATGGTGGGACCAGTGACGGGGAGGCTGTGACAGCTGCCCCAGAGGCCTTCGAAAACAGGCCGTGCGTATGTGTATCTTAAGTAAGAGTTGTGGAACAGAGAACCCCGAGGAGCCCTCAGGTCATTTCTGTCCCTTAGGATACTTTTTTTTTTTTTAGTAAGTGCTTTTAATTTTTTAATTTATTTTATTTTTGGTTGCACCGAGTCTTTTTTTTAAATAAATTTATTTATTTCTATTTATTTTATTTTTGGCTGTGTTGGGTCTTCGTTGCTGTGTGCGGGCTTTCTCTAGTTTTGGCGAGCGGGGGCTACTCTTCGTTGCGGTGCCTGGGCTTCTCATCGTGGTGGCTTCTCTTGTTGTGGAGCACGGGCTCTAGGCACGCGGGCTTCAGTAGTTGTGGCACGCGGGCTTCAGTAGTTGTGGCTCGCGGGGTCTAGAGCCCAGGCTCAGTAGTTGTGGTGCACGGGCTTAGTTGTTCCGTGGCATATGGGATCTTCCCAGGCCAGGGCTCGAACCCATGTCCCCTACATTGGCAGATGGATTCTTAACCACTGCGCCACCAGGGAAGCCCCTGTACCGGGTCTTAGTTGTGGCAGGCGGGCTCCTTAGTTGCGGTTCACCGGCTCCTTAGTTGTGGCATGCAAACTCTCAGTAGAGGCATGCAAGTAAGATCTAGTTTCCTGACCAGGGATCGAACCCACGTCCGCTGCATTGGAAGGCGGATTCTTAACCACTGTGCTACCAGGGAAGTCCCCCTTAGGGCACTTTTAAATGCTTTTTTTTGTAAACAAAATCAACGCTATCCCCAAACAGTACCACCTTCAACTAAGTTTCCTTAGGAGCTATACTCCCCTTCCCTCCACAGGTCACTATCATATGAAAATGAGTTCCTGATGTGAAATACAGTTGCCACGGCAACCAGTAATGCGAGGCCTGGAGTCTTGCTCCTAGGTCTCTGCACCGTATGCTTCTAGGGGCTTTTTCCATCTTTGTTGCCTAAAAAATCGAGATACTCCATTTGACTCTCCTTTTGCCGGGACATTTAAAACATTTGTTTTTTTCAGGCAGCGATTTCTGGGCGCTGTTAACACCCCAGCAGCTTGTCACCGTTAGTAATGACCCCGAATGGTGCCTCTGGTTTAGGTCACATGTCGAATGAAATCCAGTGCCCTGTGGGTAAAAGGACAGTAGCTGCGGCCTCCACGCAGCCTTGATGGCTGGAAAGACAGAGGGAAAGAGCATGGTCTGGTGTAACAGAGAACCCCGAGAACAGAGAACGGAAAAAAAAAGGCTTTTTAGAACAGTTGTGTTGTTTTTTTGTGTTTTTTTTAATTTATTTATTTTTGGCTGTGTTGGGTCTTCGTTTCTGCGCAAGGGCTTTCTCTAGTTGTGGCAAGCGGGGGCCACTCTTCATCGCGGTGCGCGGGCCTCTCACTGTCGCGGCCTCTCTTGTTGCGGAGCACAGGCTCCAGACGCGCAGGCTCAGTAGTTGTGGCTCACAGGCCTAATTGCTCCGCGGCATGTGGCATCTTCCCAGACCAGGGCTCGAACCCGTGTCCCCTGCATTGGCAGGCGGATTCTCAGCCACTGCGCCACCAGGGAAGCCCCATGTTGTTTCTTTTTTTGGCTGCACCACGCGGCATGTGGGATCTTAGTTCCTCGACCAGGGATCGAACCTGTGCCCCCTGCAGTGGAAGCGTGGAGTCCTAACCACTGGACCGCCAGGGAGTTACGGAGGGCTTTTTGGTACAGCTTCGTTCCAGTTGGAGGCGGTGAAATTGTTTGTCTTTAGTTGCTGTCTCCTCCTGTGTGAGACCCTTGCTCAGCTATCCTGGCAGAGGCCACCCAGAACAGGGTGCCTCAAGGGTGAGAGAGACGGGGTGCCTTTGGCCATAATCAGAGCTCCTAACTTTGATGGGTGCTGATTTTGCGCAGCCCTTATTCCTTTATTTAATCCTCAACCAAATGAAGGTAGAAATACTATTGTTTTCCCCATTTTACAGGTAAGGAAAATGATGCTCAGAGAGGTTAAGTGCTTGCCCGAGGACACAGAACAAGTAGGTGGTAGAGTTGGGCTTTAGTACTAGGAAGTCTGACTCCTGTGGCCAACGCTCTTTACTTGGTACCACGTGGATAGTGGAAAGACTGTGTTTAAAGAATGAGAGGGTGAATTGGAGAGATAGAGCAGGTTGGCTTTCTCAAGATTTGATTTAAAGCAGTCGTTTTCAACTTTTTATATCTTATGAGAGGCAAAAGGCTGCAGTGAAAAGGCATGTACGAGAGCGTTCACGGCAGCACTGTTTGTAATAGCCACAAAACTGAAAATCACCCAGCATCCTTTGGCAGTAGCATGGACAGATACAGTGGAGTGAATACATACAATAGAACGCTCTGCCACAGAAGAGTCCGCAGCCACATGGAACATCATGGAGGAATCACGCAGACACTGTTGAGCAAAGGAGCCAGACGGAAAAGAGCATGTACCGTAGGATTCCATTTATATAACGTGCAAAACAGGCAGAATGAATATAAGGTGTTAGAAGTCAGAGTAGTAGTTCCCAGGGGCACAAGGAAGGCTTCTGGGAGGCTGGTGATGTGCGATTTTTCTATCTGGGTGTTGGTCACATACGTGTGCTCATATTTTCAAAATTCACCAGTTTTAGTGTGTGCACTTGTGTGTGTGATACTTCAATAAAATTTACTGAAACAGAGCAAAAGGCAGCAGTGACCCTCAAGCCAGGACATGAATACTGATGCTCCACTCCCTCATAGGGGCCACACACTTGGCACTATACTCGGAATCTTAGATTTCTTGTGAGAGGTGGGAGGTGACATGAGGGTAGGCACCCAGGTTCTGGGGCAGACGGCTCTGGGGATGTGGGAGCAGGGCCAGGGCCAGCTCTGGTTTTCTCCCGTCCCCATCTACTCTGTGGGGCTTGGGGAGAGCTTGCTAATAAGCTCAGAGGCGGCTGGTGGGGTTCTGCCCATGAAGCAGCCCTTTTCTCCCCGCCCTGAGGCCTGGGGGTAAGGAGGTGACGTGGACCACCTGCTGCTGGTCGGCGGGGTGTCAGCTTGGCCTGGAGAAACTGCGGAATATGGATGGTGCCGCCGCCCTCTGCACAGACATCCTCACCCCTCCAACAGCAGGACTGCGCCCGCCTGAAAAGTGAGCGGCATTCGCTGGGAGATCAGCTCCTCCTTCCACATGGCAGTTGTGTGCTGCTAAAAATACTGGCGCACCTTCTGTAAGACCACAGTTCCGTAGTTAGCACCTTGTGTATAAGCACTTAGCGTTACCGCAGACAATTAATCGGTCAGGCGTTTCGGTGACCCCGGTGGGCATCATCACAGAGTTGGCGGTTGGCTTGCCCGGTGAGGAGGGTGAACGGTCGTCAGTATCCAGGCCTGCCTGACTCACTCGGCTGCGCTCACACCTAATTTACGTGTTGATGCTTTTTTTTTTGTCCCCCAATGTGTTGATTGCATTTTCCTCTTTAGGCCCAGCCCGACCAAGCAGTTGAGTTGATGCCGGGGTTTGTACAGTTTCTTCTTGCTCAGCCCTCATCCCCTTCTCATTTACTGGTAGAGCATCTTCTGATTCACAGAAGCTTAGAAGGGCCTCCTCCCCATTCAAGAGGTCCCCTCCGTGAGTGGCCGGGAGGGTGGCCATTGGCTTGAGTGCCGCCAGTGACCAGGGCAGCCCATCTCATGGTTGGACGATGATTTGAATAGTTATGGAGAGCAATGGAACAAAGCCGAGGTGCAGGATGTGCCAGGTAGGTTGAAACGCTGAGCTGAAACTGACAAGAAGACATTTCACAGGGATCAGGTTTTTAAAGCCGTGGGATCTGAGGCTAGGACAGCAGTTTGGCAGGACCTGTCAAATTAAAAAGCACCTGCCCTACATCACGAGGATTCTGCTTCCCAGGGTCTGCCCTAAAGGAAACGTGGCATGTGTGCACAGGTGGAAAGTCCTGGGACAGCCTTTGTGGCAGTTTGCCGTCCACGGTGAAGAACTCTACACAGTTTGAACGTCTGCTGGTGGTGGAATAGGACCCGCTACATCAGCTCACATTTTCACACCTGGGAGTCCTGTGCAGCTTTGAGAAAGAATTAGTTGGATCTCTCTATAACAATAATGATGAATCTCTCAGATTATAAGGTGAAGAAAAGCAAGTTTCCAAGGGATGAATACATTATGATGCCTTTCACAGAAACGTTTTCACATAGTCCTTCATACTTTATATGAATACAAATATAAGTGACACATACCTACATGTAAAAGAATATAAAAAGGTCTAGAAAAAGGCATTCCAAACTTATAATAGCTGTTATCTCCAGGGCCTCAGGGCATCAGGATTGTGTGTGGGGGGTGGATCAAAGAGAAATTTAGCCTTCTCTGTGATATTTAAACTTTTAAAAATAATTTCATTGATGTGTTTAAAAATTTTTAAAGGAAAAGTAATTACATAATTAAAAATTAATGTCTAATTTAACCCCCTTCCTCATACAAGAAGCCTTCTTCCATCTATGCCTGAGTCATGGAGGGACCGTGACGTGAAGCTCACTGTATGGTGTTTTGCATTTAGGGGCAGCTCATAGAGGTAGAAATTATTCCCTCTTTTGAGCAGAGATCTTGAGATCTGTCTCTTCGTCACTTTGCTTCTGGGTCTGTCCCTTTCGAGCCATCTCAAATAAGTCTGTTTTCCACGGGGCAGGATTTTCGCTGGCGCAAGATCCCCATCATGCCCGCCTCTTCCAGGGAGAAGGACTTGCCTCTTTCAGGGGCTCCTGGTCGAGTCTATAGGGAGATATGGATCACACTCCAGGCCGTGCTGGGCACCTGGCCCATCAAACATCCTCCTAAAGTTTTGCAGAACTGGACCCTATGCCCCCGATGTTGCTTGAACATAACACTTTTGAAAAATAATGGTAATTTTTTTGAATCTTAAAAGTAATTCATATCCATTATGGAAAATTTAGAAAATACACAAAAACACAAAGGAGAAAGTAAACATCTGTGATTCTCAGCCTCCAGAGATAACCATGTTTAATGTTTAAAAATTGAGATCATTCTATATGAATGATTTTATTTTTTTTTTAAGTAAAAATTTATTGAATTTGTTACAATACTGCTTCTGTTTTATGTTTTGGGTTTTTTTTTTTTTTTGCGGTACGCGGGCCTCTCACTGTTGTGGCCTCTCCGGTTGCGGAGCACAGGCTCCGGACGCGCAGGCTCAGCGGCCATGGCTCACGGGCCCAGCCGCTCCGCGGCATGTGGGATCTTCCCAGACCGGGGCACGAACCCGTGTCCCCTGCATCGGCAGGAGGACTCTCAACCACTGCACCACCAGGGAAGCCCCCTGAATGATTTTATAACCTATATTTTATTTAACATTTATTTATCCATAAGAATAGTGACTGACATATATGTAATACATTTTTTCTCAGATCAGTGTTTTTCTATTATTTTTAAACATAGAGAAGTTTCTAATGTTTATGTGGTGTTGTGGACTGAATGTTTGTGTTCTCCTGAATGCATGTGTTGAAGCACTAATTCCAAGAGTTGTATAATATTTGGAGGTGGAATGTTTGGGAGGTATTTAGGGTTAGATGAGGCCCTGAGGGTGGGGCCCGCATGATGGGATTCGTGCCCTTATAAGAAGAGATGGCCGAGAGCTCTCTCTCTCTCTTTCTCTTTCCGTCCCCACACATGCACTGAGGAAAGGCCATGTGGACACACAGCAAGAAAGCTGCTGTCTACAAGCCAGGAAGAGAGCCCTCACCAGGAACTGAATTGACTGATACCTTGATCTTGAACTTCCAGCTTCCAGAACTGAGAGGAATAAATTTCTGTTTTTTAAGCCTCCTAGTCTATGGTATTTTGTTTTCACAGCCCCAGCAGACTGATCCATGTGGTTAAGTCTATCAGTCCTTTCATTTTGTGATTTCTTCCTTTTCTTTTGGGTTTGAAGGTCTTCCCCACCCCAAGTTCAGATAAATATTCACCTATATTTTCTTCTCGTTCTTTATTTGGTGTCAGCTTTTCCACTCAGCTCTCTCTTTTACATTCAACTCTAATCCTATCAAAATTTATTTTAGTTTATGGTATAAGATTAGAGCCTGATTTTATTTCTTCTCAAATTGTCCGCCAGTTCTTTTAGTTCAATTTCTTTTCCTACCAACTACATTTGAAATTGAAATTTAATTTTTTTGGACTATTCAGTTGACCCTTGAACAACATGGGTTTGAACTCTGTGGGTCTTCTTATACATGGATTTTTTTCACTAAATAAGTACTACAGGTCTACACAATCTGTTGTTAGTTGAATCTGAGGATGTGGAACCACGGATATGGAGGGCTGACTGGAAAGTTATACGGGAATTTTCAATTACGAGGGGGTTGATGCCCTTGACTCTCCCCCACCATGTTTAGGGTCAACTGTACACTACAACCATGTTGCTCAAAATTCAAAAAGGCAAAACATGAGAGTCTCCCTCCCCCCCTCCCTTAGCCTCCCAGGTCCAGTAACCTGTGTTACTAGGTTAATAGATTTGGTCTTGGGCTAGATTTCCTTCCCCCTTCCCCCGACTGACTCTAAATGTTAGCTTTATTATCGTGCACAAACGTATGAGCTTCCAGGTTTTCTCTTTTTTCATTAACTGATCTCTTTTTCTTCCACTATCACATGTTTTAAATTATGAGTTTATAAATTTAACGCCTGGCCATGCAGATTCTTTCTCAGCTTTTCTTTGGTTATGCTTGCCTATTTAGTCATTCTTCTCTATGATATTTATGGTTATTTTATAGCTCTTCTGCACTTATCATTAGAATCTAATTTGGAATGACAATACATTTCTAAAATAATAACAATATTGAGTTTTCCTCTCTAGAAATGTGGTCTGTCCCTTACTGATTCGTGTCTTCCTTCCCGTCATGCCCTTTTTTTATAGCACCCACTTAAGTTTCATAGATTTCTTTATGGGGGTTGTGAACATTTCTTGTTTGTTCCTAGGTGTTTTATGTTTTTTGTTGCTAGGGAATAGGATAATTTCCCCCCAGTCTTATCTTTAACTGGATATTGTTGGAATATAAGAAAGTATTTGATTAAAAAATTATTGTGAAATAGATATATATGCATATAAAACAAATATGTACAGTTTAAAGAAGAGTAATAAAGTAGACATATGCCCAGCCAAATGAAGAAACAGCGTATCAAAAGCCCTTTAGAAATTGTTTTTATGCCTCTCCTTAGGTGGGTTTTCCTCTCTCCTCATCCCCAGGGGATACGCTAAGCTGAATTCTGTTATCATTATTAGCCTGCTCTTCTCTATAACTTTACCATGTAGGTTTATGTCTTTAAACAATCTGTTTTAAAATTTTGTATACTTTTGAACTTTTATAAATGGAGTCACACTGTATTCCATTTTTTAATAGATCCATTTGTGTTTGTGGGTTTTTTTTGGCTGCGTTGGGTCTTAGTTGTGGCACACGAGATCTTTGTTGTGGTGTGTGGGCTTCTCTCTAGTTGTGGCACGTGGGCTCCAGAGCGCGTGGGCTCTGTCGTTAGCGACACTCGGGCTCTCTACTTGAGGCCGGAGGGCTTAGTTGCCCCGCAGCACGTGGGATGTTAGTTCCCCTACGAACCAGCGTCCCCCGCATTGGCAGGCGGATTCTTAACCACTGCCCCACCAGCAAAGTCCCATTCCCCCTAACTTTATATTTAGTTCCCAGTTTTGAAACAATTTTCTCTCGGTCCCCAGTGGAAAGTTAATGGCTTAAGTAACGGGCTTAATTTAGAAGGTGGAATGGAGGAGTCTATATTATTTTCCAGACTTCATTTTTGGAAACCAGGTTTATTTCTCTTTGAGGTAGAGCACAGGGGGGTTGGATGAGGGGGTGTTTGGTGCCATGATCAGAAAACAAGGGCTAGACCCCAAGTTTTTTCGCGCCATCCCTCAGGGACCCTTTGCCTAAGAAGGCTCAACGTTGAAATTGGTCTGCTGTAAGTGGGGCCTCATTTACAAGTAAAAAAAGAAATGAATTCTCTTCTGGTTTCTTTTTTAATGTCATTGAATCACACGGGTTAGTGACAGGAAACGACCCAATTTCAACTGGTCTCAGCACTGTCAGCTCTTGTCCTCATTAATGGCAGGGTCTGGGCAGGTGTTTGATCAGGGGTCGGTGCCCTGGGTGAGGCTCGCCAAGAAAAGGTCAGAAATGACTGTGAAATTCTTTCTAACCCCCAGTGGTAGTGATCAGCCCGGGCCGTGTCTTGGAGCAGCCACGGGGCTCCTTTCCATGTTTCCCGGGTCTCATTCCTTGGCTTTTCTCGAGAGCCTGTTCCTGTGGGGACCTTCTCTACCCGCCAGTTCTAATCCTGCCGGCGGTTCTCCTTATTTGCAGAAGCCACTGCTTGGGGGCCGATGACCCCAGCCTGGACACGAAGACCTTCCTCCCATTCCTGGGGCTTGTTAGGACCTTCCACTTTTAACGTGAGCACAGCGGAAAGTGGGCGTGATTCTTGACCACGTGGTCTCCGCGTCTGCAGGGTTCTGCAGAGCAGGAAACTAGCTGCTTTGAGTATCTTGCTTGGCCAGAGCTGCCCATGG
The DNA here is from genome assembly GCF_003676395.1 of Aethalodelphis obliquidens. NCBI lineage: Eukaryota > Metazoa > Chordata > Mammalia > Artiodactyla > Delphinidae > Aethalodelphis > Aethalodelphis obliquidens. The sequence continues at coordinate 5,987,285 of NW_020837982.1, forward strand.
CTGGGGACGCAGCAGGTCTGCCAAAGTCATTTTTGCGGGTTGGGAGCCACACGAGGGCACTGCACGGAAGAGGCTTTCCATTGTGGTTTATGACGGCGACTTTCTCACACGTGGCTGTGAAGCATCTTGTTTTAGCATTATCAGTTTATGACAGCGATTTTCCAACAGGTGGAAGAGACACGCCTCCACCAAGGGTTGCCTCTTCTCACTTCATGGAAAAGGGCCTCATGGGCTGGGACGGCCTCAGATATCCCCAAACCCATCTGCAGGTTTGGGTGTCGTGTGGTGAACTGGGTCACCCCTGACAGGGTGAAGGGGGACAATTTAGCAAAGTGGGTAACTCAGGAGTGAGAGTTCCCTGTTTGGAATCTAAAATGCCTTTACAGAATTGAGACTTTGCATCCAGGACACTCTGAGGTCAGGGCAGAGAGGACAGGCCCAGGGGGCAGGCAGGACCCAACTGTGGGCTGGCCTCTCTTGGTGCAGACCCGATGTCCGGAGCGTGGGCTCACATGGTAGCTAGTCAGGGGCTGAAGGCTTGCACTTCAGGGGTCATGGCCTTAGAGGACGTTCACTGTACATCACTCTCAATGGTGGGCTCTGCTGACAGATGTAGAACGTGGACTCTTAGAGTTTGTGTTGGAATATGGAACAGCCATGTGGATGGATAGCAAATTGTGGCAGGTCGGAGGAGCTGAAGTTGATACACTTTGGGGAGGGCTGGGTGGCAAGGGGTATGTTCTGGGAGTGCAGGTCTAGGTGGGAAGGGAGATAAGGCACATCTCCAGAGGGTGGCAGGTGGGAACTGAGACAGGCCATCTGCAGGGTCTTACCAGGAGGTAATGGGGTCCTGACAAACAGGCTAGGCTAGCGACAGATCTTCAGAAGCGTGGGGGATAAGGCCTCAACAGGGTAGAAGGTCGGCCTACAACCAACTCAGAGCCAGAGGCCCAGTGATCAGGGTCTCCGGGTTGTGGCTGGGCCCAGCGTGAGCAAAGCAGAAGCTGACTTGCTTAGTGGTTAAGGGTTCTGGGCTCAGACTTGCAGGCTTTCATCCTGGCTCTGCCACTCCCTCACCCTGTGCCCCTGAGAAGTTGCTTTGCCTCTGTTTGCTCATCTGTAAAATGGAGATAATAATAGTATCTGTGTCACTGTTCAGAGGACTCCGTGAGAAGTCATGTACAAAGCACTTAGAACAGTGTTTGGTGCATGGATGGTGGTTTTATTGTTAGTATTGAGGTCTCCCCCTTTGGCCTCAGAGTTGCCTGCGAATGGGGTTCACACCCAGGCTTGAGGGCTGCTGCTTTCATTATATTGAATTTTGTAGCCCACTTGCTTGTCTTGTTTCTACAGCTGCTGGAAATTGCAGAGTCCCATGTATTGCATCAGATTTCTGGTTCCACCTCCTCTTTCTGCTCTCTGCCTGGCCTCTGTTCTCTTTGATCCTCAAGTTGTTTATTTTTTATTGTGTTCAGCCCCTAAGCTGCCTCAAGCCCTCCTTGAAATAGGCAGTTATAAATTTCCAATGAATAAATATAATTTTAGATCATACATGGAATCAGAGTTACAGTGTAAGGAGGTATGCTCTACCTGCCCACATCCCTGTCTCCTCGTCTTACCTGAGACTGGGGGATCAGTTGGCAATAAGAAGGGGCAGCCCCTGGGACAGGTTAGGGTGCACAGCAGGGAAGAGGCTGCAGATATTCTGGCTGTGAAGGTCACTCTCAGGCCCGGGGGTGGAATGGATGAGAAGGTGGAGGAGGTGGAGGAGGACGAAGACTAACTCCTATCAAGTACCCACCCTGCACCTGTCACTGTGTAGGTGCTTAACACACTTTGGGCTGCTCCAGGAGGCTGGTAGATGAGTATCCCCATTGTGGGACTGTAGAATTTGGGGAAGTTTAGTCTGTAAGTTAGAGACGGGATGTGCATCCGATTATTGTAGAGTCAACCCAGACCCAACTGTGGGCCATATGAAGGGTCAGGTGCGAGACCTTCCCCAGGACTTCCTCCCACTCTTCAGACTTGCCAGGGCATATGTCTCAGTCATCTTTTGCCACAATATTGCTGTGAAACAGACCAACCCCCAAGCCCACTGGCATTTGGCAATAAGTGTTTATTCATCCCTCATGTATCTGTGGGTTGGGTGGCGTTTGGCTGACTTAGGCTGCTCTCAGTGGGACTAGGTTGGCTTTATGCTGTGAGTTGGGTTTAGGCCTGTTTCATGTGTCTCCTATCCCACTTGGTCCAATGACCACCAAGGCATGTTTGTGTCATAGTTACAGGCAGGAGTGCAAGAGTGCAAGCTCAGCTGCACAAGCACATTTCAAGCCTCTGCTTACATCATCACCACTGGCATCATTTGGCCAAAGCAAGTCACATGGCCAATCTTAAGCAAAGGGGCAGGGAGTCACCCTGCCTACCATTGAGCCATGGCAGAGTGTGGCTATCCATACGCTTACAAAGAGAAGAATTGACACCAATGATTCAGCCTACTTTAGGATGAGTTTCATTTATTTGCTCAGTAAATGTTTTTTTGAAAGGCTGCAGTATGACTGTTGCCTCTGGGGATAGAGTGGCAATGCAAGCCACTGAAAAATGCAAGCTTGGTCCTTGCCTTACAGAACTTACAGTCTAGTGATAGAAACAAACTGGAGAGCTACTTCTATCATTAATTATTTAATTACAGTTGTGATCATCTCTACAGGGGACAAGTACAGAGCACTGGGCATGTACCAAAGGGCCTGACCTAGTCCAGGGAGGAAGAGATGGTTGAGCCCAGAATTGAAGGGTAAAACTAATTAGACAAAGGATCCTTAATAAGATTAACAATTGACTTCTCACCTGAAACCGTGGAAGCCAGAAGGCAATGGAATGAAAGTCAAAGTGCTAAGACAAAAAGACCACCAATCAAATCTATATCCGGAAAAAATGTCCTTTAAAAATGAAGGAGACAGGCTCCCTGACTTCAGACTATACTACAAAGCTACAGTAATCAAGACAGTATGGTACTGGCACAAAAATAGAAATGTAGATCAATGGAACAGGATAGAAAGCCCAGAGATAAACCCACGCACATATGGTCACCTTATCTTTGATAAAGGATACAAGAATATACAATGGAGAAAAGACAGGCTCTTCAGTAAGTGGTGCTGGGAAAACTGGACAGCTACATGTAAAAGAATAAAATTAGAACACTCCCTAACACTGTATACAAAAATAAACTCAAAATGGATTAAAGACCTAAATGTAAGGCCAGACACTATAAACTCTTAGAGGAAAACATAGGCAGAACACTCTATGACATAAATCACAGCAAGATCCTTTTTGACCCACCTCCTAGAGAAATGGAAATACAAACAAAAATAAACAAATGGGACCTAATGAAACTTAAAAGCTTTTGCACAGCAAAGGAAACCATAAACAAGATGAAAAGACAACCCTCAGAATGGGAGAAGATATTTGTAAACGAAGCAACTGACAAAGCATTAATCTCCAAAATATACAAGCAGCTCATGCAGCTCAATATCAAAAAAACAAACAGCCCAATCCAAAAATGGGCAGAAGGGCTAAAAAAGACATTTCTCCAAAGAAGATATACAGATTGCCAACAAACACATGAAAGAATGCTCAACATCACTAATCATTAGAGAAATGCAAATCAAAAAACTATAGTCAGGTATCACCTCACACCAGTCAGAATGGCCATCATCAAAAAAATCTACAAACAATAAATGCCAGAGAGGGTGTGGAGGAAAGGGAACACTCTTGCACTGTTGGTGGGAATGTAAATTAATACAGCCACTATGCAAAACAGTATGGAGGTTCCTTAAAAAACTAAAACTAGAACTACCATATGACCCAGCAATCCCACTACTGGGCATACACCCTGAGAAAACCATAATTCAAAAAGAGACACGTACCACAATGTTCATTGCAGCACTATTTACAATAGCCAGGACATGGAAGCAACCTAAGTGTTCATCGATAGATGAATGGATAAAGAAGATGTGGCACATATATACAATGGAATATTACTCAGCCATGAAAAGAAATGAAATTGGAGTATTTCTAGTGAGGTGGGTGGACCTATAGAGTCTGTCATACAGAGTGAAGTAAGTCAGAAAAACAAATATCATATACTAACACATATATATGGAATCTAAAAAAAAAAAGTTTCTGATGAACCTGGGGGCAGGACAGGAATAAAGATGCAGACGTAGAGAATGGACTTGAGGACACGGGGAGGGGGAAGGGTAAGCTGGGATGAAGTGAGAGAGTAGCATGGACATATATACACTACCAAATGTAAAACAGATAGCTAGTGGGAAGCAGCTGCATAGCACAGGGAGATCGTCTTGGTGCTTTGTGACCACCTAGAAGGGTGGGATAGGGAGGGTGGGAGGGAGATGCAAGAGGGAGGGGATATGGGGATATATGTATACATATAGCTGATTCACTTTGTTACACAGCAAAAACTAACACAACATTGTAAAGCAATTATACTCCAATAAAGATGTTAAAAAAAAAATGAAGGCGAAATCAAGATATCCTGTATAAATAAACCTGAATTTGTTGCTATCAGACCTGCCCTACAAGAAATACTATAGAGAGCCCTTCAGGCTGAAATGAAAGGACACTAGACTGTGACTCAAGTTCACAAGAAGAAATAAGGAGCATCTTTAAAGGTGTAAATGTATTTTGTTGTAACTCTTTTCTTCTCCTATCTGCATAAAGCAATAATTATGAAACTGTGTTGACAGACTTACAATGTACAAAGATGTAATTCCTATAATAATAATAGCATAAAAGAAGGGGGAAGAAACAGCTATATTAGAGCAAAGTTTTTGTATATATTGAAATTAGGTTGGAATTAATCAGAGCTAGATTTTTTTAAGTTAAAATGTTAGTTGTAATCTCCAGGGCAACTGTTAAGATAATAACTAAAAAATATGTAATAAAAGAGAATTAAGGGCTTCCCTGATGGTGCAGTGGTTAAGAATCTGCCTGCCAATGCAGGGGACACGGGTTCGAGCCCTGCAGGAAGATCCCACATTCTGCAGAGCAACAAAGCCCATGCGCCACAGCTACTGAAGCCCACGTGCCACAACTACTGAAGCCCGTTCACCTAGAGCCTGTGCTCTGCAACAAGAGAAGCCACCTCAGTGAGTAGCCCCCCGCTCGCCACAACTAGAGAAAGCCCACATGCAGCAACAAAGACCCAACGCAACCAAAAATAAATAAAATAAAGTTAAAAAAAAGAATTAAAATGGTATGCTAGAAAATACCTATTTAACAGGAAAGAAGGCAGTAAGGGAAGAGTATAGGAACAAAAAGACATAAGACTATATAGAAAACAAATAGCAAAATGACATAAATCCTATCTTATCAGTAATTATATTAAATGCAAATGGAATAAACACTCCAATAAAAAGACAGTGATTGACAGAATAAGTTAAAAACCCCAGTTCTGTGCTATCTACAAAACACTTTAGATTCAAAGATACACATTGGTGGAAAGTAAAAAGATAAAGATATACCATGCAAGCGGTAACTAATAGAAGTCTGAAGTGGCCACACTCATATTAGACAAAATAGATTTACTACAGACAAACAGGATATTTTGTAATGATAAAAGAGTCAATTTATCAGGAAAACATACCAATTATAAACATGATGCACCTAACAACAGGCCCCCAAAATACATGAGGCACAAACTAAGAGAAATGAAGGGAGAAATAATAATAGTTGGAGACTTCAAGGTTCCACGGTCAATAATGGACAGAACTGGTAGGCAGAGGAGCAGTAGGGAAATAGAAGACCTGAAGAACACTATAAACCAAGTAGACCTAACGGATATTTATAGAACACTCCACCTAACAACAGCAGAATACACATTCTTTAAATGTGCACATGAGAGAACATATATTACGTCATAAAACAAGCCTCAATGCATTTAAAAGGATTGAAATCATACAGAGTATGTTCTCTGACTACAGTGGAATAGAATTAGAAACCAATAACAAAAAGGCAATTTGGGAAATTCACAAATATGTGGAAAGTAAAAACATTCCTAAATAACCAGTGGGTCAGAGAAGAAATCATAAGAGAAATTAGAAAATACTTTGAGATGTATGAAAAAGAAAACACAACGTACCAAAACTTATGGGATGCAGCTAAAGCAGTGCTCAGGAGGAAATTTATAGCTGTAACTGCCTATATTAAAAAAGAAGAGAGGGCTTCCCTGGTGGTGTAATGGTTGAGAGTCCACCTGCCGATGCAGGGGACACGGGTTCGTGCCCCGGTCCGGGAAGATCCCACATGCCGCGGAGCGGCTGGGCCTGTGAGCCATGGCCGCTGAGCCTGCACGTCCGGAGCCTGTGCTCCGCAACGGGAGAGGCCACAACAGTGAGAGGCCTGCGTACCGCAAAAAAAAAAAAAAAGAAGAGAGACTTCAAATCACTAGCCTTCTTCCACCTTAAAGTAGAAAAAGAAGAGCAAACTAAATCCAAAGCAAGCAGAAGGAAAGAAGTAATAAAGATTAGAGCACAAAAAGGGAAATAGAGAATAGAAAAGACCACCGATTGTGTGATTCCATTTATATGAAATGTTCAGAATATGCAAATCCATAGAAACAGAAAGATTAGTGGTTTCTGGGGGCTGGGGAGAGGGGGGAATGGGGAGTGACTGCTAATGGGTACAGAGTTTCTTTTGGGGGAGATGAAAATGTTCTGGAATGAGAGAGTGCTGGTGGCTGCATAACTGTGAATATACTAAAACCACTGAATTGTACATTTTAATAGGGTGAATTTTATAGTACCTAAATTAAATCTCAAAATAGTGTTAGTTAAAAAAAAAAATCAAAGTGGGTAACTAGGCAAAGGAGGTTGGGAGGAGTAGAGTTGGGGAAGCATGCCCCAGGGAGGAGTATCAGGGTGTCTCCAGGCCCCAAGGGGAAAGAGTGTGGTGTGTTACCAGAGGCCCCAGGTGGGCTGGGCTGGGCTGGGCTGGGCTGGGCTGGGCTGCCTTTGGTTTTATCATTAGAGCAGTAGAAAGTCACTGGAGGATTTCTGTAGGTGGCTCCGTTGCAGGGCTGGCATTTTGAAGAGCTTGTTGTGACTTTTTTTTTTTTAAAATAAATTTATTTTATTTATTTATTTTTGGCTGAGTTGGGTCTTCGTTGCTGCGCATGGGCTCTCTCTCGTTGCGGTGAGCGGGGGCTACTCTTCATTGTGGTGCGTGGGCTTCTCATTGCAGTGGCTTCTCTTGTTGTGGAGCACGGGCTCTAGGCGTGCAGGCTTCAGTAGTTGCGGCACGCAGGCTCAGTAGTTCTGGCTCACGGGCTCTAGAGCACAGGCTCGGTAGTTGTGGCGCACGGGCTTAGTTGCTCTGTGGCATGTGGGATCTTCCCGGAACAGGGATCGAACCTGTGGTCCCTGCATTGGCAGGTGGATTCTCAACCACTGTGCCACCAGAGAAGCCCTGGTGAACAGATTGGAAAGGGCCAGGAGTGGACTTGGGGAGGCGTCAGCGGTAGCCCAGGTGAGAGAGAAACCTACCTGTTAGGGAGGTTATTGTTTAAGGTCACCCCACTAGATGGAGCCAGACCTGGGTCCCTCTGGCAACGCAACCTCTGCTCTCCACAGGCCACTGATTTGCATCCTCCCAGGTATTCCTGATCAACCCAGAGAGTGGCTGAGATCTCTGTGCTTAATGAGAGAGGGGGAGGGAAATGGACATCATATTAATCAGGCTAAGTAGGATTTGTGGCTAACTAGGGCCGCCTCGCTGCAAACAGTAGACATTAAACTGTAGAGGGGCTTCCCTGGTGGCGCAGTGGTTGAGAGTCCGCCTGCCGATGCAGGGGACACGGGTTCGTGCCCCGGTCCGGGAAGATCCCACATGCCGCGGAGCGGCTGGGCCCGTGAGCCATGGCCGCTGGGCCTGCGCGTCCGGAGCCTGTGCTCCGCAACGGGAGAGGCCACAGCAGTGAGAGGCCCGCGTACCGCAAAATAAATAAATAAATAAACTGTAGAAATGGGGATTTATTGCCAGGACACTGGAGCATGTCACAGAAGCCCAGACCATCCTCTATTTCGGCTCTTCTCTCTTTTCTCTCACCGCAGACCACCTTTCTCTTCCCTGGGCATTCCCACCTGGGGAAAATGGCCCCTCCATCAGCTCCTAAATTTGCATCTTATTATTCCAGAGAGCAGTTGAGTTAAAACTTAAGTCTCTTAGCCCATTTCCTAGATTCTCAAGGAAGGGACCTCAACACGCCAGCCTGGGCTGAGTGCACCCCTGGAAGAGTCAGCTGGGCCTGAGGAGGCTGGTCCCAGTGTAAACTGGAGGCTTCTGGAGCCCACGCCTGAAGGCAGCTGGGCAGCTGGTGAGACCAGAGAGAAGAAGGGCATCCAACGGGATGCAAGCGACCTTGTGTCAAGGGTCCCTCCCCCACCACTCTGGAGAACTCACTGCCTAAGATGGGTCTGTCCCTAGGGATAAACCACAGGGGACTTTATTTTAATACTTGAACTGGCTTATAAACAGCCCTCTGACTATCCATCTCCCCTCCCCTTTGGGCCTCCACTTTCAGCCCATAACTGGGCAGGGAACATTCCAGAATTTAGGATTAGTCTTACCACCTTTGTGAATTCGGTCCATTTTCCCAGAAAAGCAAGGTCTAGCTCATGCCCTGCTGAAAAACTTGTTGAAAAGGACCCCAGTTACTGTCATTGTCTCATTTTCACCTGCTGTTTGAAACTCAGTGGCGCTGAATCGGATGCCTGGAGGCCCTGGTGGTTGCGGAATAAATGGGCCTCTGACTGGGGACAGGAGGGGACAGGAGGTGTCTGTGAGGTCCAGTGGGGGGCATGTGTGAGGGTCAGCCGCCAGTCACATCCCCAGCCCCACCGTTTCCAGCCTCAGCTCATTGGTTTCAGCAGGCCTGCCGGTAAGGCGTGCTATGCCGCCCGCCCTTTGTGCAGGGAATGCTGTGGAAGGGAGACCGCTGGGGGCGGAGAGACACAGGGAGCCCCAGGCCCTCCACCCCGGGACAGCCATTTCCAGTGCTAAGGAGGGGGATTGATCCTGGACGGGGCTTTTTCTCTCGCTGTGAGAAGCAGGGAATTGAAGTCCTTTAGTCAGATACTCTCTCAGACATCACAGAGGGGGGACAAGGAAGGACACTGCATGCAGATGTGAGTTCCAAAGGCCCATTTCTCTTTGAATTCCTGCAGCATTTATAGGAGGCTGAGCTGTTTGGCGTCTTCTTTACAGCCGTGTGCTGGTTGCCTGGAATGTTGTTTCCAATACTAATAATGATGCTGGTGGCATGCACGCAGCTGGTGCCTTACCTCTGATTAGCAGTCACGAACCTCTGCATTTAATTTCTCTTATAACCTAGTGAAGGAAGTAGGGCAGATTGTTTTATATGCATTTAATAGCTGATAAACCCTCAGGTCGCCTGGGCATGGGATGGAGGGGGTGTGTCAGTAATTGTTTACCCTTCACAGCCACACAGCTGGTCAGAGCTGGGACTAAAAGCCTGCCTTCTGATTTCGGATCCCGGACTCTGTTCACAACAGAGCGGAACGATCTTCGGAATTCTCTCAGGCACAGTCTGTAGCTTATTCTTCCTGGTTTTCCTGTCTGTCATCCATCCATCCCTCCATTTATGCCTCCGTCTTGTTCTGCAAAGGAATTGAGATACTAACCAGAACATATATTTCTCTATATATCTGGACTATATAAGAAATTAGAGAAAAGTGTATTTATAATAAAAAGGTATAAAGTAGATACTTAATGCCAGAGCTATGTACAGATATTTTTTAGATATGCTTGTATATGTGTGTGTGTATGTAATTAAATAGAAACCCATAAAAATAAGATCAGGGAAAACATAGATTAACTGGAAGGTCACAAGCAGGGAGAGAGTTAAGACACACATTCAGGCCATAGAGCTATGCCCACTTTACTATGGTTGAACCGCAGATTTAGCTCTGAGCTAATGAGTGATCAAAGCAGGAAAAAAATTGTATTATTTACACGGTTCATGGGGTCCATAAGAAGCCGGAGGCCAGACGCTGAGTGCTTTTCCAGGCAATTAGATCTGAAGGGAATTTCTTGCCTGGGTGGTCATCCACGAGACCCTGAGGGGCAAGGGAAATACGTGGCACATGTGCCACTGCTCTCTGTTCCTCCTCCCATGCTAGACATCACTAGTTGATCACCGTCCTTTCCCACTGAGGCCAGAGAGAGCCTTGCAGAGTCCTTCAAGCATGGTGTTCCAGGCGGCTATTACCAACGGTGTGGAGTCGGCATACAGGACAAAACCACCTGCTTGCTATTCCAGCTCTGGGGGTGATGGTGGTATTGGGAGTCATGAGGGAATTCTGAGTGGAGAGCCACAGGAAGCCGTGGCAAGCACCTCTGCAGGGGTGACATGAGTGGACACCCTGTCCTGTTGTCCATAGGAGGTGTGTTTGCTGTAAACCGCCTCTAGGTGCCAGTTGGAGGGACCCATCAGGGTGATGACGGGTCATAAGTGTGTCTGGAGGGACACAGGGGACATACTAGGAATTTCGGACTCATTACAGTCATTTACTTGTTCCACAGATATTTAGAAAACACCTATTATGTGCCTAGAAAGAGTGCCTGACCCACTGTGCTCACCTGCCTCATCCCAGTTTAACATCGCTTTTTCAGAGATGCTTTCCTGACTCTTCTCTACGTCAGAGCTCACAGATCACACCCCCTTGCACCTTTCTCTCAGGGCCTGTATCACAGCACATACGGATATATTTATTTACGTTTATTTGTTTAGTGTTTCCCCCACTGAGATGTGAGTTCCAAGGTGGCAGGGACAGTATCTGTCTTGTTCATCATGGTATCCCCAGCCCTAGCACAGGGTCCAGCACATGGTAGGTGCTCAATACATATTTGTGGAATGAATGACTGAAAGAATAAAGGGAGTGCAGAGGCGAAGCGGTTGCAGACTGCCCAGTAGAAGATAGAACATAAATATAAGGTGTCAAATGCTCAGTGCTACAGGGAGGGGACAGGCAAGGAGCTAAGGGACTTCAGGGGAGGAGAGGTTGCTACCAGAGGGAAGGGGAAAGCAAGGCAGGCTCCATGGTGTAGCAGGACCCTTTGCTGGGTCTGGAAGGATGAGGTGGAGGGGGACATCTGGGGCCCTGGGGGCAGCAGGAACCGAGGCAGAGAGGTAGATCTGGAGGAGAGAGGAGCCAGAATGACTTCGGGGTGCTTTTAGGGCAGTGGCAGGGAGCACACCAGGAAAGGTGAGTCTGAGTCAGCTGCTGGAGCTTTGCCCACAGGCTTGGTTTGGGCAGCAGGTTTGTGAGTGGAGCAGGGATGGGGTGGGAGGGGCCCCAGGCAGGCAGGGGCAGGCTGGTGGGAGAGCTGGGGAAATCAGGGAGGCCCCAGTTTGGCCTGGGGGTGGTGGAGGCAGTGCCTGGGCTCCCTGGACTTTGTTTCCTTCCTTCCTCTCCTGTGCCTGTTGACCCTTGGGGACCACACTCTTCAGGTTCTGGCCCCAGGACTCACCCCCAGCCATGCTCTGCCCTCCCCCGCCCCCAGCCTGGCCCAGCTCTCTAGGGGCTCTGTGTAGCTGATTTACCCAATAGCACTGTGGCCAACATATTTCTCATTTTAAACAGAACGTGCGTTGATCACACGTAGCATATTATCTTTTGTTTTTAATTAATTTATTTTTGGCTGTGTTGGGTCTTCATTGCTGTGCGCGGGCTTTCTCTAGTTGTGGCGAGCGGGGGCTACTCTTCGTCGCGGTGCGCGGGCTTCTCATCACGGTGGCTTCTCTTGTTGCGGAGCACAGGCTCTAGGCGCTCGGGCTTCAGTAGTTGTGGCTCGCGGGCTCTAGAGCGCAGGCTCAGTAGTTGTGGCACACGGGCTTAGTTGCTCTGCGGCATGTGGGATCTTCCCGGACCAGGGCTCGAACCCGTGTCCCCTGCATCGGCAGGCAGACTCTCAACCACTGCGCCACCAGGGAAGCCCTTATGTGTGGATTTGTTAAGCAGTTTGGCGCCTGCTTTCACTGTTCAGGCCCACCCGGTGAGGTTTTGCCTGGAGAGTGAGGAGATGCAATGGCAATGGGACCTTTTTGCTTGTGATTCCTGGATCCTAGGATGAGGCAGGGTGGAGAGATGCTAACGGATACACACGCTCCTCACATGTTGGTGCTGAAGGCTCTCGAGCCAGCACGCGAGTCCTCCTTTCCACGTTCGTTCTGGTTGCATTAGCCCAGAAGACCGGCCAACCTGGGGTGGCCAGAGGTGGACAATGGAGCCTGAACTTGGAACCTGGGAGATGAGCCAAGGGTCTGGGATGACCCAGGGCAGCTTCCTGTGTCCCTGGAGGTGTGAACAAGCGCGTCAACTTCCTGCAGTGGTCTGGTGGATGCTGAGACAGAGGAGGCTGCCACATCATCTAGGGACCGTGGAAGCAGGCCCCAGTGGAGGGGCTCTCTGTGGACCACGTGACTGCTGCAGAGAAACCAAAGGAAGCCTAGGAATGAGCACTGGGCGCTTCAGAGGAAAGCAACTGCCGCCCTAACATCCCTGAGCCGGGCAGCTGCTGGCACAGGCTCCAAAGCGGTAGTTGGCATGGGGGCAGGAAGCTTACTTCCAGGGCTCCTGTCATTTCTGTTAAGACATCAGGCTCACTCAGGTTAGTACATGTGGTGCATTCTTATCCCTTCCCGCTCCTGGATAGGTGACATACCCAGGACACTTGATGTGCAAGTTTGGAACCAAAAGAGTGGTTCAGGCATGGCTGGATCCAGCAGTTGATTATGTCCCTCTCTCAGCTCTGCTTGGCTTTATTCTCAGGCTGTTTCCAAGTGGCAGCAAGATGGCCATTGGCCATCTCAGGCCAACATTGCTCTCATAGCTTGCTGTCACAGAGAAAGAGGGTACTTCTCAGTAACTCTGGTGAGAGCCCAGGGGAGCTGGGCCTCAGTCAGTCACTGTGCCCAGCGGGTGGGGATATTCTAATCAGCCGGCCCCAGTCACATTCACCCTGAGGAAGAGGAAGGAAGGGCCTGTTTCTCCCACCCAGAAGAACCGGGCATGATTTCCTTGGCCCTGAGGGGGAGTCGTTCTCAAAGAGAGGGATGCTGGGCAGACAGAATGTACGTCCATCGTGAAAGGCCAGCAGAGGCCCCGGCCGTCTGGAGGCAGCTTTCAGGGCGCCAACTGCATAGCAGGGCAGCAGCACACCCGCTGTTCTCTGTTGAGTGAGTGTGTACCCTCGAGCCTATTCACATCCTCAGGTCTGGTCCATCCTGGACCTTCAAACAGAGTCGGCCTTTCTGTGGAGCAAGCTGCCGGGAGCACGTGGAAACCAACCTCTCTCCACCGTGTGTGTCCCAGAGGCCGCCTCCAGCCACTGACACCACTTTTCGCTTCTCTTTGGCCTTTGGTCCCCGGATCCACAAATCCGCCTCTAATGTCTGCATTGGGCCCCCGTCGCTATGGAGTCTCTTATCTGGATGTTTGACTCAGCTCAAGGCTTGGCCTGATCGTGCCTGCAGTGTCCAGCCTGTGGTCCTGCCAGGAGAAGGGCAGAGTGGCCAGGCTGGACCTGTCGCTTCTGCTAAAGTCAGAGCACCCACTCAGGATGCAGGACCAGTGGGTTCCCGGCACACCTGGGTATGTGGCGACCGCTTTCCACAGACTCAGAGAGACTCACATCACTCCTACGTGATGCAACCGGGATCACACATTAGCACTTCTCGACATTTTTAGCCACAGCATATTCTCTTCAAAGGCTGTCTTCCCTGAAACTCCAGTAGAGGAAGCTGACAAGAGCAGCATTGCCCTGGGCTAGGTTGGAATACATCGCCTTTACCCACCTCCCCCGCATTCATCAGCAGCCCCAGTGAGGTACATGGCACCCAGTTTGAGAACCTCTTCATGATTACGTCCATCCATCCCTCTTTGTAGCACCTGATTTTGTCCCCCATGAGGGATAGTTGCTAGATGTGGTGTTTTTCTCACCACCACATTTGTTTCTGTCATTAGCTTGTTCGCACTATGAAAAGGGCAAGAAGGGGATCCTTGTCACCTTCCTTCTCCCTGCAGGCAGGTGTCAGGCTGTCCCTTCGTGACCCTTGTCCTCCTCGAGCTGCATGTGGGGGGCCACTCCATTTGCGGCATTCGTCACATTGTCTGGGCCTCGGTAAACCTTCTTCCTGGGGAGCTACACCCAGGTGGTTGCCTCGCCCCCAGCAGCTGAAGTTTCAGGAAGTCATGAGATGCTGACACCTCACGTATGACCACTGCCTGGAATGAATGGCTTTGATACCTTTCCATAAAATGTGCCCTTTTTAGAAACAACAACAAAAAATAAAATAAAATGATAACCAAAAAATAAATAGATAAAATAACAACAGCAAAATCCTTAAAACTTGTAAAAGTGGCAAGACTTTAAAAAAAGAAAAAAACAAAAAGAATGCAAACGTTCCCAAGGGAGGCCTCCCGCTAATAGAGAGTGTCCCTTATCTGTTCAGTTTTAGAAGATGTCATTAGGGGGACTTGGTCACCCGTGATTGGCCGAGGGCGGGCTTCAGCTGGGCTTCCCTCCACCGTCCACCGAGGAGAATCCAGGCCTTGGTTTGGCTCCAGCTGGGCCTACCCGCAGCTGCCGCTTATTGACTTAAGTCCCAGTGATTCCTCTTCATCAGGGTCGCCCCTGGCAACACGTGGTGGGCGGGAGCCGGACCTCCTCTGCCTGGGGTGCCAGCAGGGCCAGGCCCAGGCCAGGTCCCCTCGGTTCCCGGTAGGTGTTTCGGGGTCTTTGGCAACGAGGTGACGGGAAGATTTTGTATTTTCTGGAGCCAGGAGTTTTCCCAGAACTTTGCTAACACTCGGGAAGGGTGTGTCTGTGCTGGGAGAGTGTCGTTAATGGTTGACTTGTTTTTCCGGGTTACCCCAGGGCCTGCTGCTTCCCAGGAAGAGGTGGCAGGGGTCGGAGAATGGGGGGAGCCCCTCAGCACCTCCCTGACAGTTGCCACACTCGCTGTACCATCCTCTGAGAGACCTCAGTGGACAGGGCTGGGTTTAGGGGTGGCTGGAGGAGGGGATGTGTATTTTGGAAAGTTGATTTGTGGATCGGCCCAGGGCCAGGTGGAGAAAGGGGCCGTGTTACTATAACTGAGCAAATGGAACTTTCGTTAAATATTTTTATTGCACGTCACGCTGTGTGTAGGCACTGGAAGAGGGGCTGCAGCCCCCCAAGTGCTGTTGTTTGGGGTCAACTAGGATAAGACTGTGACAAGTCCTCAGAAAACTGTGGGACAGGACCAGAAAAACCAAGGGCCAGAAGGAGGCAAAAATAAAGAAATGCCAAAGCGACGTTTCTTAGAGTGTGAGAGGATTTTTAAGTATATTATACAGTAATATTAAGTATATTCTACAGACGAGCACTTAAAACATTTTAATGACTATGTATTTTCATGTGCATTAGAACGTAACTTTTTAAAGTTCCCTTCTATTTATAGCAAATGATACAGTTTGCTGTTTATGGTGGAGTTATAAAGTTTCCTTTGAAAATAAATTTAACTAAAAGAGTGTGTTGATTTAAAGGAAAATATTAAGTAAAGAGTAGTACGGATGGCAGGTGGCATGGGAACGCCTGAGGTGTGGGAAGAGCGTGCTGGAGAAATTCACAGGCTTGGAAAGGAAACGGCTCCTGGAGGAGTAAGCAGGGGTGGGGGAGGGGTAGGATCCAGCTAGGTGGAGGCGGGAGAGGGTGCCACGGAACTGGCAAGTGTGCAAGTGCATGTGTGCGAATCTTGGTATAATCCATTTTAGTTGCGATGTATGAGTCGTGTTGGGACTGGAGGGTGGGTTTGGGCTGTATCGTGGAGGGTCTCGAATCCCAGGATACAGACTCCAAACTGAATTCAGGGAGAAGTGGGAGCCATTGAAGGTGCTTGAGGTGGGGAGTGCTTCATGACTATCTGAAGAGACTCGTTTATCTGTAGTGGGTACCAGGACTGGAGGCAGGAGGTCCAGGCAGGGGCCTAAGGAAAGAGAGCGTAAAGTGGCCAAACTGGAGCCGTGGCTGAGGACCAGTGGCTCAGCCCCCCAGCCTGTCTCCAGCGGGCTCTGGCTGGCTGCCTAGAGACGTTGGAGAGAGGCAGGTCTGGGGCAGAGGAGCCAGCTCTGGGTCTCTCTGTAGGGAAGCAGTGGGAGCCGGGCAGGGGTGCGGCTCAGAGGTTGTGCATAGAGGCCTGGAAGGGAGGTGCGTGCCTCTCTGGGCTGGGCCCAGTGGCCTGTTCCTGGGGTCTCCTGGCTGAGTGTAGAATGTTCTGGGGGAAGCGGGTGGGGTCGGCTGAAGGAAGCTCCTCTCTGGGTCAGAGCGCTGATTCCTGCCCTGGGCCAAGATTTCATTCATCAGCTGGGCCCGTGGTCATCTGGGTTACAGATTGTTGTTGTTTGTTTACTTCTCCCATTTTTTTTCCTTCTAGTGCAGAGAATTTCCCCAGGAGTTCAGAGACAGGCTTGGTTTAAAAAAAAACAGGGTTGTTTTTGTTTTTCTTCCCTTTGAAGGCCTACTGTGTGCCAGGCACTGTGTTTGGAACTTTTACTGTGTTCACCCTGGACAAAACCTGCATTGTACAGAGAACGAAGCAGGGTGTGGGGAAATAGGACGTGTCCCAAACTATACAGTCGGTTCACTGCAGCGCCTGATTCCAAACTCACACACTTGTGTCGTTGTACGAATGAGACTGTGGGCCAGATACGCCACCTGGGAGAGAGATTCACTGTCTGTGCCCCCCTGTCTGGCGTGGGGCTGCTCCATGCAGTGTGCTGGGCTGTGTCTGTAAAATAGGGGTGCTGGCGTCCACCAGTGTTGTTGCCGGGATTGCATGAGTTATGATATAGCTAAGGTGCTGTCTAAGCGTTACCTGCTCTTACTGCTGTGAGACAAAAAACTAGAGTTGCAATCCTGAACATCGGTTTTACTGGGAGACATTTTTGGGAGGATATCAGAGTCGGGGAGAAGCATTGTTTTGATTTTAAAATAATTAATACATATGGCTTAGGATGGGAAAATTTGACCTTGGAGACATTGTGCCTTTGGCCTGCCTGTTTCTGGCCACACTCCCCGTCCCTGGATGTCAGGGAATGTGCATGTAGAGAGAAGGGGAAATCTGTGTTCTTTTTCCTCTGTTGTTAGCCTTACTTAGGTGAAAGCTTGAGAATAAAGGTGCACCTTGTTGTTTCCCCTGGCTCCAAGGAGGCCCCAGGTCTATAATCTCACCTGCCCTAAATTACTGCCCAAAAGCTGTGTCCTAATTCCCTATGACCTTAACTAGCCATTCTCTGAGTTAGTTTCCAGCTCTAACATTCAGACAGGCTTCTTCCTTTCCAGCAGTTCTACCAGGATGTCTCTCTTCCTGGAATGCCTGCCTAGTGCCTGCCAAGGCCTTACTTTTTCCTTTCAGCTCTCTGCCAGACTCTCCTCCACTTGGAAGCCCTCTGGGATTGCCACAGAGAGAAATCCTGAGACTGCTCTTTGCTCCCACTGTTCTTTGTGCAATCCCAGCATCTATTAGAGCCATTGTTCTGATTCACTCAGAATTCATCTCGCTCATGTATAGTCCACACTGGGTATTCACAGCCAACAAAACAGAGGTGGCCCCTCTCCAGAGATTAACAAGTAAACAAAGAAATAGATGCACACATTCAAATTGTGATCCATGCAATGAAGACCTATCCATGTTCAGCACTAGGCTGTGTCCCCCACCCGTGAGGGCCACATGGTGTGGACAGACAAGACGTTTGTGGACTAAAGGCCCGAGCAGCAGGCACTTTCCTTGTTCGCAGATGGGATGAGATCAAATTGTTAATCAGCACAAAAACAATTTGAAAGGTATGACACGTTATACAAATCTAACTGTAATAATATTAATATCTCAAGATTTTTTCCCATGGATGAAGATGAGGGCAATATTTTTTTTCCTCTGTAGAAGAAAATTAAAAAAATTTTTTTTCCATTGTATTGGTAGCCTTTGACTTTAAAAAAAAGTTTTACGTTTACAGAAAAAAATTGAAACGTACAGAGTTCCCATGTACCCCCTACTTACCCCAATTTCTCATTATTAACATCTTGCATTGATGTGGTACATTCGTTACAGGTGATGAGCTGATAGCGATACATTATTATTAACTAAAGCCCATAGATTTCAGTAAGGGGTCACTATTGGTGTTGTACGTTCTGTGGTTTTTTTTTTTTTTTGTTCTGTGGGTTTTGACAAATGTATAATGACACGTATCCACCATGACAGCATCATACAGAATAATAGTTTCACTGCCCTAAAAATCCCCTGCGCCCCACCTATTCATCCTTCCCTCTCTCCCCCGAACCTCTGATCTTTTTACTGCCGCCATAATTTTGTCTTTCTTAGAATGTCATACAGTATGTATGTATGGATTGCTTCTTTCATTTAGCAATACGCATTTAAGGTTCTTCCATGTCTTTTCATGGTTTGGTAGCTCATTTTCATTTTCTTATTTATTAATTTCTTTTTGGTGGCTGATTTTTATTGCTGAATTTTATTCCGTTGTCTGGATGTACCACAGTTTATTTATCCAGTCACCTATTGAAGGACATCTTGGTTGCTTCCAAGTTTTGGCAATGATGAATAAAACTGGCATAAATATTAATGTGCCATTTTGTGTGTGTGTGTGTGTGTGTGTGTGTGTGTGTGTGTGTGTGTGTAGGTTTTCAGTCCTCTGGGTAAACACCAAGGAATGTAATTGCTGGATCATATGGTAAGAGTATGTTTCGTTTTGTAAGGTACTGCCTTCCAAAGCAGCTGGACCATTTTGCAATGAATGAGAGTTCCTGTTGCTCCGCATCCTTGGCAGCATTTGGTGGTGTTAGTGTTCTGGACTTTGGCCACGTAATAGACTTGTAGTGGTATTTCATTGCTATCTTAATTTGCAGTTCCTTAATGACATATGACGTTGAGCATCTTTATGCTTATTTGCCATCTGTATATCTTCTTTGGTGAGGTCTCTGTTCAGGTCTCTTGCCCATTTTTTTTTTTTTTTTTTTTTTTTTTTGTGGTACACGGGCCTCTCACTGCTGTGGCCTCTTCCGTTAAGGAGCACAGGCTCCGGACGCTCAGGCCCAGTGGGCATGGCTCACGGGCCCAGCTGCTCCGCGGCACGTGGGATCTTCCTGGTCCAGGGCACGAACCCGTGTCCCCTGCATCGGCAGGCGGATTCTCAACCACTGCGCCACCAGGGAAGCCCCTCTTGCCCATTTTTAACTGGGTTGTTTGTTTTCTTATTTTTTGAAAAATAGTGTTTTCCCTGTTTAGAATCTTGTTCATTGTCTCTGACTTAGCTGAAGGAATAAGGAAAGATTGTGTGGGTAAGTGGGGGTGACTGGCATGGGACAAGGCCCCCAAACACACATAGTTCTGTTTAGTGCCAAGAAGTTGGGATACCCTTGAGATTAAGAGCTTGAGATTGGAGTTCAGATCCTGGGCGTTGTCACCTACTAACTCACTTCCTGTGGCTTTGGGTACGTCATTCACCTCTCTGAGCCTCAGTTTGCTCCCCTGTGAAATGGAGCTGTTAAAGCCTACTGTGAAAAATGAAGGTGATTCTATAAAGCACTTGGCACCCAGCTTGACATATAGTAAATGCTCAGTAAACGGGGGGTCTTCTCATAGATGATTAGCAGACATACTTTTTGCTTCTCCTATGTGACATTTTGGGTTTCCCTTGTGTCCTAGTCTTTGAGACCCCAGGACCCACTAGAATTCCATTTGTGCTTACAGTGAACAGTTGGGGGGGTGCATGTGGGGAGCCTGCCATGTCCCAGCAGGTACCCACTTCGCAGCCTCAGCCCTTCCCCAGCCTCCTCTCACTTCCCTATCGGGAGCCCCAGATGTGTTCCACTCGTCTCTTCTTGGTCACTCCTTCTATCCACCCTGTCCCCTGGGCTCCTGCTTCTCCAAGGCTGGCTATAAGTGTAGGCACCCCAGCTACTACCCATTTTGAATTCTCTGAGGATGAACCCTAGGCCCAGTAGGGATCCTGCTGGTGGCAGTGAGGAAGAGGGAGACAGGCAGGAAAATGACCAGGTTGGTGGGGTCCTCCCAGCAGTGGCTCTAGACTGGCCAGCTCCTGGCTCCTTTAGAGATGGGCCTTGGAGTTGATTTCTGAGGTGGCCTCACCCACATGTCCCCCACCCCTCTCCAGAAAGCCACATGGCCTTTCCCCTCATGCTGGCTTCTCTTCCCAGTCGACACGCATTCTGCTCACCAGGCATCTGCCCTGCCCAGAAATGACCTTGTCTGGGCATTTCCCACAGTACTGAATGGAAGGCTCGGAAACCATCCACATTCCCTGCAGGCTGCTGGGAGACAGGACCGTGCCTTCTAAGGTTCTTTGCAGAGCAGTCAGGCAGGCGGCAGGACTGGCCACAGGCAGAGGGTGAACTCTGCAAAGCCACTGCTCCCTCCCATCAGGGAAACAGCAGTTCAGTGGTTATGATCATAGTGGAGAGTAATAATAGAACATTATTATAATATGTTATTCTGTTATGAACTGACCTCCTTGGTCACTGAGAGAGTAAAATGAATTAATACACGTCAAATGCTTAGAACAGAACTCACACACATTCAGTGTTAAATAAGGATGTCGGGTGGTATTGCCATCATCTGCTCGGACCCTTTCCCCAGGGCACCGCCACTCCCCTTACCCATCTCACAGCTCCTACATGCTTCAGTTCCCTCAGGTGAGCTTAGGGCAGGGGTCCTCAACCTCCAGGATCTAATGCCTGATGATCTGAGGTGGAGCTGATGTATAATAATAGAAATAAACTGCACAATAAATATAATGTGCTTGAATCATCCCGAAACCATCACCCCACCCCCGGTCCACGGAAAAATTGTCTTCCATGAAACCGGTCCCTGGTGCCAAAAAGGTTGGGGACCACTGGCTTAGGGGATTGAAGGGACATTTTGGAATGTCCTTAGCTCAAAGGAATGACCTGTTTTTTCAGTTTAGTAAAACGCTGTCATTGATGCTCCCTACCTGTGCTCTGCTGGGTACTGGGAGTTCCAGGCTAATAATACTGATGGTGGTGGTGGTGATGATGATAACAGTGATGATGGTGATGATGATAACAGTGATGATGGTGATGATGATGGTGGTGGTGACGATGATGACGATAACAGTGATGATGGTGATGATGATGATGGTGGTGACGATGATGACGATAACAGTGATGATGGTGATGATGATGATGGTGGTGACGATGATGGCGATAACAGTGATGATGGTGATGATGGTGGTGGTGGTGGTGGTGATGATGATGATGATGATTGCAGCCCTGCACCGAGAGCGCACAGTGTTACAGGTCCTATGCTAGGTGGGTTACCTGTACCATTTAAATCAGGGTTTTTCTAACTTGGCGCTTTGACGTTTTCAGCTGGATAATTCTACGTTGTTGGGGGCTGTGCTGTGCATTGTACGATGTTTAGCAGCATCCTGGCCTCTACCCACTGGGTTGTAGCCAGTGGCACCCCTGCCCCCGAGATGTCTCCAGACACTGCCACATGTCTCGTGGGGGAACAAAATCACCCCGATTCAGAACCATTGATCTAATTTATTCTTCCCAGCAGGCTGGGAGGCTGCTACTCATTTTACAGGTGAGGAGCCGAGGCTTAGAGAACTGAAGGAAGCCGCCCAAGGTCACTGAGCTACTAATTCACACAGAGCGAGAATGTAGATCCCAGATACCTGCCCCGAAGAGCAGACTCAGAAGGAACCGTCTCCCTTTATTTTTTGGCAGAAGAAGAGAATTCATCAGCCATTGGCAGGGCCACCTAGGGTACGTGACCAGGTTGGGACCTGCTTGGTCAGCCCGGGCATCCATTGCCAAATTCATTCAGAGCTAACGAAACCTGTGGCTGCTACCCATTTTCTGACTTGGTTTGAACCCAAGGAGCTGAATGTATTTATGTGGAGACTGTGTCTACAGGCCTCCAGCCTTGGCCATGACAGGGACGTCCCACTGCTTCTCCTTCCTTCAGACACAGCCCTGTTGCCTGCAGATGCCTGCGGGGAGAAGGAACAGGTGTGCACGTATTTTTCTGCAAATGGAGCCTCCTGGGCGCATCCTCCCACTGAGGCTGTGAATCTGGGTTTACAGTTTGTATGCCCAAAATACTCATTTGTAATTTTACTTTTTTTTTTTTTTGGCTGTACGCGGGCCTCTCACTGTTGTGGCCTCTCCCGTTGCGGAGCACAGGCTCCGGACGCGCAGGCTCAGCGGCCATGGCTCACGGGCCCAGCCACTCCGCGGCATGTGGGATCTTCCTGGACCAGGGCACGAACCCGTGTCCCCTGCGTCGGCAGGCAGACTCCCAACCACTGCGCCGCCAGGGAAGCCCTTACTTTTTTTTTTAACACTGGTTTATTATGAAAAATTTAAAATATAAAGCGAAGTTGAAAGAAGTTTGCAGTGTACACCTGTATGCCCACCACTTTAGATTCCACTATTAACATTTTATCACACTTCTGTTTTCCCTGTCTGGACCCCAGTTCAGTGTCGTCTCTGGCTGGTGGGTCAGTGAACACACTGTAAATTCTCCATGAGGAGAAAATATTCATAACATAGACAGTGGTAATCAGACAATATGGTCTTCATTAACCAGGTTAATAGGGGAGGTAAAGCGTCGTGGATGACCCTACTCACTGTAAAAGCAAAACTAGTGAAAACAAGTTAGTAAGTAGATTGGAAAGTTATTTAGTTAAAAATGTCTAGTATTTAATCCAGGCCATCTGAAAGTATAGAAATACTGAAAGTGCAGTAATTTCAAACAATAAAAGTCATACAAATTGTCACACACAAAGAAGGCCACGTGTGTGAAATTCTAGATGACGTTCTCTTTCCCTTTTGTGGAGTCATCCTTTGTCTCAGAAATAAGCAAAGACCTTGGCAGATACTCTCACCCCTTCCTCCATCAACCCCTGCTCCCTCCAGCCCAGATCCCCTGCGGGGAAGTGGGGGCCCTCACAGTCACCCCTTCAGTCCCCTCTCACCTTCCCCGGGTGGGCCTCAGCTTCTGCTTTGGGCAGGGAGGGGATGTTACCCCAGTTGGCACCGTCCTATGAGGCCACAGCACATCGTGTACTGCTTGGTACATGTGATTCCAAACAACAGACACCTGGCATCAAAACTGCTGCGTTTTAATTATGAAAACTTTTTAAAGCTTTTTATTGTGGAATTATTTTAGGCTTCCATGAAAGTTGCAAGAATGGTTCAGAGAGTTCCTGCATACCCCTCACCCTACCTGCCCTGTTAACATCTCATATAAGAATATAACCGTTCTCAGTTTTTCCTATCGTTCATGACCTTCATGTTTCTGTAGAGTCCTGGTCAGTTGTTTTATAGTATGTCCCTCTGTTTGGATTCGTCTGGTATTTTCTCATGATTAGACTACAGTTAGCATTTCGGGCAAGAATACCACCCAAACGATGTTATGTCTTTCTCAGTACATTGTTTCAGGAGGGACGTGATGTCCGTATATCTTATCCCTTGTGATATTAGTCTTGATCACTTGGTTAAGGTCGTGTCTGCCAGCTTTCTGCCCTGTAAAGTTACTGTTTTTTTATTTTGTAATTAATAAATATGCAAGAGAGATACCTTGAGACTATGTAAGTGTCCTGTTTCTCCCCACACTTTTGCTTACTAATCTTAGTGTCCATCCATGGATCTGGCCTGCAACGGTTATTACTGGGGTGTTTTAATGCTGATTCTTCTGTCCCTTCATTCCTTCTGTCCAAGACAGACTGCAGATATATTGCAGGTTCAGTTCCAGACCACTGGGATAAAGCAAATGTCACAATAAAGTGAGTCACACATTTTTTGGTTTCCCAGTACACATGAAAGTTATGTTTACATGATACTGTAGTCTGTTAAGTGTGCAATAGCATTTTGTCTTAAAAAAAAAAAAACAATGTGCCTACCTCAATTAAAAAATACTTTATTGCTAAAAGAAGCAAACTATCACCCGAGCCTTCAGCAAGTTGTAATCTTTTTGCAGTAGTAACATCAGAGGTCACTGATCACAGATCACCATAACAAATATCATAATAATGAAACAGTTTGAAATATTGTGAGAATCACCAAAATGTAGCACAGAGACACAGTGAGCAAATGCTGTTGGAAAAATGGCCCCGATAGACGTGCTAGATGCAGGGTTGCCACAAACCTTCAATTTGTTAAGAAACGCGGTATCTGCAAAGCGCAATAAAGTGAAGCGCAACGAAACGCGGGGTGCCTGTATTTATTCATTGGTGCCCTTCTGTGAGAGAGAGTTGGCCCCTTTCCCTATTAATTTATATATTTATTCAATTATTTATATCATAAAGACTCACAGATATTTATTTTATCTTATGGGTTATAATCCAATACTACTGTTATTTTTTTTGTTGTGCAAAGTGTTCCACCTTTAGCCTTTGAGAGCTCATTATGGAAGTTTTACTGTGAAAGTTTGCAACCCTTACAGAAAAGCTGGACAAACAGTATAAAGAAATCCCTCCACCTAGATTCAGTCATTCTTAGCATTTGACCATGTTTACTTTCTCTCTCTCTTTCTCTCCCCTGCCCCTCTCCCGCAGTGTTTTCACAAATGCACCATCTGTTGTTTTTTATTATTGAGGTTAATTTGCAGTTAATCTGTCCCCAGGCCACCAGAGGGTGACGGTAAAATGTAAGTGGCCAGTTCCTTGTCCCCTGGAGACCGTGTAGCTGGTTGCCCTGTCCAGACCCCCGATTCATTCTTCACTGTGCCCCACGCTTTGTTTTTTAACAGCTTTATTGAGGTATAATCCACATACCACAGAGGTTACCCGTGTAAAGTATACAATTTGGTGGGTTTTGGTATATTCGCAGATGGGAGCAGACATCACCACAGCCAGTTTTAGAACATTTTCATCTCCACAAAGAGAAACCCCGTATCCTTTAGCTATTACCTGTCTTCCTCCCCATTAAGCCCTAGGCAACTGCTAATCTATTTTCTGTCTCTACAGATTCGCCTATGCTAGACATTTCATATAAATGGAGTCATGTGCTGTGTTGTCTTTTGCAGCCAGCTTCTTTTAGTGTAATGTATTTGAGCTTCATAGATGTTGTAGCATGAATCAGCACTTTTTTATGGCCAAATAATATTCCATTGTTGGTTATACCGCATTTTGTTTATCTGTTCACCAGTTGATGGACATTTGGGTTGTTTCTACCTTTTGGCTAGTGTGAATAGTGCTGCTATGAACGTTTGTGTACAAGTTTTTGTTTGAAAACCTGTTTTCTGTTCTTTTGGGTATATACCTACGATTAGAATTGCTGGGTCGTGTTGTAATTCTATATTTAAATTTTTGAGGAACTGTCGAACTGTTTTCCACAGTGGCGACACCACTTTACGTTCACACCAGCAATGAATGAGGGTTCCCATTTCTCTACATCCTTGCTAACACATGTTATTTTCCATTCTTAAAACTATAGGGGCTTCCCAGGTGGAGCAGTGGTTGAGAGTCCGCCTGCCGATGCAGGGGACACGGGTTCGTGCCCTGGTCTGGGAAGATCCCACATGCCGCGGAGCGGCTGGGCCCGTGAGCCATGGCCGCTGAGCCTGTGCGTCCGGAGCCTGTGCTCCGCGATGGGAGAGGCCACAGCAGTGAGAGGCCCGCGTACCGCAAAAAAAAAAAATAAGTATCGCCGTCCTAGTGGATGTGAAGTGGTATCTCACTGTGGTTTGGGCTTGATCACTAATGATGTGGGGCGTCTTTTCACGTGCTTTTAGGCGTGTGTGTATCTCCTTTGGAGAAATGTCTATTCAAGTCCTTTACCCCTTTTTTAACTGAGTTGTCTTTTTATTGTTGAGTTGTAGGAGTTCTTTATATTTTCTGGATACTAGCCCTTTATCAGATATGTGATTTGCAAATATTTTTTTTCCGTTCTGAGTTATCTTTTCACCTTCTTTTTTTTCCATTTTATGAATCATTTCCAGTGCACTCTACGTGGCCATTTGAAACGATTCCTGTTTGGGTGCATTAAGGACAATTTAACTACAAACATACTTATACATATCTTTTGTTGCACAAGTGAACACATTTTGAGGGGTGAAAACATTTCCAAGACCAGAGTGGCAGCTGTTTTAGCATCCTTACCTTCCAGGGTTACGTAGTCACATACTCAACTTTAGAGATTCACACCCATGAGAGAAAGGTGGGCTGTGCTGGCCGTATGGGCCTGGGTAGCAAAGTACCGGCAACGAAGCCACCCATTTTGTTCAAAATCTTGAAAGGCAACGTTTATTAATAGACATTTGTATTTATCTCTCAAACACCTGAGACAGACCCGAGCTATAAAAATCAGGACAATAATTTGAATCAGGTTTACAGAAGTAGGGAAGTTATAGGAAGTAAGAGATGGAAAGCAATAATAACTCTGCTGTTTATGAAATTGAATAAAAGGTGTGTATGGTGAGCCTTTGTTCTTTTAATATTTTTCTATAAATATACCATGAAAATATTGAAAGAGACGTATGTTCAGGAAAACATTTAGGATTAGCATTGGTTCTTTGGTGCACAAAATTTTTGAATGTCGATGACATCCACTTTACTTTTTTTCTTCTGTTGCTTATGCTTTTGGTGTGTGAAGGGGTATCCCATTGTGGTTTGGGTTTGCATTCTCATATCTAAGAACCCACTGTCAAATCTGAGGTCGTGAAGATTTGCCCCTCTATTAACTTCTAAGCGCTTTATAGTTTTAGCTCTTACTTTACAGTTTTAGCTCTTACTTTATAGTTGTAGCTCTTACTAGCTCTTTGATCCATTTAGAGTCCATTTTTTAAATGGTGTGATGTGTGGCTGCCCAGTTTTCATAGCACCGTTTGTGGAAAAGACTCCTCTTTCTTCCCTGAGTGGTCTTGACACTCTTGTTGAAAACTCAGTTGATCACAGATGTATGGGTTTAGTTCTGGACTCTCAGTTCTATTCTGGTGCACGCGTTTTGAGTGTCATCTGGGCACGAGGTGCGTCCTGCTCTCAGGGAGTGTTTGGTCCCGAAGGTGAGGTCAGACGCTTTCGTAAACCACCCAAAACTGGGAAGTGCTGGGAAGAGGTAAAAAGTGTTCGTGGAGATGCCGAGGAGGGAGTCATTGCTTCAGGCTGGGGCAATGGGTGTGGACTGGGGAGCAGCAGGGGGGCTGCCTGGAGGAGGCCTGGGCTTAGTTACAGGATATGATGCCAAGTGTTTCTGTTTGTCTGGAGATAAATTTGGCAAGGTGGCGTAGAGCCTGTGGATGGCTGTGCACTCCCAGGTGAGGACATTGGGCTTGATTCGGAAGTGTCTGAGCAGAGCCGGGCCTTTGCAGGGCCCCTCTGGTGGTGGGGAAGGCTGGGTCGGGGTGGGGGGGTAGCTAGGATGCAGGGGAACCGCTTAGGATCGTAGGGTGACTGAGCTCTGCGTGAGCTCCTGGGTCAGGCAGTGGGAATGGTGGGGAACAAGGGGCTGTCAGAGACCTGTGGCTTCAAGCCGCTCTGTCCTGTGGGCATAGGTGGGGCACAGCAGCGCTTGAGCACCTGCTACCCATCTCCCGGGCCTCGCACCTCTAATCCCAGCCACTGGCTGCCTGCTCTGGGAAACCCACGCCAGCCTGCATCCTCTGCGGTACCTCCAGCTCTGCTCCAGCCCAGGTAACTCTGAGCCTTCTCAGAATTCCTCTTCGTCCAGTTCCTGCAGGTCTCGGTTTCTGTGAACTCCTGGCACATTCCTGAGCGCTGGGAGCATGGGAGAGGCTGGAGAATGCGCCCTGGCTGATTGCTTTCATGAGGTGCCACGCGCTGCAGCCAGGGCTCCTTGGGGGCAGAGAGGGTGACAGAAGGTACCAGGAGCCAGCTGCGTGGCCTTGAGCGAGTGGCTGCACCTCTCGAGCATCAGGTCTCGAGCCTCTTCTCTGGAAGGGGATGACGGCATGCCATCCCCTTGGGGTTGTGATGAGTTTCACTCGGTCAGCCTGTGGCCAGCACCTGGCAGGTAGGCAGTACCCTGTAAAGTCGGCTGCCTTCCCTTCCCAGTTAGGCAGCTCAGGGCCAGGCTGCGCATGTGCAGCAAATTTTGATTTGCGGGCTCCTTCTACAAGCCTCCAAAACTACTTGCAAAATGCCGGTGGTCCTGTTTGGCCTCTTCCCCACTCACCTTCTCTGTACCAAGCCACATTCTGGGGGTGGTCCCCGCTCTCACTCTCAGATGGCCCTCCGCCTGGCTTGAGTCTTTGGCAGTCCTCACCGTGGTCGTTCGTGATGGGCACCCCCAGTTCTTTGGGGTCTTCACCTCTGCCAGAGGAACAGGGCGTGTGCAGAGAAGTTGACAGCTGGCACCTGGGCAGCACGTACTTAACCTTGGAGCTGGAACAGGGAACCGCCTGTTTTTGTTTCCATGAACGAGGGAGGACAGCTGGCCACAGATAGCAGCGAGGTCAGCAGGGGTTGCCTTGCCTCCTGGCTTTATGCAAACAGCCAGGCCCAGGGTCCCCGCCCTGGCTCCGGGGAAGTAGGCGGAAGAAGTGGGCTGAAGGACCTGGCAGAGCCTGAGAAGAGCCGCCTAGAGCTGGTATCCGGGCAGGGCTGTCAGAGGCCGCTGCTCCCGGGACCTGAGCACACGGAGGACTACCCTGTCGTCACACCTGAGGCTTGGGTGAGAAGGGGTGGGCCTCTTTTCCTTCCAGAGGCTTCTCTGCTTCATGGAGAGGTTTCTCTTGGGCTCCTCCAATAAGCAGCTGTCAGGTGTGAGCTGAAATCAGATTTCCTTTGCAAAAACTCTGTTTGCTTGGGACTTTCCACACAAATTGCTAAGATGGAAACAGGCTTATATTTCTGCGTGAAAAGACAGATAGCCTTCACGCCCCTCGGTGTGCACCCCAAGCTAGGTGCCTGGCAGCCCCTGGGATGGACGACTTGGGCGTTTTCTGAGCAGAGTCCCCCAAGCCACGGACACCTGCTCACCCTGAAGGCTCGATTTTATTCTGGTAACCTATGAGCTGAGTTTCAATTCCATCTTCTGTTCTTTATTTTTTGTGCCATCGACTTCTTTTTTTTTTTAATTTTTTAAAAAAATATTTCTTTATTTATCTTTGGCTGCATTGGGTCTTTGTTGCTGCACTCGGGCTTTCTCTAGTTGCAGCGAGCGGGGGCTACTCTTCGTTGCGGTGTGTGGGCTTCTCATCGCGGTGGCTCCTCTTGTTGCGGAGCACGGGGCTCTAGGCGGGCAGGCTTCACTAGTTATGACACATGGGCTCAGTAGTTGTGGCGCATGGGCTTTGTTGCTCCACGGCATGTGGGATCTTCCTGGACCAGGGCTCAAACCCATGTTCCCTGAATTGGTAGGCGGATTCTTAACCATTACGCCACCAGGGAAGCCCGCCATAGACTTCTTTTTTGACAGTCTGGTGAATGCTATGGAATGTTTCTCAGAATAATGGCTCTAAATGCACAAACAGGATTACAGAGGATGCCAATTATATTGACTTATCATTATCAGAATTTTTTTTAAAAAAGCAAGCTTTTGATACAGTAACCTATGTACTTATTTTATTTTATTTATTTATTTATTTATTTGGGCTGGACCAGGTCTTAGTTGCGGCATGCGGGATCCTTTAGTGGCAACATGCAGGCTCATAGTTGCGGCATTGCGGACTTCTGAGTTGTGGCATGCGGACTCTTAGTTGCAGCATGCATGTGGGATCTAGTTCCCTGACCAGGGATTGAACCCGGGCCCCCTGATTGGGAGCGTGTGGTCTTACCCGCTGGACCACCAGGGAAGTCCCTGTGCTTCTTTTTTGAATCATTAAGTAAAACAGCCTTGCAGTAGGTCTAATAACTATTGTAATTTTAAAGTAGTGGTGAGCATGAATAATATTTTGAGGTGTCTGCAGGTCAGTATTGTGGTATGAAAATATCTGTGTTTCTACCAATGACTAAGACACAGGTACTTTTAGAATGACTGTGGTGTGTCGCCTATATTTATAATGAAAGGAAATAGGTAATTTCAGTTATAGGTTAATGAAAATGAAGATACAGTTTGTTCCCATCCAAGTTCATGGCTCCCTTGTTAAGAACTCCCAAGACAAGCAATGACCAATGGAGATTGTTTTCCTGAATCCACTTTTTGCATCAACCATGACAACTCCCTGTTTTAGATGTAAACCTCTCTCCTGGTCCTGAGGACCCCAGGAACTCCAGGGGGCATTTTAGACCAGCTTAAACACCTATGTGTAGGGGACATGTTGAAGGGGGACATGTTGAAGTCCTAATGCCCAGAACCTCAGAATGTGACCTTATTTGGAAATGGGGGGCATTGCCGATGTAATTAGTTAAGATGAGGTCATATCGGAATCTCCTTTGGTCTTAATCCAACATGATAGAAACACAGGGAGACGGCCACGTGGAGACACAGAGGGAAGAATGCCATGTGAAGATGAAGACAGAGACTGGCGCAAAGCAGCCATGAGCCAAGGAGCACCCAGCATTGCCAGCAGACAGCAGAAGCTAAGGGAGGTGCTTCTCTAGACAGATTCTTCTCTGGATCCTGCAGAGAGAGCTTGGCTTTGCCCACATCTCGGTTTTGGACTTCCAGACTCTAAGACTGTTGTAAGCCTCCCAGCTCGTGGCACCTGGTTACAGCGGCTGTCGGAGACTAATACCACGTGGTCCAGCGGGGAGTGGAGCACTGCTTTGGGCGCGGCAGCCAGCCTACGAGACTTCCCTCCTCCCCGTGTGTTCAAGGGTGAGTCCTGCCTGAGGAGTCTGGTTGCCCTGGAGCTGGCCACCATCAACTCTGTGATCGTCTTGATCTGGGACCTCCACCTGCTCTGTGTCAGGCCTTTTAGAAGTGACAGAAGTGAGCTGTGCCTCTGGGGACACGTAGGCAGAGCTTGCGGCTGTTAAAATCGGAGGGCTGGCACCTGAAGTGAGAGGGGTAAGAAGTGGGATGCTTTGCATCTCACCTCTGTTGGAGGCTGCAAGTACTGTTGCAGCCTGGAAGTGAGAAGACAGTTTCAGTGAGACAAAGAGACGGGCAGGGATTTGGGTCCACTGGAGTGGGCATTTGGGGTGAGGATTTACTTCCCTGGGGAGAAGACCCCTGCAGCGGTATGTGGGGCTCCTAGCTGTGCACCTTGTGGGGCCTTCTAGGGGGTACAGGGAGCTGTCCCGGCTTGCCCTGCAGTCGGCTGAGGTGTGGCACGTGCCTGGTGCAGAGTCAACACTCAGAGCTTGTTTGTTGAATGAATGAATGAGGGCAACGAAGACAAAAGCAGTGCCACTTGTCTTTCTGAGGCCAGCAGCCCACTCGGCCCTGTGCCTCAGTGGGGATGTGCCCTGGGGCGTCTAGGATGGACTGCTTTTTGCAGAGCACAGACAGGAAAGGCTGCAGGAATCTGAGCTAGGGCTGAGGGGTCTTAGAGAGCCCCACCCGAGAGGAGGAACCTGAGTGGGCCATGAGGACAGGTAGGGTGCCCTCACTTGTCTGACTCTTCCTAAGTCACCCTTAGAAAAATGCTCCAGAAGTAAATTCACCTGTAAGCCCAAACCCTGCTCTCTGACACACGAACTCTGCATTTTCCTTGTGGGCCCATGACTGTTATATTGTGTGTCTATGATGTGGTCTACACGTCTTGCACTTACTCTTGCTGTAAACCCTTTTCCAGATCATTTGTCATTTTTAACATTGACTGTGACATTGTGCCGGATGGGCTACTGTTGACCATTCAAGAGTTAGAGCCCTTTGGGGATTTCTAACTTTTTTTTTTTTTTTAATATGTATTTATTTACTTGGCTGTGTCGGGTCTTAGTTGCCGCACACAGGATCTTTAGTTGCGGCATGCAGGCGGGATCTTAATTCCCTGAGCAGGGATCGAACCCGGGCCCCCTGCATTGGGAGTGTGGAGCCTTACCCACTGGACCACCAGGGAAGTCCCTTCCCACAGTTTTAGCTGGCATAAACTGCTTTGCAGAGTGGGCCTGAGGCAGGATGGGTGAGACCTGCTCAGTGCAGGGGCCTGCGTGTGGCTGGGAGGAGGGTTAAGGGGCGGGGGGAGGTCACAGTGCCCAGCCTTTAATTCTAGTCTAGGGAGGCTGGGCCTTATTCCATGGGCTGTGGTAAACTCTCGAAGGTCAGTGTTCATTCTGTAAAGGTGGACCTGCATCCTGTGTCCTGAGAGCTGCCTTCTTCGTGGGGTTAACAGAAGTAAAGACCCACCCGCTCCGGGACACAGAGTGGAGTGAAACGCTGAGGGGAGACACAGGGGGTCCATTCCGAGTTGGGGTTCGGTGGGGAGGAGAATCCCCAGAGGGTCGGTGCTGGGCCTCTGCAGGTAGACAGGGTACAGGGAAGGCGGGTCACGGGAGAACTTCCAGAAACAGAGCCGAGCAGCCGGAACACATCCAGGCTCCCAGCGATGAGAGTGGAGACCCTGCGGAGGGATGTGGTGGCAGGTGAGACCAGAAGGATGGTTTGGGCCAGATCGTGGACGGCCTTCGCGCAGCTTGGGTTTTTCCCTTCGGCACTGGGGAGCCATCGAAGGTTTAGAGCAAGGGAATGGCACGGTCTGACCTACACTTTAAGGATGATCTCTCTGGCTACAAGCGAAGGGGGTGAGGTGAGCCTCAGGAGGTCCAAAGGCCAAGTGGGAAGCTTTTGCCAAAGTCTGGGCAAAGATAGGGGGAGAATCGAATGGGGAGGGGGAGAGAAGTCACCCAAGGAAGCACATCTGGCACGGTGCCTGCTGATAGGGTGACTCCTAGGGACGTTTGTCAGGCAGTAGCTTCTCCGGGACTCCTGTCTCATCTCCTGAATCCTCTCCAGCCTTGCTTCGTGCATAATTAGCCCAAGAGAGGTTCCCTCGGATTTCAGACAGGCCTTCGATGCTTCCTGTCTGAATCTTTCATCCTCCGAGTGCAGCATGACAGGTGGAGGAAACACTGATGCCTCCACTCACCGTATCTTGCTGCTATTATCATGTTTCCCGAATCATAGTAACGGAGCAGATGTCAGGGCCTGTTGCTAAGGGTTCCCTGGAATATTAATACCCTGGGTGTAGAACTGCAGGCTCTTAGACGGTGTCTTTGAGGCCTCGGGAAGCACGGGCTGGGTGGCCAGTATGCTTTTATATTCGTCCCTGCTTTTTCTCCCTCCTTTAGACCCTCATTTCCTCCCCCTGACCACCCCCCACCCCGCCGCCCCTGCCCAGGCACAGTTGGTTGTCCAAATGGCAAACCCAGCAGCAGCAGTGAATGGGCAGCCACCATCCCCTCCCACACCCGGGGCAGGCATGACTAAAGGATCACAGTGTTCTTTCCAGAGGCTGATGCAGGCTCCAGCTCCTTTCCTGCGTGACTCTCCAGGCATCGGCTCAGATTTGGCACTGGGATGACACCCCTTTTCCGGCCCTGTACAGGCCACCCGAGATGGCTCCCGGGCCCTCCCCCAGACCCCTCTCCTCTGAGCTTATCCTCTGGCACGTGGGTGGGGAGCAGACTGGGTTTTACTTGCTTCTTGTGCCTCCTGTTTTGCCTCCCTCATCTGGCCTTTTGGCTTTTCCACTGCTCACAGTTTGCAGATCAAACTCTAAACAGCTCTGGGAGGTTGGACGCAGCAGGATATTGAGACCAGGGTTGGGATTTTGTCTACCAAATGCCATTTGTATCAGCTATCTATTGCCATGGTAATGCCACGTAACATCCATTCCCTAACTGGGTGGCTTATGACATTTCTTTATTGCTTCTGAGTCTGTGGGATGGCTGCTGCTCTTGCCTGGGCCTCATGTCTCCTTCATCCTGGTTCAGCCACTCCCAGAAGACCCACCTGCACCTGTGTGGAAAGATGCACTTTTGTTCTCTCTCAGTGGCTGTTTGGACCCGGCGTCCTGCACTTGTTGGTGACTTGTGTTTGCCTTTGCACGTGGTGTCCCCTCCTAGACCCTGCGGCTCCTTTCAGCCCTTCCATCCCCCCTGCCTCTTTCTTGCTGCTCTCCCTGTATCATCTCTGCTCTTCCCACAAGGTCAGACCCTACGGCTCCATGAACGCTCTTCCATTCACATCCCAGCCTGGGGCGTCACACATGGCTCAGTTGTATGTACCAGTGAAAGTTTCCCTGAAATAAAACCAAGGAGGTGAAAACACCAGGGTCTGAAGGTGAAAAGAGAACCCCACCAGGAGAGGGTGCGGACGATGAGGAGCTGTCCTTGCTTGGTAGTTACCTTTGTCCCTGTGGTCCTGTAGGCAGGGCAGAGCCTCCGTGGGTAGGTGTGATCCTCTCGAGGGGCAGGTTGTTTTGCCCTCCAGTATCTTTTTCAGAATCTGGTACATCTCAGAGACAGCTGCAGGCTAGGAACGTTTTCCAGGCTGTGTTAAAGAGACTGTAAGATTTGGAAGGTTGGGTCAAACGGCAGTGTTTTCCTGGGTTAGTAATGATGTGAGCTGTTCTTTGGAGTTTACAGGCTCCTGTTTTCATTGCATCTTCTCTGAGGGCCTGTGTGGAGGTGGAGACCCCAGCCCTCTGTAGAGAGAACTCAGCTAGCGAGGTGTTACCTGACCACCGGGTCACCGGGCCCTCAGGCCGGTGTGGCTTCACCAGATTCTAAGCCCACAAAGTCCATTAAGAGGGAGAAGCCTTCTTTTAAGTAGACTTGAATGTTTGCAGAGAAGTGGTCTTTTTTTTTTTTTTTTTTTTTTTTTTTTTTTTTTTTTTTTTTTT
>NW_020837982.1:6022212-6115153 GCF_003676395.1 Aethalodelphis obliquidens
TTTTTTTTTTTTTTTTTTTTTTTTTTTTTTTTTTTTTTTTAGTGATTAGGACTGTACACATTATTAAAAGCAACTTGTTGGAGATTTACAGACAGATTCTTCCATCTCTGAGTTCTGAGTTGAAAATACAAAAGTCCACATGAGGCGGGCGGGACACAGCTGCCTGCAGCAGAACTTTTTGTAGTGAATGATTCTAGATGCTCTTTGGAGGTGCAGTTCAAAAAAAAATACACTTCCTTTCCCTTTGGGGAATTTATCCTAAGGAAATAATCAGAAGTGGGCACAAAGATTTATCTCCCAGGATATCCATTTTAGGGCTGAAGATAATAGAATAAAATTGGAAACAATCTGTGTGCCTCCCCCAAGAGGCAAATGATGAAATATATCCAGAATACTAAGTTGCAATTAAGAATCATGTTTTTGAGGACTTTTAATAAGTTGCAATTAAGAATCATGTTTTTGAGGACTTTTAATAAGGACTTTAATAAGGACTTTTAATAAGGTGAGGACTTTTAATCATGTTTTTGAGGACTTTTAATAAGAATCATGTTTTTGAGGACTTTTAATAAGTGCGGTATGGTAAGAAAGCAGAACAAACAGCGTGTGTAGTAAGAACCCAATTTTATTCAAAATCTGTGTACAGACACCTAGGAACCATGGGAAGATCCTACACGAAGACGGCGAGTCTTCATCTGGGGGTGGGTGCTGGGTGCGTTTAGGGTGCATGTTCGGCCGTGCCCGGGAGAGCCCACGGGAGCTTGCATTTTGACTTGCCCAGTGGAGTCGGCTGTGACTCCATCATTTGCCTGCAGCGGCTAACGCCAGGGTGACACGCTTTTGGCTTTAAGGAGCAGAGAGTTGATCTCCCTGTAAGAATGTTCGCTTTCATAGATCTGCCTTAGAAGTTTCCTGGGGCTCACAAACCTCTACCCCCTAGGAATCTTCTCAGGAAACCAGCACCAGGCAAGTTGTGATTCTGTCCCCCCACGGGTCCCCTGAGCCCTTGTGCTGCAGGGTTTAGAAGCGCTGGGGAGGGTGCTGCTCAGCTTGTCTCGCCCAGCGGGGTGCAGGCGGCACCCGGAGGCCCTGGTGGGCCCCTCTGCAGGGAGGTGGCTCAGACCGAGCACCTGGGCGCTCACTACCACGTGGGGAATCCTGAGGAGCAGACTGCCTGGGAGTGACCACGCCACAGGGGATAGTGAGAGCCCAGCCCTGCTCCGAGCATGTCTGGCTTGTTGTCTGAGTTCCTGCTTGTCTGGGAAAGGCCACTTGTCTGAGGAAATCAGCTCCACTGCAGTTTATTCACTAAACACCTACTTTGTAGCCGGCCCTGTGCAGGGATGGAGAGAGGATGCAGGCCCCCCAGGGAGCCCACGAACACGTGCACACACACACACACCCCCCCATCCTTCAGCCTCTTCCCTCACAGCTGGAAGGACCTCCGAGACAGGCCGGGCCCCAGGTGCCGCTCCTCTCCTCGTTTAGAGCAAGGCCAGAGCCCCCATGCAGCCCTCCGCCTGCAGACCCTGCTGCCTCTGCTCCCCTCCAGGCTCTGGGCCATTTCCACTTGTGAATGTGTGGGTTCGCCTTCCCGCTTTTTACTTACCTTCTTTAAGCCCCTGTTTTGGTCCCTCATCATTTGATTTTTTTTTCCAAGTTGGATCTATACTTCTCTTATGCAAAAATCCCATTCTTTTTTTTTAAATTTCTTTCTTTATTTGGTCGCTCCGGGTCTTAGTTGCGGCTTGCCAGCTCCTCTGTTGTGGCATGCGAACTCTTAGTTGCAGCATGCATGTGGGATCTAGTTCCCTGACCAGGGATTGAACCCGGGCCCCCTGCACTGGGAGTGCAGAGTCTTACCCACTGTGCCACCAGGGAAGTCACCTCATCATCTGATTTTTGTCCAGGACAGATCGAAGTGTGTCAGTACAAGGGTGCGGTCCGTGTTCAGCTCACAGGCACTGCCCTTTGGAAGTCTGAAGGACCCAGCTCTTAAGAGGGCCTGGACCTTGGGAAGGGCACCTCCTGCCCTGCTCCTCCTCGAGGCCCCGGCCGGAGGCGGAGCAGAGCCCAGGAGGTGTGTTGGGTGGTTGTGAGCACACAGCTTGGCAGAAGAGGGGGTGCGGGAAGCCGGGGACAGGGGCCGGCTGGCGGCCGAGGAGCTGGCAGCCAGCTCAGACTGCAGAGGTTTGGGGAACCTAAGCTGGCTCTGTCAGCAGTTTCCTAAGACATGTTTCCCCAAGCTGCCCTTCCCTCCCCCCACCTGTCCCGAGATCACTCCGCGTGGGCGAGGGACAGCTGTGCCTTCCGAGGTGCCAGCCACAGCCCGGGGCAGGCCCCTCAGTCCCTGGACGGGGCGTGAGTTCTTGCTCGGAGCCAGGGCTGTGGACGTGCTCAGCCGCGAGCTTACCGTCGTCGAAGACCCTGCCACCAGTGCCCAAGGCCCCAGGCCCCGGCAGGGGACGTCTCTCTCATCTCCCTGCACCTCTCTGAGGTGTTGGGCTCCGTGGGCTCATCTTCCTCAAAGCTCCAGAAGCGAGAAGGGTGGGGGACCCAGGATGCCTCCTCCTCCCTGCCCCGGGGACCAGGCTGGGGTGGGGACTCAGATCCCCCCACCAGGTTGGAGCAGCGACCAACCTCCCACCCCAGGATCCTTCTCCAGTCCCCCGCCTGCTATCCCTGCATCCCTCCTGCAACTCAGCGGGTGGGAATCTGTTGGAATTGCCCAGGGCAATCCCTCCAGCCTGTCTGTCTCAGCTCAGTCGGGTACTGATGGGGAAACTGAGGCCCAGGGAAAATAACTGATTGTTCCTGGTCTTCCAGTAAGTTTGCATAAAAGCCAGACTCTCCAGGTCTTTTCTCTCCCAGTTGAGTCATCCTCACTGCCACGAAACCTTTCCCTTCATACTTACAGCACAGGGTGGCCCGGTGCAGAAAAAGTAATATTGGTTAAGGGTTAGCAGACCTGCATAGGTGTGACCTTTTCTCAGTCTCTCATCCTCATTCTTCTGTCTTCTGCCCAACAAAAAATAATTAGATTGAGGAAGAACAGAACAGAGCCTGTGGGTGGTTGCAGAGTCATTTTGGCTCAAGTTAAACAAAGCAGGGCTTCCCTGGTGGCGCAGTGGTTGAGAGTCCGCCTGCCGATGCAGGGGACGCGGGTTCGTGCCCCAGTCCGGGAAGATTCCACATGCCGCGGAGTGGCTGGGCCCGTGAGTCATGGCCGCTGAGCCTGCGTGCCCAGAGCCTGTGCTCCGCAACGGGAGAGGCCACAGCAGTGAGAGGCCCACGTACCACCAAAAAAAAAAAAAA
The DNA here is from genome assembly GCF_003676395.1 of Aethalodelphis obliquidens. Classification (NCBI taxonomy): domain Eukaryota; kingdom Metazoa; phylum Chordata; class Mammalia; order Artiodactyla; family Delphinidae; genus Aethalodelphis; species Aethalodelphis obliquidens. Next base: position 6,025,525 of record NW_020837982.1, read on the forward strand.
AACAAAGCAAAGAAAAGGAATAGACCTCAGATGGGTCAGAGGACAGATAAATGTTAGTTCTCTTGTCAGTGATCCCAAAACTCTGGCCCCCTAAAAAGTGACCCAGGGACTTCCCTCGTGGTCCAGTGTTTAAGACTTTGCTTTCCAATGCAGGGCATATGGGTTTGAACCTGGTCGGGGAGCTAAAATCCCACATACCTTGCGGCCAAAAACCAAGACATAAAACAGAAGCAATATTGTAACAAATTCAATAAAGACTTTTAAAATGGTCCACATCAAAAAAATAAAAAAAAAAAGAAGTGACCCAAAGGGGACAAAAGAAGTTCATTCTTTAGAGGTTCATTTGGGAGCGATGTGTTTGGGGCAGTGAGGAGCTGCTGCCTCTCCACCTGTGTTTGCTGCTGTCTCCTGGATGTCCCTACCTGTCCCGCTGTAAAGGAGGTGAAGGTTCGAGCATGAGAGCACAGGGTCCCTTCTTTCTTCCCACCTCCTCCCCCGGCTCAGGTCCACTCCCTTTTGGTTCAGAAGCTTCTGCAGATGATGGAATTCCCACCCTGAGATTCCCTGGCTTGCCCCTCCCTCTGGGTCACCACTGGTGCATCCCTGCTTTTGTGAGGGTGCCTGGCAGAGCAGAGGGGCCACCTGCATACTCACTGCACCCAGCTGCAGCAGGGTGGTTAGGAAGGCTCAGGGTCTTCTAGTGCTGGGAGCAGTGGCCCGAGACACGGTGCCCCCTGCAGGCCACGGCAGGAATGGCAGTGCCTATGAGGTGATGGACACCTAGTTAACCCTGGGCACAGCTTGTCCCTGTTAGGGACACCCCATCACTTGCATTTCTTGAAGCTCCCAGAATATTTTTTAAAATAATAAGGAAACAGGGCTACTGAGATGAGTGTGTTTTAAATGTTTACTTGGAACAGAGTAACGCTTTTCACACCCATGCAGCAGTGTGACTGCGCTATTCACAAGATAACAGAACTTATTTAAAAAAACAACAAAACAATCATGAGAGATTACTACAAGCAACTCTGTGCCAATAAAATGGACAACCTGGAAGAAATGGACAACTTCTTAGAAATGCACAACCTGCCAAGACTGAATCAGGAAGAAATAGAAAATATGAACAGACCAATCACAAGCACTGAAATTGAAACTGTGATTTAAAATCTTCCAACAAACAAAAGCCCAAGACCAGATGGCTTCACAGGCGAATTCTATCAAACATTTAGAGAAGAGCTAACACCTATCCTTCTCAAACTCTTCCAAAATATAGCAGAGGGAGGAACACTCCCAAACTCATTCTACGAGGCCACCATCACCCTGATACCAAAACCAGACAAGGATGTCACAAAGAAAGAAAACTACAGGCCAGTATCACTGATGAACATAGATGCAAAAATCCTCAACAAAATCCAACAGCACATTAAAAGGATCATATACCATGATCAAGTGGGGTTTATTCCAGGAATGCAAGGATTCTTCAATATACGCAAATCAATCAATGTGATACACCATATTAACAAATTGAAGGAGAAAAACCATATGGTCATCTCAATAGATGCAGAGAAAGCTTTTGACAAAATTCAACACCGATTTATGATAAAAACCCTCCAGAAAGTAGGCACAGAGGGAACTTACCTCAACATAATAAAGGCCATATATGACAAACCCACAGCCAACATCATCCTCAATGGTGAAAAACTGAAAGCATTTCCACTAAGATCAGGAACAAGACAAGGTTGCCCACTCTCACCACTCTTATTCAACATAGTTTTGGAAGTTTTAGCCACAGCAATCAGAGAAGAAAAGGAAGTGAAAGGAATCCAGATCAGAAAAGAAGAAGTAAAGCTGTCACTGTTTGCAGATGACATGATACTATACGTAGAGAATCCTAAAGATGCTACCAGAAAACTACTAGAGCTAATCAATGAATTTGGTAAAGTAGCAGGATACAAAATTAATGCACAGAAATCTCTGACATTCCTATACACTAATGATGAAAAATCTGAAAGTGAAATCAAGAAAACACTCCCATTTACCATTGCAACAAAAAGAATAAAATATCTAGGAATAAACCTACCTAAGGAGACAAAAGACCTGTATGCAGAAAATTATAAGACACTGATGAAAGAAATTAAAGATGATACAAATAGATGGAGAGATATACCATGTTCTTGGATTGGAAGAATCAACATTGTGAAAATGACTCTACTACCCAAAGCAATGTACAGATTCAATGCAATCCCTATCAAACTACCACTGGCATTTTTCACAGAACTAGAACAAAAAATTTCACAATTTGTATGGAAACACAAAAGACCCCGAATAGCCAAAGCAATCTTGAGAACGAAAAACAGAGCTGGAGGAATCAGGCTCCCTGACTTCAGACTATACTACAAAGCTACAGTAATCAAGACAGTATGGTACTGGCACAAAAACAGAAATATAGATCAGTGGAACAGGATAGAAAGCCCAGAGATAAACCCACGCACATATGGTCACCTTATCTTTGATAAAGGAGGCAGGAATGTACAGTGGAGAAAAGACAGCCTCCTCAATAAGTGGTGCTGGGAAAACTGGACAGGTACATGTAAAAGTATGAGATTAGATCACTCCCTAACACGATACACAAAAATAAGCTCAAAATGGATTAAAAACCTAAATGTAAGGCCAGAAACTATCAAACTCGTAGAGGAAAACATAGGCAGAACACTCTATGACATAAATCACAGCAAGATCCTTTTTGACCCACCTCCTAGAGAAATGGAAATAAAAACAAATGGGACCTAATGAAACTTTTCAAAGCTTTTACACAGCAAAGGAAACCATAAACAAGACCAAAAGACAACCCTCAGAATGGGAGAAAATATTTGCAAATGAAGCAACTGACAAAGGATCCATCTCCAAAATTTACAAGTAGCTCATGCAGCTCAATAACAAAAAAACAAACAACCCAATCCCAAAATGGGCAGAAGACCTAAATAGACATTTCTCCAAAGAAGATATACAGATTGCCAACAAACACATGAAAGAATGCTCAACATCACTAATCATTAGAGAAATGCAAGTCAAAACTACAATGAGATATCATCTCACACCAGTCAGAATGGCCATCATCAAAAAATCTAGAAACAATAAATGCTGGAGAGGGTGTGGAGAAAAGGGAACCCTCTTGCACTGCTGGTGGGAATGTGAATTGGTACAGCCACTGTGGAGAACAGTATGGAGGTTCCTTAAAAAGCTACAAATAGAACTACCATATGACCCAGCAATCCCACTACTGGGCATATACCCTGAGCAAACCATAATTCAAAAAGAGTCATGTACCAAAATGTTCATTGCAGCTCTATTTACAATAGCCAGGAGATGGAAACAACTTAAGTGTCCATCATCGGATGAATGGATAAAGAAGATGTGGCACATATATACAATGGAATATTACTCAGCCATAAAAAGAAACGAAATTGAGCTATTTGTAATGAGGTGGATGGACCTAGAGTCTGTCATACAGAGTGAAGTAAGTCAGAAGGAGAAAGACATATACCGTATGCTAACACATATATATGGAATTTAAGGGAAAAAAAAACATCATGAAGAACCTAGGGGTAAGAAAGGAATAAAGACACAGACCTACTAGAGAATGGACTTAAGGATATGGGGAGGGGGAAGGGTAAGTTATGACAAAGTGAGAGAGTGTCATGGACATATATACACTACCAGACGTAAAATAGGTAGCTAGTGGGAAGCAGCCGCATAGCACAGGGAGATTAGCTCGGTGCTTTGTGACCACCTGGAGGGGTGGGATAGGAAGGGTGGGAGGGAGGGAGACGCAAGAGGGAAGAGATACGGGAACATATGTATATGTATAACTGATTCACTTTGTTATAAAGCAGAAACTAACACACCATTGTAAGGCAATTATACTCCAATAAAGATGTAAAAAAAAAAAAAAGCCACGTAGGCAAAGAGTCATAAACTAAAAAAAAAAAACAAATCGTAGCTGAAATGGGACTGGTTTAAAGTTGTTTGATGAGCGTGTCATTTTCGAGCCCACCTTTTTTTTTCCTGGACTGGATGTGAGTCTCCTTTGGGAGAAGGTCAAGACTTTAAATGTGGGGAGGCCTTTGGTGACGGTGGCACCAGCAGCCCTCCCAGCACTGGGCCTGGCCGTGGGGACTCCACATGCGACTCTTTGGGGCCTGGGTTAACTCAGGTCTCGCTCTCAAGGCGGCTGACAGTGGGGAGTGGGTGCCTGGATCAGCTGAGTGGAATAGAGAGCCCACTGTGGTCAAGGTAGTGGGCTTGGTCCCTCAGTGGGTCAGTTAGCTGCAGTCTGCACGCTGCCCCCTGCTGGTCATCACAGAAATAGGTGACATTGGTCTAGAACAACAGTTCTCAAACTACGGTCCAGGGATCTCTGGGGGTTCCCAACGCCTTTCGGGGGGTCCACAAAGTAAAGACTATTTTAATAATACACTTGGTCAAGTTCTCTCACAAATATACAGGTGAAAAGTTCATTGGCATGAATGCCACATTGGAACTAAACTTTAAGAAACTACCGTCTGTTGAGTTTGGGTACAGTGTGAAAGAATGTCCACAGTTATCTGGGAAGGCTATTAAAATACTCCACCCTTTCCCAGCTATAGCATGTAGCTGTGAGAGTCTGGATGTCCTTCATGTACTTTAACAAATCTACGTATCACAAAAGATTGAATGAAATGTCAGATATGAAGCTGACTTTTGTTTAGCCAAACATTACATAGATTTGTAAAAATGCAAAACAATACCATTATTCTCACTAACTGTTTTTGTTTTGAAAATACAGTTTTTCAATAAAATATGTGAGCATCTCATGGGTTTATTATTTTTTGATGAATTGACAATTAAAATTTTTTCTCAGTGTTAATTTCTAATATGGTAAATCTCAATAGATATGGCCCATATCCTTTGGCGTTCTCAAGAATTTTTTATAACAGTTTAATGAGATGTAGTTCACGTACCATAAAATTCAGACATTTAAAGGGTACAGTGCAGTGGTTTCAGTGAATTCACAAAGTTATGCAACCGTCACCACTATCTAATTCCAGAACATTTTCATCATCCAAAAAAGAAACCCTGAGCCCGTTAGCAGTCACTCCCATTCCTTCCTCCCCTCTACCCCCAGCCCCTGGCAACCACTAATCTACCTTCTGTCTCTGTGGATCGGCCCAGTCTGGACATTTTATAGAAATAGAACCTACACTATGTGGTCATTTGTAACTGGCTTCTTTTGCTTAGTGTGTTTTCAAGGTTCATCCATGTTGTGGAGCCTGTGTCAGCACTCCATTCCCTTTTATGACCAAACAATATTCCATTGTACACGTTTTATCCATTCATCAGTTAGTGGACATTTGAATTGTATCCACTTTTTGGCTGTTATGAATAATGGCTGCTGTGAATATTCATGTACAGTTTCATACGTGGACATACGTTTTCTGTTCTCTTGTGTTTATACTTCAGGGTCCTTTCTGGGTCTTATGGTAACTCTGTGTAACATTTAAGGAACTGCCAGACTAATTTCCAGCCTCAGTGATTTTTAAGAGTGTAAGGGAGTCCTGGGTTTGAGAACCACTGGGCTGGAGGGGATTAGACCAGGGGAGTGTGGATAACTCAGTACTAACCCTCGTCTTTGCTCTGGGATTGGGATTCCCTCAAACTCATCCCTCTCTCTTCCCCTCCTTACTCTCCCCACCAGCACACATCCTTGGTGGCAAGGAGAAAGCCAGCTAAGCTAGGCTGCACAAGTTAAGCCCCCAGCAAGCTCTGGAGCAGGGTCTCCTCCCTGCAGGATTCCCAGGGGGGCCATTTTCATCGTGGTCCCCATGAAGCAAAGCAGGGGTAGTACTTGGAGGGTGCAGGGATCAAACGCCCTTGGGGCTTGCCCGCTACGTTGAAAACTGCTGAGGTGTGCCTCTTTTCTCCTTCCGATTCTGTCCCTTTGACATCCTGCCGGTCAAGTCCAACCTTGTCACTCAGCTGCGTGATCCACCTAGTTACCCCTCCCAGAATCACGAGTCTTTTGAAAGAGGAGCTTTGAGGGAATAGCATTTAGCTGGAGGAGTGATTCTGCTGGTGAGATTCCAGACATCCTCGGGGACGGGGTGGGGATGGGGCAGGGGCCGGCAACGGACAGGGATAGGTTGGAAGTACCGGTTTTGGGTGTCTGAGGGACCCTGTCTGCCATCTGTACCCCAGCCAATGACATGCCCTTTCTTCTTCCCTCTTCTCCCCTCAGACGTGACTCCACACCCTGGCTGGGTGTTCCAAGTCATGGCCGACACCATCTTCGGCAGCGGGAATTATCAGTGGGTTTGCCCCAGTGATCGGCAGCTTGCCCTGCGAGCCAAGTGAGTACCTCTAGGGCTTGGCCGGGCCCTGCCTTCCCTCCCCGCTCCTAGTTCCTCTCCTTTCTTTGACAAGATTCAATCCCAGGCCCCCAGAAAGAGCAGTTTGGAGACAAGTGCCCGTCTAATACACACCACACTCCTGGCGCTGAGCTGGGCGCCTAACAGCCATTCACTCATTTAACTGCCGTATGGAATGTATTCCCATTTCTCAGATGAGGACAGTGAGGCTGAGGTCCTCACCCAAGTCACCCACCTTGTCAGTGGCAGGGCTGGGACTCCCCTGGGTCCATCTGACCCCACACCTATGTTCCTTCGATCACAATAGGCTCCAGGGAGCCAGGCCACTTCCTTTACCTTCTCTGTTAAGAGTATAAATCCCCCATCACTGAGCCTTCAGTCCCTGAGTCCCTGGCAGCGGGGAGCCTTTGATCTCTGGGTGCCCACTTCATAGTTGAGTTGACAGACCAAAGGCTTGTCTAATTTATGAAGAGCTGCCCTCTGGGCTGAAACACACAACCAGCCTTGAAGCATCCCAGGTCTCTGCCATGCTCGTGTCAGGGTCTCTCTTGTTCTGGTTTGCCCCCAGTTTTCCTGTTATCTCTCAGCCTGGTGACCCCTCGGCTGTAGTTAGATCAGCCCATCTCCACCCACTGCCCCCCTCCGTGGCTGGAGACCAGGGGCTCCCAGATGCCTCTCCAGCCTTCCAGCCTCTTCCTGTCCCTCCAGGGAGTTGGGGGTCCCTGGGGTCAAATAAGCCCAAGAGTGCCTCTTCATCTGTCAAGTCATGCTGGGTACAGGAGCCAGCATTTCCCAAATGGAACCAAGTTCAAGAAATTTGCAATTAAACATTGTGAGCCTGCAGGGGACAGAGCTGAAACATCAAAAGAGGATAGAAAAATTAATCTGAAATGCCCAAGAAGAGTGGAGTCCTGCGTGATTTGCAGGACTCTTTGCACCACAGTTAATTTGTCTCACTCACTGGGATAGCTCGGCTCTTTTAGCCCCCATGTGGCCCCTGTGGGGGAGAGACCAGGGGTGAAACCGTCCTCTCTCCCTCTCTCCTCTGACACCAGGCGAGATGATGCGTCCTCCGTGGCTGGATGTGAGGAGCTGGCGAGAGCTGTGCTCTTGTAGGAGGGCCCGGTGTGACCCCTGGTGACCCCGCCGGCATTCCCTTTGGCTCTCTGTGACCTGGTCTTGCGCTCAGCAGCAGCCAGAAACTGTTGTAGCACCTTTTATCTATTTATTTATTTTTGGTTGCGTTGGGTCTTCGTTGCTGCATGCGGGCTTTCTCTAGTTGCAGCGAGCGGGGGCTATGCTTTGTTGTGGTGCGCGGGCTTTTCATTGCAGTGGCTTCTCTTGTTGCGGAGGACGGGCTCTAGGTGCGTGGGATTCAGTAGTTGCGGTACGCGGGCTCAGTAGTTGTGGCACACGTGCTTAGTTGCTCCACGGCTCATGGGATCTTCCCGGACCAGGGCTCGAGCCCATGTCCCCTGCATTGGCAGGCGGATTCTTAACCACTGCGCCACCAGGGAAGCCCGTAGCACGTTTTAGAAGAGTAAATGCTTTTATCTCCTCCCCGGGGTGTGCTGCCTTGTAATGCCTGGCTCCTTAAAGGAGAGTGTTACAGATTCCCACAGCCAGGGACAGGTGAATGTGTACCCCTGCCCACTCCAAGGCCTGGCCTCCCTTCCTGTCCCCACCAGTCCTGCCCCGTTCCCATTCTTTGCTTTCCTCAGCTCTGTGAGGGTCACTTAAAAAAGTATTAGTCTAGGGCAAGGTATTTTTTAAAATTGAAGTATAGTCGATTTACAGTATTATATTAGTTTCAGGTGTACAACATAGTGATTCAATATTTTATAGATTATACTCCATTTGAAGTTATTGTAAAAATTATTGGCTCTATTCCCTGTGCTGTACACTATATCCTTGTAGCTTATTTATTTGATACATAGTAGTTTGTACCAAGGCATTTTTTTAAATTGGAGAAATAGGCAGTCTAGAAGTCTGGACCTCTCCAATGCAGCACATTTCTTTATGCCTGCGTGCCTTTGCATGTTCAGTGTCCTTTGCCTGAATGCCAGCTCCCTGCTTCCATTGGGGGAGCTCCTATTCATCCTGCAAAACCCAGTGCAAATGCTACCTCTTTGGTTAAGCTGTTCCTAATGGTCTCACCCATGATCATTATAAAAATCATCACTGCCACTTATTCAGCAACTGGGCATCTGCTATGTACAGAGCACTTTATATACCCTCCTTATTTCATCTTCCTGGCATCCCTTAAAGAGACAGATCAAGAAATCAAGGATGAGCAGCTATCCAAGTTCTCATACCTGGGAAGGGACAGAGCCATAAGATGAGACCACCCATTGGACTTCAGAATCTGAGTCCTTCACCTTAACCAGCCTGGGATGGCTTTCTCTCTACTCACAGAGAAAGGACATGCTTTTTAGCTCTCCCAATTTATACAGTGTCGGCAGTGCTTGGATGCAAGAGCTGGACTGGGTGGTGACGTGAGACCACCAGTGTCCATCCGTTTCAGGGAACCACTAGGAAGGCATCCACACCCTCATCTTCCTGCCCTGTATCCTGTGTCACAATCTCTTGCCTGCTGCCGCTTCTTTAGGGGAGCCCTTCTAGAGCTGCTCCCCTGCCTGGGTCAGTTCCCCTTATTTGTACATCCTCCTCACGACCACCCGCGTGGCCTGCCCAGTGGCTCGTCCCAGCACCTAGCGAGCCTGGCATCACAGTGGATCCTCAATAAATAGGTATTGAATGAATGGCTCTCCGAATTTTTCAGTAAATAACTATTTTTGTAACTGATCGGGCATCCGTCTCCCCCAGAATATTGTAGTTCTGGAGGGCAGTGACCTTGCCACCTTGTCCGTCTCTGTGTTCCCACCACCTGGCGCAGAAAGTCTGGGAGAAGCTGGGCCCCAGGGCAGGGAGTTGGGGCTCGGTCTACTGCTGCCACTCTCACCATCCAGAAAAATAGAATGGGTTGGCGTTCTTCCCCTCAGTCCTGGGGCTCTGGGCCGGGCCCCAGCCCCACCTCGCCACACTGGCCGGCCCTCACCGCTCCTCCAGGGTAACCTCCTGCCCTGGATCCCTCTAGTTTTCAGAATGCTGCGTGAATATCCTTTTATCCTCAGCGCTTGTTTTTAACCTAATTACCAGTCTTTCCTGTCCCATAGTAAACTCCATCTCACTTTCTTGTACAACTCAGATCCGGGTGTTCATTCTTCTCTTGGTCATCTTCTGTGCTGTTCCCTTGAAACCGCTCATGCTGTGTCCGTGGCCTTCTGTGCATTCCATGCTCCTGTCTCCCCCCAACCCCCCCGAGGTGCTAAGGGGGTGCTGCCATCCTTGTGGGAGCCGGGAGCTGGCGGGTGGCAGAGGCAGCGTTTGGAGGCTGGTGTCTGAACCCCTTGCCCCTGACACACAGACTGTGCTCAGGGGACCTTTGTGGATGTGGCGGGGATGCCAGTTTGCACTGGGGTTGCACTTCTGTGTTGTTCTCTCTCAAGGCTGCAGACGGGCTGGTCTGTGCACACCTACCAGACAGAGAAGCAGAGGAAGAGCCAGTGCCTCAGCCCAGCCGAGGTGGAGGCCATCCTGCAGGTCATCCAGAGGGCCGAGCGGCTTGACGTCCTGGAACAGCAGAGAGTCGGGTAAGGGCTGCTCCCAAGATGGGGCAGGAGTGAGGCCGTGGACAGGGAAGCAGGGCATTTAGTGCCAGATCAGTGGGCTGGGCGTCTGGCGCCCTGGCTCCTAGTTCCAGCTTTTCACTGGGAGTGAGTCAGCTCTGCCTGAACGCCCCTGGCGTGCAGATTCCTAACCCAGCCTGTCCAAGCCTCAGTATACCCCTCTGTAAGATGGGGATAGCGGCTGATGTGTGGGCCCCAAGCTGTGGGGAGGATGAATGAGTGCCGTCAAACACGTTAAGGTCTGTTTAGCTCTGCACAAAGGAGGGTCGCTGTGGTTCAGCCAGGGGAGGGATTGACGTGGAGGCTGAACTGTGGGTTCTCCCATCAAAGACCAACAGGAGCCGCTCTCCAGCTTAATCTAAGCTCTTCCGGCCTCCGGCATCCAGAGCTGTCTCCTACATAGTCTTCAGTTTTGTTGTGGTTTTTTTTTTTGTTTAATTACAAAAGCAATTTATACTTCCTAGACAATCTGAAAAACACAGGCAGGCACGAGGAGGAAAACATAAATGCAGGGCACTGGCAGGAATTAATTTGATTCTGGTCTCCTTGTTCTTTTTCTATTTATTTTTTTCTATTAAATAGATGATCATTTTTAAAAAGTCAGACATTGTAGAAATGCACAGTTCTAGAAAGTGAAAGCACCACTACAAAGACCACTGCTGTCCAAACAGTTTGTTGTCTGTGCCTCCGTAATACTGACATATTACTACCATTTCATTACAAAAAGGGTTTGTATCTGACAGACTAATTGTCTTTTGCTCTTTTCTCCCTACCACACCTGGCTGGGGCCCCTCCCTCTCTCAGGCCTAGCCCAAGGGTCCTGCAAGGCTCTGCAGGTCTCCGAGGTGCCTGTGCTGATGACTGATGGGCCAGCACCACATCCCTCGGGCTCCCCCAGGAGGGCGTGCTGAGAGCTGGTGAGGGGTGTCCCCCATGGGCTCCCCGCAGCTGTGGGAAGCATTTGCGCCCCGCCCCCATCCATCTGGGCTGTCATCTTTGCCTTCCCTGTGCCTCTCACATCGTCTGGCCCTGGCTGTGAGCGCTGGGTTTGGCTGGGGCAGGAATGGCCCAGGAGACAGTGAATCATCTCAGAGGGAGGAGGTGCATCCTGTGTGTTTCCATGAGTGGGAGTCACAGGGCTGTACGGAGAGGGGGTCCCCCAAAAACAAGTGGGTCAGGCCAGGGCCGAACTCGGCTTTGCTCCCGGAAACCTGCAGGTCCCTGGAAGAGGGACGGCGATTCCTGTGGAAGTCAGGAGTGCCAGCTGCAGGGCAGGTGGGCAGAGGCAGCCTCGGCGCCCAGTCCGCCCTCCGTCGGCCCCCAGGCAGGGCCTGATCACCCCAGGGGAGAGGGTGGAGTTGCCGTGAGGCTTGGGGTGGGCTGAGTGTGGCCCTGGCTCTACCTCTGAGGAGCTGTGCAACGCTGGCAAGTGACTTCACGTCTCGGAGCCTCAATCTTCTCACCTTTAAAGTGGGGGGGAAACAGCATCCTCTGCACTGGGCGGTTGTGAGAGTTACAGGACATAACGTACCCACACCCCGTCTTCCATGCATTCAAGAATTTTCACTGGGAATCCACTGGGCACTGGAGACACAGCGGCCAACGAAACAGAAGCAGAAGTGGCTGTGTTGTGGGGGTGGCAGTGTCGTATGACAGGTTGTCATGAAACGGGTCACGGTGGGCTGGGGGGCCATGGGACTCGAGGAAAGGCACCCATCCTGGGCTCAGCGGGGTTCAAAGAGGACCTCTTTCTCTTTCTCCCTCTAGCTTCTCCGTCCACCCAGGTGTTTAAGCCAAAAGGCTCTACTCCATCCTGGGTCTTTCTCTTACCTCTCCTCCCCCAAATCCATCCATGCTGACTCTGAAATACAGCCCGTCCTGCTCTCCGTCCTCCTTCCCCAGCCCTCCCGCTGCCTGCTGCCGGCTTCCTCACCGGACTCCCCCTGTAATCCCAGCTTCCCACAATAGCTGGAGGGAGCTTTTAGAAATGTCACTTAGATCAGATCACTCTTCTACTTAAAACTCTTCAGTGGACTCGCGTTGATCTTAGAAATCAATCCAAACTTCCAAAACCAATCCAACCTACAAACCCTGTGTAACCTGGCCCCTCCTAACCCCTCCAGCCTCCTTTATCCCAGGCAGTCTAGCCCCCCACCGGCCTTCTTACCATTCTAATGCGCCAGGGCCTTGCTCTTTGTACTTGCTGTTCCCTCTGCCTGGGATGCGCCCCCAGCTCTTCACACGTTTGGCCCTTGTCATCCTTTACCTCTCAGTTCAAATGTCCTCAGAGAGGCCTTCACTAATCACCATCTAACATGCCCTGCTCCCTCCCAGCCCCACTTATCTTATTTCATAACACTCCCCCCTCTGAAGTCAGTTTGCTTGTTTATGGACTTTCTCTCTTTTTTGAACATAAATTCCATAAGGACAGGGACCGTGTCCATCTCTGGCTTGTTTGCTACAATATTCCCAGTGTCTGGCATGTTGTAGGTGCCCAGTTAACGGTTGATGAGTGAGTGAATGATTAGGAGTTAGCCAGGGGATGGGATGGGGCAGGGAACAGTACCCCAGGTGAGGGAACCAACCCCCAGGAAGTGGTATAGTATTGGGGCCCCATGGCAGCCGCGCCTGGGCAGGGGTCTGGTTGGAGACAGGAAGCACATGCCATCTGACTCTGTGTCCTGTGCTGCAGGCGGCTGGTGGAGCGGCTGGAGACCATGAGGCGCAATGTGATGGGGAACGGCCTCTCCCAGTGTCTGCTCTGTGGGGAGGTGCTGGGCTTCCTGGGCAGCTCATCGGTGTTCTGCAAAGACTGCAGGAAGGTAAGGCCCTGCTCTGGCTTCCCAGCCTGGACCAGCCCTGTTACTCTGTGGCTTTGCATCCTGGCTCCCAGGAGTGTGTGTGTGTGTGTGTACATTCGTGCATACATGTGTGCACACATGGTATCCTATGCTTCTTGGCAAGAAGGATTGGGGCCTGAAGGTCAAATGGCCAGGCTTCTAGGGCCAGCTCTGGGGAGTGGACCTCTGGGTCTCACAGGCCTCACAGGGTGTGAGTTCAGCTCTTCCACTAGCTGTATGACCTCAGAAAACTTATTTACTATGTCAAGCATCACCTTCCTCATCTGTAAAATAGGGATGGTGATAATATGTACCTCAGAGAGTTGTGAGGATTAGATATTATATGCAAAGCTCTTAAAACCTTGTTTGGCATATAAGTATTCAGGATATGTTATTAGTTGTCATTAAATAAATACAATTTTCCTCAGGGCCAAACAGTTTGCTAAGATGATACTTCCTATGCTATTGGTCTGCTCTCTTGATCCCTGGCCACTGAAATGAGAATGATCTTTGCAGCAAGACCAAGTGGATTTTCTCCTTTTCTTATACTCCACTGATGGTTCTAAATTATGCCACATATTAATATTGAGTCCAAGACTTCTTCAAATAACTTTTTGTTTTTCCTGGAGTTTCTAATTGCCTTTCTTTTCTCATTGACCAAAGAATAACGTGCCTTCCAGTCCTCAACGTTATTTAGCATCTGAACTTTACTCTCTATTGTGTGAAGCCTCCCTTTTTTTCCCTGCCAGAAGCTCTTCTGGACTCTTATTCCTGCTCTAGCCTACAGTAGTTACCGCATAGCTGTCATCACGGGACTTCCCTTTACTGCCCTCCTAGGTTAGAAGCACTGTTCCCAAGACACCATGTCTTTTTCTTTGTTTGTTTTTCACTCTAGTTTTACTAGAACCCATTCTCAAGTAACTTCCATGTGCTAGTCATTATTTTAAGCCTGGAGTTATTTTGGTGAACAAGGCAGAGAAAGAACTTTCTCTCTTGAGGGAACCAAAAAAAAGTAATGTAATAGATAATAGTAAATAGTAAAGTAAATAAATAAAGTAAATAGTAAATAAGTAATAGATAAGATTTGAGGAAGAAATAAATTCTGGAAAGAATTAACAGGGAATAGAAGACTGAGGGTGGGGTGGGGCGTTAAGAGTTGAGAGGACTGTAAATTATGGGAACGTCAAAGAAGTAAACATGGACTTGGCAGCAGAGGCCGTTGGCAGCCTTGACAAGGGCACTTTCAGTGATGTTCAAAGTCTGGATGAGAGAACCAAGGTGCAAAGAAGTTAATGTACCAGATGAATAGGTGGGAAAGCCAGGATTTCAGCTAAGGTCCCTTTTCCCCTGTTCTGTCACATGTGGTGAACTGGGCTGAGGAATGTGGATTAACTGGTGAGGGGTCCCAAGAACAGTGGAGGTGTGGGAGGGGCCTGAGGGTCAGGGAGGGGGTGGGCACTTTGGTGCCGCTCCTCCGCAAGCCTCCATAGGCCTAGACTAGATAGATACCAACGAGGTACTGGGCACAGGGACTCAGGAATGTCTTGCTCCCAGCACCTGGGCAGGTGGGGTTCTAGTATGTGACTTCTGCCTGGGAGAATGAGGCCCAACAGCCTGTTTCCTCCTTCTGCCCCTCAACTCCATGACTACTATAAATGTCCGGGTTTGCGGGACCATGAAGAGCCTGCCAGAGCCTTGTCTCCTTTCCCTGGAAAAGTTTGGGGCCTCTGCCGCAGAGGCAGGCTGCTGCCCCTGGTTGCTGAAGGGTTAATGCCCGCTGCTCCTTGCAGAGCCGTTTCCTAGGCAACAGTGGGAGTCCCAGGGGAGAACCTCAGTGGATGTGGGGGTGGGGGAATGCTCTTCCAGATACTCTCACCACCCCCACCCCACGGCTTTTCGGGAGGACATTTCCATTTGAAAATGTTCTTATTTCACAGCAGGCTGAAGACTTGGTCCTGGCTTGGATGGTGAGATAAGGGGCCCTCTGAGTTCCTGAGGGGACTTATTCTTGGGTGAGAGTGGGAGGAGAGCGTGTCAATTAGGGCCACAGCTGAACGATGGGCATTTGGGGGGGTTATCTTCATCCATCCTTGAGAAGACTGTGTTATTCATTCAGTCATTCATTTACTCATTATGCAAACAGTAGAGGGTCTACTGTGTGCAGGCCCTGTTCTAGGTTCTGGCGATACCACGAACAAGATAAAGTCCTTGCTCTCATGGAGACTGTTTTCTAGGGGTAGGAGAAGACAGACAATAAACAAATATAAAATAACGGTTAAGTAGACCTAGGGCTCTGTAGTGAATTAAAACAAGGTGCTCAAGTTGAGTCTCTGTGAGCTCAGACCTGACCACAAGCAGGAGCCAGCCCCGGGAAGATCCAGGTGGAGGAGTGTTGCAGGCAGAGGGACCAGCAGGCACCAAGGCCCTGAGGCAGAAATGAGCTGGGCACGTTCAAGGAACTAATGAAGGCTTCTGGGGCAGAGGGAGCGAGCGGTGGGCATAGCCAATCACACAGAGCTTTGTAAGTCAAGGTCAGGAGTTGAGATGTGATTCTAAGTTTCATGGGATGTCAGTGGAGTGTTTTAATCAGGGATGTAATGTGATCTGGTTTGTGTTTTTAAGAGGTGAGCCTAGCTACTGTCTGGCAAGTGCGTGACAGGGGGACATAGAAGGAAAGCAGGAGGTGAGTTAGGTGGCGATGGCTGTCATTGGAAGATGATGAGGTTGGGGACAAGGCAACATAGGGACAAAGGCCATACGCTAAGGGAATCAATCTCTTCAATGTATTCTAAGCAAATAGGGAGGGGTTAGGGGGGTGATTGAGTGTCTTAGGAAGGAAAGCGTGTCCTAGATTCCAAATGGGCCAGGGCTAGAGGTCACTTGGTCCTGCACGGTGAGGGGATGGAGGTCCTCCTGGGTTGCCAGTAAGTGCTGTTCCCATGCAGAGAGACCTGGGTTGTGCTCCAGCTTGGGCACAGTGCAGTGACCTTGTATGAGCCACTTAACCTCTCTGGGCCTCTGTTTCTTCATCTGTAAATGGGGGAATAGAACTACATCATCATTGGGTGGGTGTGAGGAGTAGATGAGCTAATGCAGGGAAGCCCTTAGTGTCGGGTCCATTGCAAACACTCAGTAAAGGATTCCTGTTATCATTATTATCACTATTATTATTAATTCACTTCGAGGTCCTAGCTGTTCAGACTGCCCAGGTGTTACAAAAATAGAACCAACCTCACATACATCTCAGAAGAGGTTTAGTGATATCCCATGGATCAGTCAGCTCAGGCTGCCATAACAAAAGACCACAGACTGGGTGGCTTCAACGACAGAAATTGATTTCTCATAGTTCTGGAGGCTGGGAAGTCCAAGATCAGTGTGCTGGCCAATCTGGTTTCTGATGAGGACTCTCCTCCTAGCTTGCAGACGGCCACCTTCTCACTGTGTCCACACATGGTGGAGAGAGAGCTCTGGTCTCTCTCCTACTTCAGATAAGGTCACTAGTCCGTTTGGATCAGGGCCTCTCCCTTATGACCTCATTTAACCTTAATTACCTACTAAAGACCCTGTCTCCTAATACAGTCACATTGGAGATAAGGGCTTCAACACAAGAATTCTGATGGGACACAATTCAGCTGATAGCAACCTATGTTCTCCTTTTTACAATTCATGTTTTCCCTCCTTCCTCCTTCCTTCCTTCCTTCCTTCCTTCCTTCCTTCCTTCCTTCCTTCCTTCCTTCCTTCCTTCCTTCCTTCCTTCTTTCCATCATCCCTCCCTCCCTCTCTCCCTCCCTCCCTCCCTCCCTCCCTTTCTCTCCCTGTCTCTCTCTCTCTCTCTCTCTCTCTATCTCTCTATCTCTATCTCTATCTCTATCTCTCTCTCTCTCCCCGGGATCTTACTTCCCCCACCAGGGATTGAACCTGGGCCCCGGCAGTGAAACTGCTGAGTCCTAACCACTGAACTGCCATGGAATTCCCTACAATTCATGTTTGCTTGAACTGAAAGTTGGAGTTCCCACAGTTAGTCCCAAATTTTTTGTAATTTATATAAAAGCCTCTGGAAGCCTTTGTAGCTCTCCAGGATTGGATGTCTTAAGCAGGGAAACCAAACTTAATTTCTGTGCAAGTTCCTCAGGTGAACCTAACACTCAGTCACTTATTCAGCCTGTTCTGGGTTAATTCTGGGTTAGGGGACTCCAAAAGGAGAAGGGTCCAGAACGGCCACTTCCCTCTGGTCCTCATGGTCAAGGTGGGAAGACAGTACCCTCTAGAGTGATGCTGACTATGGCTGGGACCAGGGTTTCCAGGACTGAGAACAATCAGGAGGGCTGCCTGGAGGAGCTGGCTCCTGAAAGTTGGTTAGGCTTCTGAGAGGCTGAAAGCAGAGCCAAGGGCATTCCAGGGATGGGAGAACAGCACAGCATAGGCATATAGCTGGAAATGGGCTGGGCAAGTGCTTGACTATGAGGATTCAGGCCCAGAAGACAGGGAGGACACCCTGGGCCACTCTGCCAGGTGGTGGTCGCTTAGGAGCCAAGTCTCTGGAGAATCAGGAGGGAGACCCAGACTTAACCTCACAGCCCCCTGCAAAACTTTAGCCCTTGTACTGGGGCTCTCTGGTGTCTGGGAGGGATAGACAATGTCATCTATTCACTCTTTCAACAAATATGTGTTGTCATATAAATATGACAATATACTGGTGCAGGCATTGGAGATACACACAGATGCCTGCCCTCTAGGCAGTGGGTGTTAAATGATTATGGGTAATTAATTATAGTTGGGTTTGGGGTTACAGAGGCAGCCCTCGGGGGCTAAGAGAGATCTAACAAGGTAGTGACCAGATTGGGGGTATCAGGAGCCCTCCACTCTGGGCTCACCAATTTCCAGGGCGCCTCCCTATTTATTTCTATCACTCCTCTCCACCTCCCCACCTTTTGCAATGGCTATAGCACTGGCTCCCAGGAGGTGCGTGGGCAAGGGCAGGCGCAGAGCAGGGGTGCTGGGGAACTCTCTGACGTGGGAAGCATCCAGATCCATGTCTGGGGTCAGATCCTCAGGTGCTCCTGGCCGCATGGCGGTGTCCCAAGCAAAAGCCCTGGCAGTGCTCGGCGGCCACAAGCTAATGAGCGTGCGTGCGGGTGGAACCCCTGATGCTGGTCCTCGGAGCAGCGTCCCCTCTAATTGGGCCTGCATGCCCAGGCTGCCTGCTCTCATTATCAGAAGGCTGTGGTGGGAAGGGAGAGGGGCTGGCTGGTTAATTAGAGAGGCCTGGCACTCCTAATTGCTTAGGATCTGAGTCCGCCAGCTTTCACTTTAATTGAAAGTCTGGTTTCACCAATAATAGGGAGGCTGGGAAGGGCTGCTGGAGAGCCCGCCTGAGCCCAGGATGGCACTGTCACTGTGCGGGGGAAGCAATCAGATTTTTCTCTGGTCTCAGCTAAAATGTGCTCCGCGTGTGGGAGCAGAGGAGCCTGCCCATGAAGTGATGGTCTTGGTAATGTGTGCTGAGTCCTGGTGAAAAAGAGTGAGGCAGCCCCGCACTTTGCTCAGAGCCTTCAGGGGACATCCAGCTTGTGGGGCGGGGGTGGGGTGGGGTGGGCAGGCATCCCCCACCAAGGATGGAGGGCCAGTGGAGGAAAGGGGCCAGGCCAGACCCTGATCCCTGTCCCCAACCCTGCTCAAGGCTCTGAGGAGCGGTATCCTGCTGAGGTCATCCCAGACCCACAGCAGGCAGTAACCCTGGAGCCACTAATCCCATCACAGGGGCCGCACCCTCATGACCTCTCATTGAACTCTAATCACCTCCCAAAGGCCCACCTCCAAACACCGTCACATGGAGGGTTAGGACTTCAACACACAAATTTTGAGGGGACACAAATACTTCATCCCTAGCACCTACTGAATAGGAACTCTGCCAACAGAGGCAGTGTGTTTAACAACAGCACTCCTGGGGATTCTGATCCTCCTTAGGCTGGAAGACCCCTGCTCTGGGAATTCCCTGGAGGTCTAGTGGTTAGGACTACGTGCGCTCACTGCTGAGGGCCTGGGTTCAATCCCTGGTCAGGGAACTAAGATCCCACAAACTGCATGGCATAGGCCAAAAAAAACAACCCTGCTTTAAGGTCCCAGCCCCAGGCCCGGCTCAGGGTGGTGGTGAAGGACCTCACGTGACCGCCTTCCCTCTGCTTGTCTTGCTCCCCTTGCCCTCCCTATGTTCTCCCCTGCACCACACCCCCAGACCCTCAGCTTAGAGTCTCCTGCATCCTCCCTCTCGCAAACAGTGAACATGGAGGCCACTGTCTCACCTTGTAATGTCCTTTGGAGTTTATAAAGCACTTTCACAAAAGTCATCCTTCTGGGTCCTTAGGGCAAAGCCATAAGGGAATCAGGGTCAGTGAGGTTATTCCACAGTCACAGATGGAGAACAGGGGCTCAGCTGAGGTGATGTGGGCTGCTCAGGTCACCTGGCCAGATAGTGGGGAGCTGGGTCCCCCAGGGTGAGTTGCTGTGCCATGTTGCCCGTCCATTGCTTCAGACCAAAGCATTCATTATCTCATGCTTTCCCTTCCTTGGAGAAGCAGGGATATCTTATTAAAGAACACAGGAGAAGAAACATCATACTCAATAGTTATTGAAAATTATTCTCATAAAGTCTGGTATAAGACAAGTTCTATGTATCTTTATCACCACTTCTATCCAACATTGTGCTGGAGGCCTAACCACTGCAATCAGGCAAGAAAAAGAAATGTGTGGCATAAGGATTGGAGAATAGCTAAGACTGTCATTATCATGAAAACATGATTCTATAACTAGAAAATCTTAAAAACTCTAAATACAAATGGTTAGTATTAGTTGGTGAATTGAGCAAGATGGTTGTATACAAGTTTAATATACCTACAAAAAAATCCGGACAGGCGTACCTCAGAGATACTGTGGGTTTGGTTCCACACCACTGCAGTAAAGCAAATATTGCAATACAGTGACCAATTTTTTGGTTTCCCAGTTCATATAAAAGTTATATTTACACTTTAGAGTCTTCCTTTCATGAACAGTTTCCGTGCAGTGTGCGATGTTGTTTGATAGTATTTTACCTATAATAGAACTTCTTTTAAAATTGGAGTCAATCCTTTCAAACCCTGCGACTGCTTTATCAACTAAGTTTATGTGATAGTCTAAATCCCTTGTTGTCATTTCAACAGTCTTCACTTCAACAATCTACTCCCTTCCCCGGGAGTAGATTTTGTCTCAAGAAACCACTTTCTTTGCTCATCTATAAGAAACAACTCCTTATCTATACAAGTTTTATCGTGAGACTGCAGCAATTCAGCCACATCCTCAGGCTCCACTTCTAATTCTACTTCTCTTGTTATTTCCACCACATCTACTTCCTCCACAGAAGTCTTGAACCTCTCAAAGTCATCCATGAGGATTGGAATCAACTTCTTCCAAATTCCTGATAATGTTGATATTTTGACCTCTTCCCATGAATCATGAATGTTCTAGTGGCATCTAGAATGGTGACTACTTTCCAGAAGGTTTTCAATTGACTTTGCCCAGATCCATCAGAGGAATCACTATCGATGACAGCTATAGCCTTATGAAATGTATTTCTTAAATAATAAGACTTGAAAGTCAAAATTACTCCCTGATCCATGTGCTGCGGAATGGATGTTGTGTTAGCAGGCATGAAAACAGCATTAATCTCATTGTACATCTCCATCAGAGCCCTTGGGTGACCAGATGCATTGTCAATGAGCAGTCAGATCTTGAACAGAATCTTTTTTTCTCAGAAGAAGTTCTCCACAGTGGGCTTAAAATATTCAGTAAACCATGTTGTACACAGATGTGCTGTCCTCAGCCTTTGTTGTTCCGTTTATAGAGCTCGGGCAGAGTAGATTTGGCATAATTCTTAAGGGCTCAAGGATTTCAGAATGGTAAATGAGCATTGTCTTTAACTTAAATCTTCATTAGCCCCTAATAAGAGTCAGCCTGCCCTTTGAAGCTCTGAAGCCAGGCATTGACTTCCTCTCTCTGGCTACGGCATCTCCTTCCAGTAGAGGGCTGTTGCATCTATGTTGAAAATCTGCTGTTGAGTGTAGCCACCTTCGTTGATGATCTTGGCTTGATCGCCTGGATAACTTGCTGCAGCGTCTGCATCAGCACTTGCTGCCTCCCCTTGCTCTTTTCTGTTACGGAGACGGCTTCTTTCCTTAAACCTCGTGAACCAACCTCAACTAGCTTCAGACTTCTGCAGCTTCCTCACCTCTCAGCCTTCATAGAATTGAAGAGAGTTAGGGCCTTGCTCTGGATTAAGCCCTTCCTTAAGGGCATGTTGTGGCTGGTCTAATCTTCTATCCGGACCACTCAAACTTTTTCCATATTCATAGTAAGGCTGTTTCACTTTCTTATCATTCATGGGTTCACTGGAGTAGCACTTTTTATTTCCTTCAAGAACTTTTGCTTTTTATTCGCAACGTGGCTGTTTGGTGCAAGAGACCTAGCTTTAGTCTGGCTTGGCTTTATTTTTTTTTTTAATATTTATTTATTTGGTTGCACTGGGTCTTAGTTGCGGCAGGCGGGCTTCTTAGTTGTGGAGCACCAACTCCTTAGTTGCAGCATGTGGGCTTCTTAGTTGTGGCTCACAGTCTCCTTAGTTGTGGCTCGCAGTCTCCTTAGTTGTGGCTCGCAGGCCCCTTAGCTGCAGCTTGCCAGCTCCTTAGTTGCAACACACGGGCTCCTTAGTTGTGGCATGCAAACTCTTAGTTGCGGCATGCATGTGGGATCTAGTTCTGTGACCAGGGATCGAAGCCCGGCCCCCTGCATTGGGAGCACGGAGCCAAGCCTGGCTTGGCTTTCGACATGGCTTCCTCACCAAGCTTAACCATTTCTAGCTTTTGATTTAAAGAGAGAGACATGTGACTCTTCCTTTCAGATGAACACCTAGAGGCCATTGGAGGGTTAGTAAATGGCCTAATTTCAATATTGTTGTGTCTCAGGGAATAGGGTAACATCAAAGATCACTGATCACAGATCACCGTAACAAATATAATAATAATGAAACAATTTGAAATATTGTGAGAATCACCAAAAGGTAATGCAGAGACACAAAGTGAGCAAATGCCGTCGGGAAAATGGCGCCGACAGACTTGCTCAACGTAGGGTTGCCACAAACTTTCAATTTGTAAAGAATGCGATATCTGCCAAGCGCAGTAACGCAGAGCGCGATAAAATGAGGTGTGCCTGTATTTCTGTACACCTGCTGCAAAAATGAGCGAAAATAAGAATTCCAGTGTATGGCAAAGGAGACACGGATGTGCGGTGGGAAAAGAATGGTCTTTTGGGTAAATGACGCAGGGTCATTTGGATACTATATGGAAAAGACGGATCTTGACTTTTACCTCCCACTAGGCACAGAAGTCAATTCCAGCTTGATTTCACATGTAAATGTGAAAGGTAAAATAATATTTGGGAGGATAAATAAATAAGCAAACAAATAACAAAGAAAGAACACACTTTAAGGCGAAGCAGTGGCAGATTTGAGGACCCCAGGCGCACCCACATGGCCTTGTCCAGAGCCCACCCACCCCCTGTATTCCCTTGATACCAGCAGTGGCCGGCTAGCTGCCCTCACCACCACTGGGGGGAACCAGCTTTTCTACCTACTTTCCCAGGACCTTCAGAAGCAGCCTGAGTGTTCTCAGGATGTTCCCAATGCAAAAGCTAAGCAGCTGCGGCTGGGTTGAGCCCACCTCAAGGGGCCCAGGCCTGTGTGGGCAGGAGGATGGAGCAGGCCTCTTGGGGGACTTTCACCTCCTTGGGAGCTGACTCAGCTCCGTAGGCCCATCCTTGAAAATGAAACTGAATTTCATGAAGGTCTTATCTCTCTGCAGAATTTTTTGATTCATTCATTCTTTAAGGTTTTATCGGGTACTGACTATATGCCAGGCCCTGCGGGTACCGTGATGAGCAAGGTAGGCCTTGTCCTTGTACCCACCGCTTCTCACAACGAGACCCCTTACTTCTCTCTTCTCAGTACTGTGCAGACTCTGTTCTAAGGGCTTTTCACTTGTTAACTCATTCCTGTCAACCCAACAGTCCTCCTGTCAACCCAGTGGGCTCAGCACCTTTATCATCCCCCCTTTACAGATGGGGAAACTGAGGCTCAGAACGGTTAAGTACTTTTCCCGAGATCACTCAGCCAGTCAGTCGTGGAGCCAGGATTTGATCCCAGGCAGTCTGGGTCCGAGCATCCTTGCCATTACCGCTATACCACATCACCCCCACAGAGTTTATGAGCTAGAAAGGCGAGATGGACAAGAACAAGTAAATACAACAGTTCCAGAAAGTGGGAGGCAGAAACCTAAAAAGTGAAGGTGGGGGGCACTCGAACAGCCAGTGGGGAGGGCGTGGGAAGGCAGCTATTTTATTTCGGATGCGCAGCATGGGCCTCTATGAAGAGGTGACGTCTGAGCTGGGACTGTGATGAGGAAACGCGAGATCTGGCAGAAAGTATCCCAGGCAGGGGGAGCGGCGTGGATGGGGCACTGGGTGGGAAAGAGCACAACGTAAGTGAGGACCAGAAAGGAGGCCAGGGGGGCAAGGGAAGGGGGAGGCCCCACCGATGACCCTTCACATCTCCGTAGCCTGGCCCTTGCTGGGTCTGTGTGGTAGCAGCTGCCCCACCCTGCTGCTTGGTTTAATTTGGGTTCCCCCAAATCAGAGGCAAGTTAAAAAGTTATTTACTTTTTAATTATAAAATGTACAAACATAAAATGTACAATGTACATTTTAAAATGTACAAACATAAAATATACCATTTAAATCATTTTTATGTGTACAGTTCAGGGGCGTTAAGTACCTTCACATCGTTGTGCGGCCATCACCACCATCATCTCCAGAGCTTTCTCGTCTTGCAGAACTGAAGTTCTATACCCATTCAATGGTAATTCCCCATCCCCACCCACCCCAGGCCCTGGCACCCTACTTCTTTCTGTCCCTATGTCTTTGACTTCTCTGGGTGCCTCATGTAATCATTCATGCAGTATCTGTCTTCTTGTGAACTGGCTTCTGTCACATTGCGTAATATCTTCAAGGTCCATCCATGTGGTAGCGTGTGAGAACGTCCTTCCTTTTTAAGGCTAAATAATAATATTGTGTATGTACACGTGATCCATTCATCTGGCAATGGACACTTGGTTTGCTTCCACGTTTTAGCTCTCGTGAATCGTGCTCCTGTGAATATGGGTGTGCAAATATCTCTTTGAGACTCTGCTTTCAGTTCTTGTGGGTGTATACGCAGAAGTGGAAGTGCTGGATCATGGGGGAATTCTGTTTAATTTTTGGAGGACCCGTCATATGGTTTTCCCCGGCGGGTGTACCATTTTACAATCGCACCAACAGTGAACGAGGGTTGGGAGGGGGCAGTTTTCTGCAGGGCCTCCCTCCCGAATGGGAGGCGCATTGAAAGTCATCCCTGGCTCCCTGTCCCCTACTCCCTTTCCAGACCCAGCGCTCAGCACCTCTGTCCCTCAGGTGCGGCCGCCAAAACAGCAAGCTTCTTGAGCAACAGCTGTTTCATCTGAGCTGCCTCCACACTGGCCCTGCAATGTCCTTTTTCCTCCTCGACCTAATTCAGATGTTAGGAGACGTGTGTTTGTGCCTCATTACGAAGATGGATTTTTCATTCAGCTACTGATGTTTCCTAAATTCCCGGAAAACGTCACTTAATTCGCCTGCCCCGAGGGCCCTCTCTGACTGCTTGGCAGGAACTGACTTGGCTGCCGTTGCCGGGATGGGAGGATTGGACCAGACCCCACACAGCATCTTGGAACATCTGCCTCGGTCAGGAGTCTGACGACCAGAACGTCTCCGTCAAGGCCCCCTTCTTTCTTGCTGCCCTGGTGCCTGCGCCGTGGCTTTTCCTCCCCCAGAGTAGCTTCTTTCTTTCCACTTTGTGCAGTTCAGAGCCCTTCTCATAGCCCGGTCTGACATTGACCTCCAGCTCAGGGTCATCAGGACAAATGCAGCGGAGGAGCTGCTGAGAGCCAGGCTGGGCTCCCGGTGGCAAGGCCCCGAGTGTCCTGGAGAGAGACCAGCGCCATGGTCATTGGCCATCTGGAGACCCTGCCCACTTAGCTCACCTTCCAGCCAAGCCCTGCCCTCTAGGAACTCACCTGGTGACAGATAATGCAGCTCGGTGTGACAAGTGCTGTAGATGCAGATGGCACGGAGTGAGCCCAGAGTGGAGGGGTGGGGGTGGCTGGCCCCTGAGAGGTACGGGAGGCTGCAGCGTGGAGCTCACTTTGAGCTGAGCCTGGAAGGGTGGATACCCAGGGGGCAGGGGTGGTGCATTTCAGGAGGAAGTGCAGGGACCAGTGGGCGTTTGGCAGAGCTGGTGGATGTCGGGGAGGGAGGGAGAAGGAGGGGGTGATGGCGAGAGGCAGGCTGAGGGAGGGAGAGAATGAAGCGAGGATCTGGCGGCAGAACCATCAAAGGGTGCTAAGCAGGTGATGGCTGTTAGGTGTGTCTCTGGGGAGTTTAAGTCCAGAGGTGGATTTGGAGGAGGGAACGTGTAGTGGGTTGGAGAGAGCCTGTCAGATGCTGGATTATCCAATTAGCAATAATGAAGGCCTGAATTCAGGCAAGAACAACCAGGCTGGGGACTTCAAAGATGGTGAAGAGTTAGAAATAAAAGCTGCCAGTGATGGAGAGCTCACTCCGGGCCAGGCCCCTGCTGAGCTATCAGCCACCCTTCCCTTCCCTGTAACTCCTTCTTTTCCAGGCTGCTCACACACCCTTCAGGGGCAGGACTGGGCTGGGGACACTGGGCCTGGGCCCACCTTCCCTTGCTCCAGACGCCCTTCATCCTGCCCCTGTTAGGCCTGGCCTCTCCCCTCGTCTGCATCTCTCCCAGGGCCGCAGACCTCTGCACTTCGACTTCTGCTGCCTGCCTTTGCTCAGCACTCTCCCCCGACACACACACCCTACCCGTGTCTGAAGTCCAATTGAGGGCGCGGGTCCCTGTGTATGTCAGAGGATGGACATAGCTGGTGGGGTGGGATAGGGGCGGGGCCGGTGTCGCCTAAACTCATACTGACTGCTATACCTGCACCTGTGCTGAGTGGACTGGGCGTCAGGAGTGCAGGAGAGCTCTGCCCTGGGCTCTCCCCCCACCACCCCCGTGACCTCGGGTTAAAATCCCTTCCCGCTCTGGGCCTCTCGTGCTCCCTGTGAAAGGAAGCAGTTGGAGGGGTTGGAGGACAGGGTCTCTTGGGCTGTCCGGCAGTTTCCTCCTGTGAAGCTCAGGTCAGCCCAGTCCCCGCAGGATCACCACCCCAGAACCTGCTCCCCCAGGGGCCTGCACAGATCAGTGAGCTAAAGCTCATTTCTCTGCATCTCCGGAATACAGCTCGGTTTGTTGTTATTTTAAAGCCATGGCAGGTTTGCTTCCCACTTGGCTTTGGCTCAGGCTGTGATTGCGTCTGTGTCCTCTCAGCAGGAGGAAGCCAGGGTGGGGGTCGGCATGTGCTTCTTAAAGCCGCCTCTGCCCCTGATGTTCCTGTGATGCCATAAGTCCCTCAGAGCCCCCTGGAGGTCAGTAGGCAAAAGGCGGTGATTATACCCATTTTCCAGATGGAGAAACTGAGGCTCAGAGGGATAACTTCCTCCTGGTGGCACAGCCAGGGCCTTGCAGTTCTTCCTACCTTTTGGTTCAGAACTTTGCCCACATGCCCTCTGGGAAGTAAAGAGAGCCGAAGACACGCAGGAGACCCCCAAAGGAGGGTGTTGTCTGGTGCCAGCTTGTCCATGGAGCGCAAAGGCCATTGGCTAAGTGCCTACAACACTGGGGAAGGGACGGTAGCCCCAACACTAGGGCTCACCATAGTCGGGTGTGGCACCCTGAGCACCCCTGAGGCAGGACCCTGCCACCCCTAAGGTGGCTGAGCAGCAGCTGAACACACATGGGGTGTCTGTAGTTGTTGAGTCATGGACTGGTCAGTGTGGGGCCAGCCCCTCACTGAGTGGGCAGAGTGTCCGTAGGCTTGGGCTTGGGTTGGGTTTGGGGACACCAGCCGGGCTTCCCCACTGAGACATCCATCCGTCTGGCACCCCCTTGGGCCCCTCGCTACCCCCCTCAGTGGCTCTTCTCCCAGGGTCTGGTCAGTGTAGCGAGCCCGCCGGCAGCAGGAAGCCGTGTTGGCAAATCTGTTTAGCGGCTGTTACCAGGAACAGTAATTTTGTGCAGCCTCTTGTCCTCTGTTGCGGTAAATAACAGATAATGACATTTCCAGTCCGAGCTGTGGCCAGCACCGCCCACGTGGCCCTCGCCTCAACAGCTGCGCCCCGCAAGCTGCCACCCTTCGCAGGCCCTGCGATTCTTCGTCGCTCTCAAATTGCCCCTGTTTTTCCTGCTGTGTTGCTTCCCGCACAGCTGTTTGCTGTTCACTGACCTTAACTGGAGGTGGGTTTAGCCTGTCCTTCTGTTTCCCCGCGGGGAAACCAAGATGCCGCTCTTGTGGATAGAGGGAGCAGAGGGGAGCATGGGAGCCGGCTCCTCACCTGGGCACCCTTTAGCCCGGGCCTCCAAACCAGGAAAGAGCCGGGCCTTTCTCAGAGGGGACTTTTTTTTTTTTTGTGCGCGGTACACGGACCTCTCACTGTTGCGACCTCTCCCGTTGCGGAGCACAGGCTCCGGACGCGCAGGCTCAGCGGCCATGGCTCACGGGCCCAGCCGCTCCGTGGCACGTGGGATCCTCCCGGACACGGGCATGAACCCGCGTCCCCTGCATCGGCAGGCGGACTCTCAACCACTGTGCCACCAGGGAAGCCCTCAGAGGGGACTTTTGAGCTCTCTCCTTCCAAACCCTTTCCTCGCCCTTGTCATCCTGCCTTCCAGAGGAGGGAGACTTTCCCAGGTTACAGATGCAGAAACGGAGGCTGAGAGGGGTTACGATCTGCCAAGCCTTCCAGAGACCCCTCTGCCCAAGAACCACATCTGCCTTGCTGAGTTTCCAGGCGCAGACAGGAGTGTAGTCTGGGCCCCCCAGGGAGTGAGGCCCGAGCACCTGGCTGCCACTGCGGGGCCTCCCCACCCGGCTCCTGACTGCCTGCAGTGGAGTATCATCCGCTTTCTAGCTCATTCTCTGCTTCTCTGCTTCTTCGTCTTGCTCAAGTGTGGCTTTTTCCCTCCAGCTGAAGTCTTCAGTGGCAGTCTACTGCCACTCTGTTCTACTGCCTAGAATAGAGTCTAACCACCGCCACTTGGTATCCAGGGCCCTCAGTCCATTCGTGGCCTGAGCACGAGCTGCTGACCGTAGCAGCATAAACTGCATACCGGGCTGGGAGTCCCGAGGCCTGAGGGTCAGACCTGACTCTACCTGGCCCAGACCTGTCACCGCGCTTCCCGGAGCTCTGCTCCTGCACATCGCCAGGGTCCTTAGCTGATCACTAGTGCTGTTGCTCCTGGGACGCTAAGAAGCCCTAGGGTGTTTGTCAAGTCCGCTGTATTTTTCAAATTAAAAAAAAAATCAGTTCCAGTGACAGGTACTTACTGGCTTCGAGGACGTTTACTGTGTCTAGGCACTGGAGTGGGCACAGAGAAGGGAGAGGGTATTTTCACATAAACTGACCTTTTGAGAGTTAGGATAACCCTGGAAAGTCAGAGAAGACGGTGCTGACCCTGGGACAGGTGAGGCTGCCGGGGAGCTGAATGTCCACACTGGGCTGGTGGGGGGAATCTGCGCTAACTTGGCTTCCTGTGGACCCTGGATTGGCCTTCGCTAGTCTCCTCAAGCCCTCCCCACTCCCCACCCTGATCTCTTTGGCCCAGCAGCTTGAATTTGTTGTCTGGCCGAACTGTCTGCATCCAGCCCCGCTCCTCTGGCTCTGCGCTGGGGCCCCTCTGCTCCCCCAGGTCCTGGCCCCACCCCCACGGAGGCCCCTCCCCCTTCTTATGCCCTCCCCCTCCGCCAGCTCCATCAGAGCCCAAATGCTCATATCTCCTTCAGCCTAAACAGACATTTATTGAGCACCTACAGTGTGCCAAGCACCAGTCCAGGTTCCAGAGTGACCTCAGGGTCAGGCCAAGCCTCGGCGCCTCCTGAAGCACCTGTTCTAAGGGTGCTGAAACTGACAGTAGCTGCACTCAGACCAATATCGAAAGTGCACCCATCTACACGGCCTCTCACTTGCCTTGCGTTCCCAAGCTTCAGGCAGCGCCGTGTGCTGGCCCTCCCTCGTCTCTGTCCCCTGCCTTCCTCCCAAGCTCTGGACCTGGGTGTCACCTGCGGCGGGACAACTCTTCCAAGGAGTCCACTCGCACTGCAAGTATCCATGTGTCCAAAGCCGAATGTTTTGCCGGCCGCTCGTCCCCACTCTGTTAACATGACCACCGTCCATCCTGTTGGCCAGCTGGCAGCCTCTAGAATGAACCAGAGTCCTTCCTTTTCCTCACCTTCCATACCCAGCTAGGATTGGAATTCCATAGGTATCTGGGAATGTTCTGGAAAAAGAGCCTCTGCTGAGAATACAGAGGACAAATTGACCAGGAGCGACTGAATCTGTATTTTCAGCAAAGGTGCTTTTTCTGAGACTCAGATCTGATCGTGCCCCTCCCCTCCTTAAAAACCACCATCGGCCCCCAGATGTCTGCAGAATCCCAACCCCACAGTCCATGATGCTTGTCAATCAGCCCCTCCCTTCCTTCCTAGCCAACTACATGCCAGACGCCTGCTAAACTTGGGGATTTAAACAAGAACAACAATGTCCTTTTTCTAGAGGGAGCATACTCACAGGATAGACAATTTCAATATGATGCAATTAACACTCCTCTAGAGATGTTGACCCATATTGGGAGCGCACAGGTGGGAGTAACTAGTGCTTCCCCTGGGGGGAAATCAAGGAAGGAGTCACAGAGGAGGAGACATTTGAGTTGTTCCTGAAGGATGCGTAGGAGTTTGCTAGTCATGAGGCAAAGCCTGGGTGAAAGCATAGAGGCAGGGAAGTACCTAGAGTGTTGGGAACAGGCAGTGAGGCGTTTGGGGCTGGCATGGTGGGCTTGGTGAGGCTGGAGAGTTAGGCGGGGGCCGAGGAGGAAGGCTCTCACATATGTGTGCATATCCAGCTTCTTGTTTCTGTGCCCTCAGCCTGTGAGCCTCGCCGTGTTCTCCACCTAGTCCAGGGCCTGGTAGCAGCAGGGCCTTAGGAAGTGTTTGCTGAATGCTCTTGACGTCATTGGCCCAACCTGCAGCTAAAGTTGCTGCCCACCGAATTCTAGGGGGAGGGACGGTGAAGGTCCCCCGGAGACCCCCACCTGGCCTTCCCGTGGAGATTTCAAGCGTTCCCAAAGCAGGGCTGCGACTTCAGTATCTCTGGGGATCCGTCCCACAGGCTGGTGGCACAGCCTAGAGCCATAGAATTTCGGAGCTAGGATCTGCTCAGCACACCTGGCCAGGGGCTCCTTGCCTGGCCCTCCCTCCAAGTTATGGCTTTGCGGCAGCCCCAGTGGAGCCAGGCTCCCTTGTAGCCTTAGCTGGGAGGCTGCTGATAGGGGCAGGGTGTTTTTAGGATGCTGGTTGTGAGGACAGAAAACCAAAATGATCCAGCCTCTCCCTTGGCTGTGCTCTTGTAACAGAGCCTGGGCCAGGTGGCTACCAGGTGGCTACCAGGTGGCAGGCACGCCTCTGGGTGAGAGATTATCTGTGGGAGGCCCCAGCCCAGTGCTGAGTTTGGTTATGCAACCATGGCCTGGCCGAGGGAGGCTGGAGCTGGCTGTGTCTGGGGCCTTTAATTCCCTGAGTTCATGTTCCTGGGATGGCCAGTGTCTGTCTTGGCCACGTGTCTTCAGACCACCACTGTCCACTGGAGAACCCCATCCACTTCCTCCCTCTCAGGACATCCGTTCCCTGGCCCCATCGGCATCCTTCTCAACTAGGGTGGGGTTCATAGCGGGCATGGGTGAGAGGCAAGACAGGGAGTGGGACCCGAGTCTGGCCCTCCACTTACTCTCCTTGGGTGGCCCCAAACAAGTTACCTGGGCTGTCTGCCCCAGTGCCGTCATCTGAGTGACTAATCTGTGTGAAGCGCTCCTGCTGTGCCCAGCAACTCAGTACGTGTTATATAAGCTCTTGCTTTTTACGATTATGAACCTGGGTCCCCATCCTGGCTCTGCCACCTCCTGGTGACATGAACTTAGCCAAGCCACCCAAGATCTCTGAGGATGAGGATGCCTTCCTCATCCAAGGCATCCGGATCATAAAAACTCCCTCACAGGGCTGTTGTGAACGTAAATGGAATTAAATGTGCTAATGTGTGTTGAGCGCTGAGCTGGGCGCCAGGCGTGGAGTAAGTGCTCAGTAAACAGTTACTGTTAATCATTATTGTGAGTTGTAACTCTAAGTAACCACCTGGCAGGGAGCAAGAGGATGTGAGCCCGCTCCCTCCACCACCTGGGCCGTCCTCTGCCCTGACTCCCTCCCGGCCGGAGTGGGCTGGGAGAGCTGCAGGCCGCCGTGTGACGCGGTGGTCCCGGGAGACCGCTGGGCCAGGGATTTGGATGGAGCCACGTGGACCCGCGGCCGAGAGGCCAGAGGCCTTGATGAGCTCAGCCATGGCCCAGGCCCCGTCAGTCCCAGGAGCAAGGGGTTTCTTCCTTTAGGGCTGGAAGGAGCTAGTGAGGCTTCCAGGAGTGGTCCCTGAAGGACCGGCAGGACCCAATCGGGAGGAGCCGGCCATGTTCAGAGCTTCAGGAAAGCTCAGTGTGGGTCAGGGAGTCCCCGCGTGCACTGGACTCCATCTACCCCAGAGTCTTCCCCCTCGGCAGGTTGGCCCAGGGACGGGGGGCCCTAGGGTGCACTCCAGGCCTGGGAGACCTTAGGAGGGTTGTGCCCGAGAACCCCTTAGAGAACCATTCACCGATTACTTTTTTTTTTAATTGAAGTATAGTTTATTTACAGTGTTTCAGGTGTACAGCAAGGTGATTCAGCTATATATAGAGAGATATATTCTTTTTCGGATTCTTTTCCATTTAGGTTATTATAAGACATCAAATATAGTTTCCTGTGCTATACAGTAGGTCCTTGGTTTTTTTTTTAATTTTAATTTTATTCTAGAGTATAGTTGATTTACAATGTTGTGTTAGTTTCAGGTGTACAGCAAAGTGATTCAGTTATATATACACATATTATATATGCATATAACATATATAGATATACTCTTTTTCAGATTCTTTTCCGTTATAGGTTATTACAAGATATTAAGTAGAGTTCTCTGTGCTATACAGTAGGTCCTTGTTGTTTATCTGTTTTCTACATAGTAGTGTATGTCTGTTAACCTCTAACTCCTAATTTATCCCTTCCCACCCCCTTCCCCTTCCAAAAAAACCGTAAGGTTTTTTTTCTATGTATGACACCCATTGATTTCCTCCCTCATTCACCCCTGGGGAGAGTCAGTGCTATCGCCTGTCCCCACACAAGGCCCCGTGAGACCCAGGGTCCCCTTAGAGGTTGGGAGGGAGAAGTGCGGAGTCCCCACCTGTCCTTCTTCCCCATCGGGACTTCAGAGCAGTTATTTTAGCCTTTCAAAACCCAGACTCCCTTTAGATAAATGTAGAAACCTTCCACCTTTTTTAATGCTATTTGAAATTTCAAAATAATATTTTATGTTTGAAAGAAGTGAGCATACTGTTGAATGTGCTTTTCCCCCTCCAAGTGCCCTGTCCTCGGCCCTGGAGGGTCTGGCACCCCCTCAGAGGGAAACACCCCAGCCTCGGGGGTCGACATTGGCCCTCGCCTGAGACGCACCGGCTCCCCCGCCATCCCCTCAGCCCTCAGCCCTTCCATAATCTGTGCACAATTCCCTTCCACCACGTGTTTCTGCCTTGTCACGACTCAGTCTCACCAGGAGTCAGTGCTCCGTCTGCGCAGCCCAGCGTTTGTACGTCTCTTCTCCCCAAGGGGCTGAGTACCCACCGTGCCCCGCACAGACGCTTGCTGAAGGAATGAATGAATTCCTCGAGACCCAGGGGCTGTGTGTCATGTGGTCCCGTTTTGATCGTACGTTATTAGATTTGCTGGTCTTTAAAACCTCCCTCTCAGCTTCATACTGAATAACCCGTCTCCACTCCTTTGCCCAAACTCTCACCTGCAGCCGTGGTGCAACCACTGACCCTCCTGTCACCCACCGTGCGTGCCCCCGGGGCCCGTCGAGACAGCTCAAATCTTTGCTTCCCACGTTTGCCTGGGAAAGAGGCAAAAACCCAGCATGGAGTCTCCATTTTTTTGTTTTTATTTTTTGCGGTACGCGGGCCTCTCACTGTTGTGGCCTCTCCCGTTGCGGAGCACAGGCTCCGGACGCGCAGGCTCAGCGGCCATGGCTCACGGGCCCAGCCGCTCCACGGCATGTGGGATCTTCCCAGACCGGGGTACGAACCCGCATCCCCTGCATCGGCAGGCGGACTCTCAACCACTGCGCCACCAGGGAAGCCCTAGGCATGCCTTTTTAGTATGCGCTTATGAATGTTCATCTCGAGCTCCTTCCATTGCCTTTTTAACCCTCCTCTCTGTTCAGGATGTGGGGCTGACGGTAGCGAGTGGCAGGAGATGGAAGGCAGTGCTTTGGAAGCTAGTCCTGAAATCTGCAGTGCTGCCTTTCAGCTGGGAGAGGTGGCTGGGGGCTGCCCAGGACTGGGGTCTGCAGGTGGTCCCCACGTAGCATCAGCGGCTCATCTGGTGGGGAGCTGGGGAGGGCTCACTCAAAGGAGGCGGTGCAGCCTTCCAGAGACCAAGGTGAAGAGTGGCCCTGCGTGGGGTAGTACACCTGCCACCCGCAGCCGGGGCAGGCTGGCGTTTCCCCTGCATGGCACCAGTGTTGGAAGCACAGAGAGACTTGTCTTCCTTCTGAAATTCTTCTCCGGGCGCCTCCTGGCTTCTGTCTCAGGCCAAGCAGCAGGTGGCTGGCATTCTTAAGGCTGTGCGTCTTTGGGTGACTCAGTATTTGCAGTGGTCAGGGCTCAGGTCAGCATGCCCTCAGCCCTGCTGGCCCCCAGACTGTGTCCTAATGAACAGAGGAGGGCCCTGGCTGTGCCCTCCCCCACTTGAGGCTTGACCGAGTCTGATGTTCTGGAAGGGGAGCCGGGGCCCAGGGAGCCAGCCCTGCCTTCACCTGAGCCCCCGGTGGAGAAGGAAGGCTTGGATGAGTCTCTTGTCTGAGCAGAAACCTGGAGCTCAAACAGCGCAAGGTCCGCATCCCAGCTCCTCGGGGTCAGGTTACTTAGCCTCAGGCCTCAGATCCTGAGTTGATAAAATAGGGACCGTGATACCCACTTCTTAGTGCGATTATGAAAATTAAGTGAGATTCTACATAAAGCACCTACCTTGATGCCTGGTGTAGCACCAGGGCTCGAGAAAGTATATCAGTATTTATAATATGTACATCAATACCTAAAGTATATCAATATTTTAATATGTTCATCCATATCTAAAGTATATCAATATTTTAATATGTACATCATATCTAAAGTATATCAATATTTATAATATGTACATCAATATCTAAAGTATATAAATATTTTAATATGTACATCAATACCTAAAGTATATAAATATTTATAATATGTGCATCAGTATCTAACGTATATAAATATTATAATATGTGCATCAGTATCTAAAGTATATCAATATTTATAATATGTGCATCAATATCTAACGTACTGAAAGTCACTTGGCAGCAGAACCTGGCTTCCAGATACTGAGTGTGTCTGTAGCAAGGAGGCCATGTCTAGCCCCTGCGCTCCTGACCCTCTAGGGCTGGTGATGCACCTCCAAGCCTGGCTGATGTCTGGGGGTTGAGCAGGACTGATCCTGTGATCAGAGGGGTCAGTGACCCGTGGACACCACCTGCGGAGGTGGAGGCGGGTGGAGGCAAGGCTGACTATCTACCTTTGAGCCACGCTCAACCAGCAAGTCCAGTCTCCCTCCCGTTTGTGCCTATGTCTTCGGCTTCTTTAATCCATCCTGACCCACAAAAATCCAGATAGGGTCAAAAAAGGAAGTCGGGGCAAGTGATTTCCCAAAACATTTAGCATAGCCTTCCTTTAAACAGGAATTCTGCTTACCCATTTAAAATAGATTTTGACTTAGCACGATTCAATTTATGTTTTGGCCGGTCTCCTTCCAGATATTTTTCTGTGTATATATCTACTTCTAAATGGATATGGGCACATATACATATCTATATGGTAGAGAATCACACTAGGCTTACTGTTTATAACCTGCTTTTTTAACTTAATTTATTCTGAACATTGCTCCATGTCAGTAAATACACAGTTCCGTCGCGATTGTTTTCATTCTTTCTGTTTACGTCATCATTTTTTATTGCCGAGTACCTTTCTCCAAAACACAATCGGATTTTTTTCCTTGCTGAAGGTTTGAGTTCTAGCATGGGGAGCACACTGGGTGGCGTGAAATGCACACTCGTGGGCTGATTTCTTCACGTTGTTCGTGCCTGTGCTGTGATTGTCTGGACACAGCCATTTCTTTACCCTGCTTTCCTGGGGTGAGGGGTCGGGGGCAGCCCCTCCACGAGCATCATTGCTGCCTGGTTCCTAAGGAGAGACCGTCTCACTGACACACTTCAGTCGGTGAAACTTGAAACTCTTGGGCAAGTCCTTTTCCAGTTTCAGTCTTGAAGCTCTTGGGCAAGTCCTTTTCCAGATGAGTTTTGCTCGTTCATCAAGTCCTCCGCTCGACGGAACTCTCGCTGAGGACAAAGGGCCGTGGCTGGTTCATCCTCATCCTTCCTAGAACAGCACCTTCCATCCAGTATTGAGTAAACGCTTGTTGAATTGAAGCACCAGATGTTTTCAAATTAGCCGTCTCCATTATTCATTTCTGCAGCACAGCGTACGTTTCTCTGGCCTCCTCGTGTGGGACATTTAAGCACAATTTCGTCTTTCTTCGGTTGGCTGAGTGCCGGGAGCACTGCTTTCTGTGTGATGGATGACGCAGCAGCAGCGAAGCCTCCAGGGCCTATCACAGAGCGTGGCTGACTCCCGGGTACTAAGCGCCCTGGAGGGGTGCAAGCAGTTCCGTTCCCACCCCCGTGTGGGCCCCACACCTGCTCCCTTCTAGTCGGCGGCAGCTCAGGGACTCCGCCGTGGAGCGTGAAGGCTCCGCGTGGAATGAGTCAGGGGCTTGCGGTGAGGATGGGAAGGCCGGCCTGGGAGTGAGGTGCCCCAGCTCTGTGGTCTCCCGGACCGTGTCGTGCCTCTGACTCTGACCTATAGCGTGGGAAAGTGAAGGTGATGATGTTGGATGGAGAGGTGGGGTTCCAGGGAGTCTTGGGGTGACCGAAGTGGCCTAGGGTATGAGGATGCTCAGGAGGGCGCCTCCACAGACCTTGGAAAGAGTCTGAACACACAGGCAGCCTGCAGGCTGCACCCCTGGGGCGGCGGGCAGGCAGTGGTCACGTGGAGGGTGGGGCACACATCTCTGCCCCCACCCTTAGCAAAGGACCCTCAGTGTCATTTCCTCTGTGGCCAGCCCAGCCTGGATTCATGCCCCGCCCACTGAGAGTGAGGCCCCCCGGGCAGCAGTCCCACCACCCCTGACACCCCACCCCACAGGAGGCTCTTCCTTGTCTGGTCTCCCGTCGCCTGACCAATCAGCCTCACTCAGTGTGGACGGGGCACCCCCTGCCCCGCTGCTGCCCAGCGAGTGTTTCCTGTTTCTGTGCGTCTCTTCCCCCCAGCAGGTGGGCACATTCCAGGAGGGGCCACATCTTGCCTTCTCAGGTGTAATGTTAAAAGTAGCTCTCATTTGTTTATTCGTTTATTCCACAAAACTTCATCATGCCGGAAACAGGAAGGTGAACAGAAACAGACGCGGCCTCTGCCCTCTGGTTGTTGACAGCCTGGCAGGGGAAGTGACCATAGTTACACAGCCACACAAATGAGGGTAAGTCTCAGTGGAGGAGAAGAGGCGAGAGCCTGTTAGGGAAGCTCCAACCGGGTTAAGACGGCAGAGAAGGCTTCCTTGAAGAAGCGGTGCTTTCGCTTTTGCTGAGGTCTGAAGGATGCATAGGCTCATGAGGAGAGCGTGTGGTCAAGTACATCCCAGACAGAGAGAGCAGCACATGCCAAGGTCCAGTGGCAGGAAAAGCAGATTGAGGACCAGGGACTGAAGTCAGGCCAACACGGCTGGGGCTTGAGATGGAGAACGAGGCAGTAGAGTAGGGGAGAGGGGTGCAAGCTGAGGTCACAAGGAGGTAGGTCTACCCTGAGCAGGCATCATGCGTCGTGTGAAAGGGTGTGGTCTTCATCCAGAGGGCAACAGGAAGTCTCTGGAGGCTCCTAAGCTGGCAAGGACGGTAGACAGGACGTGATGAGATTTGCATCTTGAAAAGATCACGCTGGCTTCCATGCTGGGAACCAGCTGGAGGCTGGCCAAAGTGGGGTGGGGCCGTGGTGCAGGCGGCGGAGATGGCAGTATGGATAGGGAGGGTCCTGGAGGAGAGTGGACAGTTCTAGTGAGATTTAGAGTTCCTGGAGATGGATTATTTGGATGGGCAGGAGGGAGAGTGGGGGTCAAGGACGACTCTGGGGTTTTGGCTTATATAACTGATGCGTGTGGCATCCTTCACTGAGGCAGCTATGCAGGACTGTGGTTGCCGCCTGCTCCTTACCGTGGACTGTGCTGAGCACTTTCGTCAGTCATCTCCCTTGACCCTCCTAACTGTGACATGAGCCTGCCTGTTACCACCGTCTTTGGGACAAGAAAATGCAGCTCAGAGAAGGCTGGTAACAAGTCCAAGGTTGCATCTAAATGGCAGACGCTGTGCTCCCGTGCCCCAAAGCCTGTGTCCCGTGGGCTACACTCTGAGCCACCCCCTTTCCCCATGCGTGTTCTGGGATGGGATGTACATTTGCAAAAGGAATGCATGGAGCGTCTGAGTCAGGCCCAGAAGCTAGACTTGGTTTGTTTCACGCTCAGACACAGTTTGAGGCTGCAGGAAGCA
This sequence comes from Aethalodelphis obliquidens, assembly GCF_003676395.1. Lineage (NCBI taxonomy): Eukaryota > Metazoa > Chordata > Mammalia > Artiodactyla > Delphinidae > Aethalodelphis > Aethalodelphis obliquidens. Next base: position 6,063,466 of record NW_020837982.1, read on the forward strand.
TGAGAGAGCCAAGCCCGGGAAGCCAGCGCTCACTCACCCGGGGCAATTCCGCTCAATGGAAACCCACTTGGCAGGGAAGCTGGTGGCCACCCCCAGGCCCCGCTGTCCTTGACACGACTGTGCAGTGTTCCCTTTACACTGAGTTGATGTTGTGGCCGGCTCACACACTCTCTCACTGGCTTTTTAAAATACCGCCTGCTTAATTTTCTTTATTGGAACCTGGAACAAAGACCAAGCCCATAAGGGGAAAAGGCTCGTTATTCTCTTCTTGGTCGAGATTTAATAGAACAGCAATTATGTATTATTTGAACTGGGGCGTGTTATCTTTTTGCTGGCCCGGATTCCGCAGCTGGAGACGCTGGAGCTTGTAAAGAGGGACCAAGAGATGGCCGGGACTGACCAGGGGTTCCACTGGTGATGGCTGGTAGCCTGAAAACAGGGCTGCCCGTGGGCCAGGGAGGGTATGCCCTGTCATGTCACCCCCAACTCCCTCCGGACCCCCACAGGACAAGGGGAGGAGAGAACATTTGGGACATGCCATCCATCCCTCCCCCACCAGGACTGGGAGCTGACCCAACAGCCTTTGACCCTGCCTCTGGAAGGTGACTGGTCCACACGGCTCCTGCCCCCAGGCCAGGTGGTTCCGTGTGCTGTGTTCTCTGGGTAGAAGACAGGACACAGCTTTCCAGCACTCTCTCCTAGCTTCTTTCCCTGCCGCCCAACAGCACAGATGATCCGTCAGTCAATCAGATGCTATTTATCGAGGGCACGTGCACGCCCATCCTTCAAACCCTGCTTAAATGTCACTCCTCCAAGGCAGCCAGACAGGCCGACCTGGGACTGAGCGTTGGGTGCCTCACCGGGCCCCACCCTCCCAACACAGGGCTGTGCTCCACGCGGTGCTCAGCCCTCCTAAGGTCCAGAAGAGGGGAGCTTCCCAAATCCTGACTGTCGCTACCTAACTGTGGGACTGCGGGCAGCCTTCAACATCTCTGAGCCTCATTTCCTTCACCCGTATGATGGACATCATGACACCCACCTCCTTCACACTCTGTTGCCAGGGTGGCAGGGTCTGGTGTTCCATAACGGGAGGAACTGGTCTTCTCTCCCGATTCCCAGCAGCGTCGTCTGATTCAGCAACCTTGGGAGGGGGTTAGGGCACACTGCGCGCTTGGAGGACGAGCTGTCGTTGAACCGTACAAGCATGTAGAAAACACAAGAGGGAAATCTGCCCTCTCTGAGACGGCTCCACTGATTTTCCCACGTGTGCCAGCTGTACGGGATCGTGGGAATGAGCAGGAAAAACAGCCCGCCGGCTGCAGCGCCTCCGCCCGCTCTTCACCCCAGGAAGGAGGGGCCCGGGTGTGTTTCTTTTTTTTTGCGATACGCGGGCCTCTCACCGTTGCGGCCTCTCCCGTTGCGGAGCACAGGCTCCGGACGTGCAGGCTCAGCGGCCATGGCTCACGGGCCCAGCCGCTCCGCGGCACGTGGGATCCTCCCGGACCGGGGCACGAACCCGTGTCCCCTGCATCGGCAGGCGGACTCTCAACCACTGCGCCACCAGGGAAGCCCCCATGTGTGTTTCTTGAGTCCCATCTTATGGGCTTATGGGGGCCCCTGTCCTAGAGGTAGAAGGGTTGGGGTGAGCATTGGAAGGGGTAGCAAGAGGCAGCTCTAGTGGGGAAGGGAGAGTCTCCAGCCTGGTGGCTCGGGGCTCCAGGGGGACAGGCTGCTGGCCCCCAGAGAGGCGGCACCCCAGCCTGGCACAGATCCCAAACCCAGGCCTGACACAGAAGTGGCCAGGCCCCTTCCCCCTCTGAGGGACGTGGGAGCTCAGAGGGGGAACAGCACAGCAGTGAGCAGTCCGGCGGCACCCAGGGGACCCTTCCCAGAGGTACTGCGCCACCAAAGACCCCAAGCCTGGGCCCTTCGTGAGAGCGGGGCCCAAACAGACTGGGATGGACTTTCCTGCCAACCCAGAGGGACAGGAGCTTGGAGCAGATTACAATTTATTTGGAGAAATAAAAGAAAAGTGACATTTCTTGTACCTGCGGGTCTGATGGAAGCGAATGCATACCCCCCACGAATGTATCATAGCTTCCCTTCTGCCATGAGCTGATTCCTCACCTCCTGTGGCCCCACTGCCCAATCAGGCGGTGACAACATGCTCTGAAAAGCCAAGTTGGTGACATTTCCCTCTCTGTGGAGAGGTGTGCTCCTTGCTCAGTTGGCAGCCTGCAGAAAAGGCCAAGCCGCAGATACAGCCTTCCCTCGACAGGAGAGAGGAGAGAGCCCAAGCCCCGCAGGGACCGGGCAGCTTCCACGCAGCGGCAGAAAGATGCATTGATTAGCTGGTGTGACTGTTCTCTGAGGAGGACACGCTGTCCCTGAATCAGACTCTGCCTGGCTTAGCCCAGAAGAGGCCTCAGCCCCACCAAGTGCCCCTCTGCCCCCTGGTGCCTTTCATCTGGCTTTTTCCCACCAGGGCTTGTGGCTGTGCATCTCGGGAAAGCAAAATATGTACCGAGAAGCTATACGATCTTCAGCAACTCTGTAGAAGGAGAAACGCTGCAGAGCCTAGGTTCTGGCCGCTCACGTGTCCGGGGGCAGTTATATAGCAGCTCTAGAGGCAGACCTGAGTCTGTTACTTACTTGCTGTGTGAACTTGAGCAATTCTCAAACTACTGCCTGTAAAGTGGGCCTAATTCTTATATGACAGGGGTCCTGGGATCGTTAAATGAAGGGCCTTGGCATGAAGGAAGTGCCCAAGCGGTCACTGGTATTTGTCACCATATCATTGTCTTACCTTGTCAGGCACACAAGTGAATGTTTTGCCTGGTTATATACAAACGTCTGTTTTCTTTGCTCCATGTTCTTTTTTTTTTTTTTTTTTTTGTTCCTGGTCTTCCCTTCCTTTCACTATTCCATGCTCTTTTTTTTTTTTTTTTTATGTTTTCTTTGTTGAAAAACGTCATTTCCTGCCCACATTTCTGGGGACCGACAGTCTGCTGTTAAGGCCGTATCGTATTCAGTTGTGTTTGCCTGGATCGGCCTCTGGTATTGGGCGTTTGGGTTGTTTCCAGTTCCTTGCTATTGAAAATGATGCGGCTGTGACTCTCAGCAAGCTTATTTTTTTTTTGACGTGATCCCAACAGGATGTACTTGTGAGGGTGAATTTCTATCACGGAGATCCTTGGATGGGCACACCTATTGTGCCCCAAAGCCAGCTACAGGTCTTAGATGATCTGTATCCTTTGGGTTATCGCCCCTTGGGGCCTGAAGCAGAAGCCATCCCCTCAGAAGGTGCCAGAGGGCTCCTTGGTTATAGTTTTCCCAGCCCCTCAGCTGAGGAGGAAGGAGCTGAGTGTTTACGTTCCCGTGTCCTCTCTCTTGTAGAAAGTCTGCACCAAATGCGGGATCGAGGCCTCCCCCGGCCAGAAGCGGCCCCTGTGGCTGTGTAAGATCTGCAGTGAGCAGAGAGAGGTAGGGTACCCGGGGCAGCGGGGTCTGGGGGGAGCCTGGGCAGGGCCGGGGCGTGCATGAATTCAGGGAAGTTCATGGTTGGTCACGGAGAGGGGCTTCTCAGGAGGCCAAGGAGGGCCTACCAGGGGCAGCCCGGGATGAGGGTGGGGAGGGTAGCCGGCTGGCTTGCCCGTTCCCCAGTACAGAGGGGGCAATGGGCCCTGGTTCTGCTCTGCCTGGGGTCCGTGGTTTCAGTGGGGAGCCCCTCGCACTGCATATAGGTCGCAGGTGGCATTTCATGGGCGTCTATTATTATCATAACAGAAACGGCTGCCCCGGGTTGAAGGTTTACTCTGCGCGTGGCACCGTGCTAAGTTCTTTACACGAATGAATTCATTTCATCCTTATGCAACCCCACAGGCCAGTGCTGTTATTATCCCCTTTTAATGATGGGGAACTGGAGACGCAGGAGGTTAAGTATCTTGTGGGCACCGAGCTAGTTAGTGGGTCTGACTGTGGTCTAGCCATGGTCTGCTGTGATGACGCCGCCCCCAAAGTCCCTTCTGGTTCTAAATTTCTGTCATTCTACTTCTGATCCCATTTGAAGGGAAGAAATCAAGGCTCAGCGAGGACTCTGAGGCAGTAGCAGATGGGGGGCTCGAACCTACGTCTCCCAACCCCAAACCCAGGGCTTTCCTCACTGTGCCAGGATCAGGAATGGGGCGAAAACAGTGGAGGACCTTGTCAGGCAGCTCCTGGGGAAGGCCATGGGCCAGGGATCTCAGGAACAGAAGGAGTCGGGTAGAAGGAAGATGCCCCAGGTTTTCGACATGTGGATTTATTTTTTTTTACTTACCTGCTTGGTGATTAATATGCGCCTTTCATCTGAGGATCCATAAAATGTCTCTAGTTAGAGAAAATCCTCCGCCATGATATCCTTGAATATTGCCGCCCTGCCATTCCAAGTCTCCCCTCCTGGAAACCCTGTGGGATACAGTTCTGAGCCTCTCCATCCATTCTCCACAGCTCCCAACTGTGCTTTCTCATTTTTTTTCTTCGCCTTTCTGAGATACTTTCGGGGTAAATTCCTCAGTACTGCTTTCCAGCTCGCTAAATCTTTGAGACTCTTTGTTGGTTGTCTCTCTCAGCAACACCTTTCCTCGGGTGTTTTGGAATTGGGGTTCGTCTGCTCATCTTGAGTGGGAGTCCATCTCTCTCTCTCTTTCTCTCCTTGCTCATCACCTCCACGCAGCCCTCCTTGCCGAGTGATTTCAAGTTGCCTCCACCCAGGTCCTGGGTCCCCCGGCGCAGGGCCAGCTGTCTTGGGTTAGTGATGAGCTGCATGTTCACAGCGATCATGGGATTATTCCTGGAGCCAGTCGTCAAAGCCATAGGCAGTCTGGCCAGGCCCTGGCTACGTGTGTGCTTCTTCCAGCTTCTATCACTATTCACATTCACAGACAAGCTTTAGTCTTAGGAGGGTGGGGAAATGGTACCTCTGGTTTTTTTCAGCTTCCTCCCTCAGATGGAAAGTGCTTTCACCAGCCCCCATTTCAGGGACTGGTCCCCCACCTCCCGTGAGAGACTTTTAGTCCCTGTACCCTTGGAAAACCAACCTTCCAGCTCCCTCCACCTGCTTCTGGGTTCTGAGTCAGCAGGCTGTGCCTTCAGCCCCTCAAAATAGTAAATATTTGGAGCTTCTGATCCATCGAGATATATGTCTTACTTCTGAGAACAGTTGAGCTTCCTTGCTGGAATCTTTTCATGGACCACTGTGGTGTCTTTGGAACAGGGAAGATAGTAGGCAGGGCCTCCAAGCGTGAACTAACATTCTAGTCTGTCTTGCCCAGAGGTCCCTGATGTCTCATCCTGAAATGGAGACGATAATACCTGTTTCCTGGAGATACCTTGAACATTCAGCAACATCATTACAGTAGACAAAGTGTCCAGCCTAGAATAGGCACTCCATCAATATTAGAAGCCTGCCTCTCTTACCCAGCTGGAACTTCCCCCTCTGAACTTGAGGTCCTTCTGGGCTTCAAGGGGTCCCTTCTAAGATGCAGGCATCCACGAGAGAGGAAAATTCCCTCAAATACTATCTTGTAGGAGATTCCTGAGCAGGATAGCAAGACGCGGCTGAGCTGTGGGGAGGATGGAGATGAAGGAATTGTCAAGGAAAAGGAGGGCGATAAGAGGAAAGACAAAGTTAGCACATGTCGGGCTTCCCTGGTGGCGCAGTGGCTGAGAGTCCGCCTGCCGATGCAGGGGACACGGGTTCGTGCCCCGGTCCGGGAAGATCCCACATGCCGCGGAGCGGCTGGGCCCGTGAGCCATGGCCGCTGAGCCTGCGCGTCCGGAGCCTGTGTTCCGCAGCGGAAGAGGCCACAGCAGTGAGAGGCCCGCGTACCGCAAAAAAAAAAAAAAAAAAATTTAGCAAATGTAATAATTTAGTGGAGGGCTTGGGTGGGGGTCAGCTGGCCCCGTCCAGCCCCACCGTGAGTTACCCTCACGCTCATTAATAGTCCTGAGCTACCGCAGGCGGCGTCCACCACCAGCCCGTCCTAATCTCTGAGCGCTCCGATGCCCAGGAAAGTCTGAAATAGCTTAGGATGAATTTTCTTATCTTTCCTTAAGTAAAGAATATGAGGCTGTGCACTGTGCTATCAGTTTGTCCTTGAATTTCTAGAGGCTGATAAAACTGGGCGAGATCAAGGATGCTGTATTCCCTCTGCAGGACCAGGCAGACTGTGGACGCTTAGGAGGTGTAGACGGGCCCCGAAAGTATGTGTGTCTGTCTGGGTGCCTGTGGAAGCCATACCCAAGCGCTGCATTTTCCTGCCTGCTTTTGGGGTGGGAGAGTGCCAGGGAAATGGGTTTCCTAATGCCTTTTTTTTTTTTTTCCATAGAAAAATATCTAATCGCAACAAAGAGATAGCTAAACAGAAAGAGCATTTGAAATGCCATTTTAAGCGCCACACAGAGCTGGTTCTGAGTCTGTGATAAAAGTGTGGAGTTCTGTCGTGCAGCAAAAACCAGGTCCTGATGGAAGATCTTGCCTTTTCTGATGGAAACTCTCATATTACTGTGCCCAGACACGCTTATCTTCTTTTTCCATTTGACTATTCTCTGCTGTCATCTTTGGCTGTAATTATAAGTATTTTTTTCTGGAGTGAGTCGAATGTTGGTTACGTGTCCCTGGGACCATCAGGTTGGCATTGCTGCCTGTTTTGTGCGCTTCGGGGATGCAGTGGTGTCCGCTTCGGCCCCTCTGCTCTTCAGGAGCTTACAGTCTCACGCATTTAGTTGTTCGGGCGTTCAACGCTTAGTTATTGGGCATCTTCTATGCACCAGGCAAAAGAACTCTTCTCATGGGAGATGGAGACCACAAACGCAATAAAGTAAGTTCTGCCATGTCACAGATGGTGAAAAAGTACTTGGTAAAGGGGACGGGGTGATGGGAACATAGGGGTAGCTGTTATTTTTTACAGGGGTCAGGAAAGGGCTCACTGATAAAATGTCATCTGAGCTGAGGTGTGGAACACACTATGTGGCTGCGTGGACAGAAAGCATTCCAAGTAAAGGGCACTGCAAGTGTAAAGGCCCTGAGGCAGGTGTGTCCTTAGTAGGTTTGAGGAACAGCAAGTAGAACAGTGTGACTGGAGCAAAGTCAGGTTCAGGAGAGGAGGTCAGAGACGTGGCCGGGGGTTAGATCATGTTGGTCCTTGTAGATCCTTGGAAGGACTTTGGCTTTTACTCTGAGTGAAATGGGGAGCCCTCGAAGGTCTGAAGTAGAGGAGAAGCGTGACCTGAATCCTCCTCCAATTTTTTTTTTTAAGTTCTCTTTTATTATCAATTAGAAGGTCTTTAGGATTCCCTGGCATGTTTTTTGGGGGTTTTTTGTTTGTTTGTTTTTTTGTTTTTCTTAATTTATTTATTTTTGCTGTGTTGGGTCTTCGTTTCTGTGCGAGGGCTTTCTCTAATTGTGGCAAGCGGAGGCCACTCTTCATCGCGATGCGCGGGCCTCTCACTATCGCGGCCTCTCTTGTTGCGGAGCACAGGCTCCAGACATGCAGGCTCAGTAGTTGTGGCTCACGGGCCCAGTTGCTCCGTGGCATGTGGGATCTTCCCAGACCAGGGCTCGAACCTGTGTCCCCTGCATCGGCAGGCGGACTCTCAACCACTGCGCCACCAGGGGAGCCCTCCCCCAATTTTTAAAGGATACTCTGGCTACTGTGTTGAGTATAAATTATAGACTATAATGTCAGAGTTAGTACCATGATATTTCATCTTTCTTATTTAGTATTACCCCAGATATTTAAGTTCTTGACTGTTGTTACCCTTAGAAGTTTTCTTTTTTTTAAATATTTTATACATTTAACTCTTTTCTGATTATAAAATTAATATGGATCATTGATATTCACAATGTATAGAAAGCATAAAGAAGTATACACCCTCCCAAAATCCATGATCTTACCATCCAGAGACAATCACTGTTAGCATTTTGGCATAATTACTTTCTATCTTTTTTCTGTGTCTGTTTTCCTTATATTGTTGAACCTCTGTTTTAAAATTAACATTGTATCGTAAGCAGTTCTCAGTGTAATCAATAACTCTTTGTAAACATTCTGTCATATGGATATTCTGCTAATTTAAGCCATCTGAGTTATTTCCTTTTTTCCTTCTCATTGCTAATTGCTTTATATATCTGTGTACATAGCTTTTTGACTACATTTGAGATTATGTCCTCAGAAGGGAAAACTAAACACCAGTGTTTATAGAACCTCATTACCTATACACCCTTGAGTTATTGCTTTTGACTTATAATTAGCTGGCTATGTGATCTTAAATAATGACATGTGGACAGTGTATTTTCTGAGTCTTTTGCTATCTGGTAATAGCTGTTGCCTTTATACAAAAAAGACAGTGACTTGACTGATAATGCAATTGATCATAATCTTTCCCACTCAAAATTCTGTGAGTTTGGCTTCTGTTGTCTAACCGACCACACGTGAAAAGAACCACCATGAGGGAGAGTAGGCAAATGTAACGACTAGGAGAATCAGTGCCCAGGGAACTAGAGATAATAGTGAAACTGTGAAAGAAATATAAATAGGTTCTTTTTTTTGGCCTCACTGCACGGCATGTGGGATCTTAGCTCCCCGACCAGGGATCGAGCCCGTGCCCCCTGCAGTGGAAGCACGGAGTCCTAACCACTGGACTGCCAGGAAAGTCCAAATAAGTTTTTAAATTAAGTAAAAGAGATAAGAGAAGCAATAGAAGCCCAACTGAACAAATAGGACATTTGAAAAAAGAATGAGCAAATTTGAAAAAGAACCAAATGAACCATTTTCTTTTCTAAAAATGAAAAATGTTATTAAGGAATTCACAAACTCAATCAAATGATACTTCAGTAATTTTTTAGAGCAGTAAACCTTGTCATTCCCATTAACAGACACAGATGGTTCCTTATCATTTGCTTCTTATTCATTGTTTTTTATTTTTGATCCCTGGTTGGCACTCCCAACAGCTTGGAGTCCCCGGCCCCTGATATCCACTGTACTGACTGCCATGAATATGATGTTTTTGTGACCACACGAAACTGCAGTCTTTACCTAATTAAACCAGCTGCTTATATAAGTGTTCGGCCTCCCAGCTCCCTGTCCCACCTCATTTCTATTCCCTCTGTGGATGGGCACGTTCTTTGGTCACTTTCCTGGTTTCCTTGTCAGCAAATTAATAAACTCTGATACAAGTTCGAGATTTAAAGACACAGAAAAGGGACTAAGGGACTTCCCTGGCAGTCCAGTGGTTAAGACTTCGCCTTCCAAACGCAGGGGGTGCAGGTTCAATCCCACATGCCTCATGGCCAAAAAACCAAAACATAAAACAGAAGCAATATTGTAACAAATTCAATAGAAGACTTTAAAAATGATCCACATCAAAAAAAAAATCTAAAAAAAAAAGAAAGAAAGAAAGAAAAGGGAATGAGACATCCCTCAGTGGACTGGTTAAACGGCACATCAGGCACACCTGCAGAACCCCAGGGAAGGACCTTGTGAACCAGAAGACAGTTTCCAGGATGCAGTGTAGGCAACAAGCAGGTGTAGCCCGTGAAGTCAAAACTGAGAACAGGAGAAGGCGGGCTGACCAGATCTGATGCTCAGCATAAAGTAGTTTTGAAGGCGAGAACAGAGACGTGTGGGAGAAGTCTGAAGCCAGACGTATGCTTTTATTCCCTTTTAAATAACCTGGTAGTATTACTTATGCCTATATTTGGAAGTTAGTAATGTCATCTGGATACGCCTGGGTCATTTTCACTGATTTTTGTCTAGGACGAACATAGGTGGATCGTCCATTCAGAGAAGCTTTTCCGTTATGGTTTTGCTTATTGCTTTGTTCCGGAACTAGTCTGGTCTCTTCCTGGGAGCGCTTGGAAGTTGAAGAGTGCATTTCCATTCTCTGCCTTATGTATTTATCATCTTCTACCAAGTCATTTTCAAGTTCTCTTCATTTTTCCCTCCATTCCGAAAAATCTTAAAACTTTTCTTGCACGTCACTGATTCTTTTTTCCTCTTTTGTCTGACTTTGGTGGCTTCCTGTGTTTGGTCCTGGTGGTTGCACATGCGCCTTTATCCCCCTCCTGATGCTGTGAGAGCTGCAGGCCCAGGGTTTACCGGAAGCAGCTCAAGCACTGCTCACAGCCCCTTTCCTTTGTCTGGGATTCTGCTCCACGAGGAGATACCCTGATTCTCCTGGGACCTGGCCCTCTGGCCATCAGGACTAGGGAGGGGGCTTCCCTGGTGGCGCAGTGGTTGAGAGTCCGCCTGCCGATGCAGGGAACACGGGTTCGTGCCCCGGTCCGGGAGGATCCCACATGCCGCAGAGCGGCTGGGCCCGTGAGCCGTGGCCACTGAGCCTGCGCGTCCGGAGCCTGTGCTCCGCAACAGGAGAGGCCACAACAGTGAGAGGCCCGCGTACTGCAAAAAAAAAAAACAAAAAAAAAACAGAACTAGGAGGACTTGGAAATCTGTAGCCCCTAGTTTGGCTCTCCCCACTCTCCCCACTCTCCCACGATTGAGCTTTACTTAAGAAAACACACCTTCCCAGATGCAGTTCACTGTTGCCAGCTCCTTCCCACACCTACCTGGTTGTTTGCTGGGAGTCTATCTCCCATCCATAAAGACAGAATTAGAGGAGGGAGGACAGCCCCTGAGCACCACCAGAAACCCGTAGTCGTGCCACGCCAGGAAGGCTGCCCAGGGACAGCCCTGACCCTGCACCCTGATCCCTGCTAGGCAGGCAAGGGTGGGTGGACCAGTGACACCCGTCTCATCCATCCCACTCGCCTGTCTTCAGAGGGGAGACTGACTGTAGGTGAAATGTCAGATCCCTCCCGTGCTGGTGTGCACGTGCCCTTCACTCACGAGCTTTCTTGGGTGTGTTAGTGCGAGCTTGGGAAGGGCCTCATCAGGGCTTCTAAACACACGATGTTGCAAAGCCAGAAATTCACGTCATTGATTGTTTAGCCTTTAATCCGATTCATTAAAAAAAAAAAAGAGTGACTCACTCAAAGTTATACTGTAATCAGGGGGAAAGTGAATTAGAATCCAGATTGCCCAGGATTCTAGAAACCATTCCTGCAGCCTCTAAAATGTACCTTTGGAGTAGGAAGGCTTCTTTGAGGATGCAGGCATTCTCTGAGGCGGATGAGCTAGAAAGGGGAGAAGGCCAATTTGTAAGTAATTGGAAGCTGATTAATACAATGAGAGCATTCTTCTCTGCTCAGCGTCCGCTGTGCCTTCCCTGTTTCACTCAGCATCCTGATTATAGCTCAGTGGAGACCGGGCTGCACCAACACTTACTGTGTTTCCTGCAGTGCTTTCATATAAAACGTGTTCGGGAAAGGTTTGCTGATTGAAAGAGACATTTGCAAAAGAGGAAAGCGGGTTCCTTGTTTAGATCACTTTAGAACCTTTTCCCAGCAGGGGGCTTTTGACTTCCCTGTAGTGTTATCACAGATGGCCCTGGCTGGGGCCCCGCGGTGCCCATTGATGCTAGGTCTGTACTCCTGCTTCCGGCCCCTCTCTCCTTGTTGCTTCTTGATTGACTGAAAGGGGAATTTGTGGAGTAGGAAAGTGGCTTCACATGGTGGTTTTTAAATCATCTTAAACACCCTCCCACAGGCTGGCGGGTAACCAGTAGCCCAGTTAGGGCCCCTGGGGAGGGTCCACCTTGGCACAAGCCTGCAGGAGGTTGGGATAATCAGGGACCCCCTCGCTCGCAGCTGGAGTCCGTGGGAAGCAGCCATCCAGCCACGCCCAGCATCCTCGTGGCACTTGGCTCCCAGGAGGGCAGCCCGTGCTCACCGCAAGCTGCCATCTGCTTCCCCGCTCTGGTTCTCTTCTGGTCCTGCTGTTACTTGCAGTTTGGATTTTTGCTGCAAACAGCTTTGCCAGAGGGTCGCCCCCGGAGGCCCGGGAGTGCGCTCAGGAGTGGGTGGCTGGCACGCGGGTGGCTGCCTGAGCACCCCGCCATCTGTGTCTGGCTCGCTCCGGGCTGCTGCCACTGCGGCCCCAGGGGACCCGGATGGTCACACTTCCTCAGTGTGTTGGCCACCGCCCACGTGCCCTGCTTTGCCAAGTGGAGTGGCTATCAGCGCAGGCTCCTGGCCTCCCACACAGGCGGAAGCAGCAGGAGGAGGAGGGTCCTGGGGCCCAGCAGCCCCCCTTCCTCCTGTGGGGAGGCAGAGTGGTCTCCCACCCCTCCCTGCCCCTTATTTGGGGTGCCTACCTGAGCCTGTGTCCATGCGCTGGAGAAAGAACTTTCCTCTCTCAGGTGTTGCCTATCCAAGAGGGAACTGACGTTATCACCGTTGCGCTCCAGTCCGCTGAGCCTGGTGTCCCGGCTGGGGAGTCCAGTCTGGCTCTGAGTAGCAGGCATTAACTCAGCACCCACTGTGGGCCAGTCAGTATCTCGCGTCATCCTCACTGGAGCCCAGTGAGGTATTCACTCTTGTCTTCGTGTCACTTGCCCAAAGACACCAGGTAGTAGGGGTTGAAGTCAGGAGTGTCCGCCTCCAAAACTCCTGACAACTCTACTGTCTATTCATGCATTCATTCATTTATTCATCCGTTCATGTAACAGTCATTGAGTAGTTACTATGGGCTGGGCATGGTCTTAGGCCCTTGGAAAGTAGTGATGAACAAATCAGCCAAATATCTCTGCCTTGAGTTTGCATTTTAGCAGGGACCAGGGGAGGAGAGAAGGAACAGACGATAAACATAACTGCTGCAGGAAGGGAGACCCCTTCCAGGCCCCGGGAGTGGGCTCTTGTCTAACACTTGGAAATGAATTGTCCGAGGAGACATACACGTGCTGACAAAGTAAGAGGCTTAATTGGGAAGGGGCGCCCAGGCAGAGAGCAGCAGGGTAAGGGAAGCCAGGAGAACTGCTCTGCCACGTGGCTCGCAGACTCGGGTTTTATGGCAGTGGGGTTAGTTTCCGGGTTGTCTCTGGCCGCTCATTCTGGCTCAGGGTCTTTCCTGGTGGTGCTCGCATCCCTCAGCCAAGATGGATTCCAGCGAGAAGGATTCTGGGAGGTTGGGAGGACATACAGGCGGGCGTCTCCTCTCTCCTTTTGGCCTTTCCTGAATTCTTCCGGTTGGTGGTAGCTTGTTAGTTCCCCGTTCCGGGACCTCCTGTTGTTAAGATAACTCATGCAGATGGCTACTATCTTGCCTGGCCAGGGTGGGCAGTTTCAGTCAGTGGTTCCCCTCACATAACCAAACTAATACATGAGCAAATTATACAGTGTATTAGATGTTCACGGGAAGAGGAGAGCAGAACAGAGCAAAGAGATCAGGAGTGTGGGGTGCAGGGTGGGGAGGGAGGTGGCCGTGTTGAAAGTAGACCAGCCACCATGTGACACCCATTAGGATGGCTAATATTTAAAAAGCAGAAAATAGCAAGTGTTGGTGAGGATGTGGAGAAATTTGAACCCTTGTGCGTTGATGGTGGGAAAGTACAACAGCGCAGCCACTACGGAACACAGTATGACAGCTCCTCAGAAAATTAATGATCTAGCAATTCTACTTCCGGGTATATACAGTGTTCCTTACAGCATTATTCACAACAGCCTAAAGGCGGAAGCAACCCAAGCATCTACCGTTGGATGAATGGATAAACAAAATGTGGTCTATGCCTGTTATTATTCCTATTATTCAGCCTTAAAACGGAATGGAGGGCTTCCCTGGTGACACAGTGGTTGAGAGTCCGCCTGCCGATGCAGGGGACACGGGTTCGTGCCCTGGTCCGGGAAGATCCCACATGCCGCGGAGCGGCTGGGCCCGTGAGCCATGGCCGCTGAGCCTGCGCGTCCGGAGCCTGTGCTCCGCAACGGGAGAGGCCGCAACAGTGAGAGGCCCGCGTACCGCAAAAAAAAAAAAAAAAGGAATGGAATTCTGACACATGCTACAACATGGAAGAACCTTAAGGATATTATGCTAAGTGAAATAAGCTAGACACAAAAGGACACATATTGTAGGATTTCCTTTTTTTTTTTTTAATGTGTATTTATTTGTTTTGGCTGCACCAGGTCTTAGTTGCGGCACGTGTGATCTTCATTGCGGCGTGTTTTAGTTGCAGCATGCGGGATCTAGTTCCTGACCAGGGATCGAACCCGGGCCCCCTGCATTGGGAGTGCAGGGTCTTACCCACTGGACCACCAGGGAAGTCCTCAGGATTTCCATTTATATGAGGTCCCTAGAATAGTCAGATTCATAGAGACAGAAAGTAGAAGGGTGGTTGCCAGGGGCTGGGGGTGGGAGAATGAGAAATTATTGTTTAATGGGCACAGAGTTTCGGTATGGGAAGATGAAGAAGGTCTGGAGACGGATGGTGGGGACAGTAGCACAGCAGTGTGGATGCACGTGATGCCCCTGGCCTGTACACCTAAAAATGGTTAGAAAGGTAAATTTTATGTTATATATATTTTACCACAGTAAAAAAAAAGGGTGTGGGTGGAGACTGGCCAGGGTAGGCCTCTTTGAGGAGGTGAGATGTGAGTAAAGACTTGAAGGAGGCATAGCGGGGAGGCCAGTGGCTCTCTGGGGAAGAGCAGCCCAGGATGGGGCCACACCCAGTACCCTGTGTTCACAGGACAGCACGGAGCCAGTGAGGCTCGCCTCCTTCTACGGGAGGGGGTCCTGGGTTCCCCTGAGGCAGGTTGGGGAGGGGGTGGTCCCCGGAGGCTCTTTGGCCACGGGGAGTAGGGAGGGGAGTCGATGTGCTCCAACAGTAAGCCCTTGGCCCACCAGGAGCAGGGCCCACAGGTCCTAGCATTCGGCTATTGCATCACCGGCTGCCCCTCCACCACTTACTCAGCCACCCAGGTGTGCTCAGCGGTCCACGGGCTTGGGAACCCTGTGGTCCCTATGACCGGGCTTGAGAATAACAAGGTGTGGACCAGCTTCACTGACCCTGTGATCAGTTGGTGTGACACCATCCTGACACCACAGCCCGCTTACCCCCCCCGCTCCCCCCTGTTGGGCCTGTACAACCTGGCTTTCCCTGCTATGATACCCTCTTCTACATGGCCCTGGGGAGGCAGGTGAAAAGCTAGGGAGAAAGCATCTGATTGTGGTCCTTTTCTTGCATTACTTGGAATAAAAATTTGGATAATCAGCTTTTCCTGCACGTTTTCCAGATGCCAAATGACATTGGCTGGCACGATTGTTCCCCTTCCACTAGCCAGCTGTCTGGCAGATGGGGGCTAGGGAGTAGAGTGAGACTGCATCCTTTAGGAGCTATTTATTAAGCTCCTAGGTGGTGCCCAGCCCTGGAAATACACAACCATCCCCTCTTCTAAGGAAATAACTCAAGACACGTGTCCTCCTGCTGTGCCAGAAAATCCTTCTGTGAAAAAAGGAAGAAGAAGAGAACCAGCCTTTGTTGGGATCCTTGTCTGGGCCAGATGTGGGGCCCTGTGTCCCCACTCCTCCCACCAGATGGAAGCTCTGGGACCTTAAGTGACAGGTCCAAGGGGACACAGCAGGACGTGCAGAACCTGGGCTGTCTAAAAGGCTACAGCCACTAGACCAGCTTCCTCCTGATTTCTACCAAGCTGGCGACCACTGCCTTCAAGAATCAGCCTTCCTATTCCAGGATGGCCCACGGGCTGGAGGGACACGGGAGGTTTCACCCTCAGTGGCCAACGTAGTGATCCCCGACCGTCTGGGGGTCCCCTGGGTCCCTGCCCCGCTTCTCCTTGCCCTGATTTTGTAAGTTATCACATCCCAACCCAGGCTAACGCACCCACAGCTGAAGCCCAGCCTGGCCCTGAGTGTCATCTAACTGCTTACATCCCTGAACCTGGTTTTGGGTCCCAGCACCTGACTGTCCTCTTGACCCTTGAACTCTGCCTGCTGCTCCCTACCCTGCATCAACCCCAGGGTCATTGTCATAGGCCGGCTCCTGAGGCTCCCTGTTTGCAAACTAAACAAGAGGGCCATTCGGTAGGCGCCCCGGCCGGTTCGCCTCCACGTTGCACTTGGCACCTCCTGAGTGGCATCTGTGTATGACGTTCAGCCTCACACGCTGCTCCCAGCTGTACAGCCTGGAGAAACTCTCATACCTGCTTCCCGGGAAACATGACTGAGAATGCACGTAGCAGCATTTGTTGTAATAGCAAAAAACTGGAAACCACCCAAATGACCTTTCATGGTGGAATAGACAGATAAATTTCAAAGGATGAATTAAAAACCCAATGAGCAAAAGGGAAAAAAAGCAAGTCACTCAAGAATACGCAGTGATTTAAAAATACGATGTTCAAAAACAGGTAATAGTAAATGTTTTACTTAGAAATATACATATAAGCAGTTTTTAAAAATAGGAAGAAAAGCAAAGGATTGCTTCACACAACATTCCAGATGGTGGTTACTTTTGGAAGGAAGACAGGGAGGACCTATGGGCCCTTCTCAGATCTGGTCATATTTAATTTCTTTTTTTTTTTAATTTATTTTTATTTTTTTTGGCTGTGTTGGGTCTTCGTTGCTGCGTGTGGGCTTTCTCTAGTTGCGGTGAGCAGGGGCTACTCTGTTGCGATGCACTGGCTTCTCACTGTGGTGGCTTCTCTTGTTGCGGAGCACGGGCTCTAGGTGCACGGGCTTCAGTAGTTTTGGCGTGTGGGCTCAGTAGTTGTGGCTCGTGGGCCCTAGAGCACAGGTTCAGTAGTTGTGGCACATGGGCTTAGTTGCTCCGTGGCATGTGGGATCTTCCCTGACCAGGGCTCGAACCCATGTCCCCTTCATTGGCAGGCAGATTCTTAACCACTGTGCCACCAGGGAAGCCCTTAATTTCTTAAAGAGTTCACAGATGTTTACTTCAGTGTGGTTCTTTGAAACACACTGTGTTTCCATACGGT
Organism: Aethalodelphis obliquidens; assembly: GCF_003676395.1. Lineage (NCBI taxonomy): Eukaryota > Metazoa > Chordata > Mammalia > Artiodactyla > Delphinidae > Aethalodelphis > Aethalodelphis obliquidens. The sequence continues at coordinate 6,080,348 of NW_020837982.1, forward strand.
TTTGTGTGTACGCTAAATTTCACAGGCGCACACCCAAAAGGTAACAGGAGATCACCAAAAACCAGACCCAAAAAAGCTTAAATCAGTGATATGGAGAAAAACCTTTAAAATCTCCCAGAATGCAGGGGGAAAAAAAAAACCCCAAAGTGCTAAAAACAGTAACGGAGACAATGATGAATCTGGAAGGCAGAGAAGGCAATGGAGCCTCGGAATTACAGGTTTTCCCCAAGAAGGAGCAAGACCAATAGGAAATGAAGCAGTAATCAAATCCATAACCGAAGAAGGCGTCCACGATTCAAGTCCACACGTCGGAAACACCGGAAGACCCACGAGCTCTGCCAAGCAGGGGTCAGCCCGGAAACCATTTCATGTTGGCTTTGGAGTACGTTTCTGAGACTGTGTTTACACAGAGGCATGTTTGTTGTTCTGGGAATTGAATCAAAATCACGAAGCTCCTCTGAAAAGACCTGGCTGGGTATAGCCGGCCTGCCCAGTTTTCTGATTCTAGCCCTATTCATCTGCCACGTGTGGCCCGCCCCATCTGGGAACAGAGGCTGGCTTTGCAGCCAAACACCACCGCGGCACGCTTGCCCTCTCTCGCGTCTGTGCTGGAGCGGGGAAGATAGTTAACTATTCGGGATTCAAAGGGATTTCATGCTGCAAATAAGGCTAAGAGGCGGCGGGTGCACAGCGCCGATGAAGCAAGTAAATGAGAACAGCAGCGGGGCTTCCCCGGTGGCGCAGCGGTTGAGAGTCCGCCTGCCGATGCAGCGGACGCGGGTTCGCGCCCCGGTCCGGGAGGATCCCCCATGCCGCGGAGCGGCCGGGCCCGTGCGCCATGGCCGCTGAGCCTGCGCGTCCGGAGCCTGTTGCTCCGCAACGGGAGACGCCGCAGCAGTGAGAGGCCCGCGTATCGCAAAAAAAAAAGAACGGTAGTGAAAGCATCATTCTCCTCCGTGGATTTGTTAAACTTGCAAGACCATTCTAGACAAAGGAGAAGACGGTCTCTCTGGGACCAGAGAGAGAAGGAAGATAGGGGGTCTCTGTTCTCAGTGACTTGTAGGGACCTTTCCATGTCAAGATAATCTGGGAGATGCAAGGGCTAGCGGGGCACCCCTGGAGGCCATGGGAGAGGGTGAGGCCAGAGCTGGAGGTTGGCCCACCCGCCCCAGAAATCCTCTGTGACGCCGGGGCACATGGCCCTCCAGCCATCACGAGCCCTTATTGGACGCCACCTCCCTCTGAAGCTGGCAAACGCTCCTCACCAGTAACTGTGCAGAAACCTCACCAGAGGAAACCCCTCACCGGGGGTTAACGGAAGCCAAAGCATTTCCTCCGGTTCTGAAATAATCTAACCAAGGGGTTTAAATTATCCAGAAAACAGCACCCTCAGAATATTTCTTCTCACTGCACTTTTTCGTTTCCGCTATGTTAGCCATTGCCTGCCGCCCAGGCTGACCTGGTTGAAATAGAGACACAGATGTAGAGAACAAACGTATGGACACCAAGGGGGGAAAGTGTCTGTGTGTGTGTGCCGGAGGGGGGGGTGGATGAATTGGGAGAGTGGGATTGACATATATACACTAAGATGTATAAAAGAGATAACTAATAAGAAAGTAAATAAAGGCAAAAAAAAGAAAAAAACACTTGAAATGAAGGGGAAATTCGCTTAGGCCCAGGGGAGGGCTCTGGCTCCGGGGGGGGGGGGGGGGGCGGGCCCTCTTGTCTTTGCTGGGGCTTAATTTCTAGCCCATCTCCTGGTGAGGCTGGGGCCTTGGCCCTGTGTAGGGAGCCTGAAAGCAGCCAGCAATACGGGGAAGGGTGGGGTGAACAGGATGAGCCTGTTGACTCTTGCTGGGGCCTAGGGTGGGTGGGAGGATGGTAGAGACGTTCTCACTGGCTCACCAGCACCACACACACACACACACACACACACACACACACACACGTGTGCGCGCACCTGATTTTTTTTTTTTGTCTTTGTCGGGTCCTAGTTGCGGCACGCAGGATCTTTAGTTGCGGCATGCGGGATCTTAGTTCCCCCACCAGGGATCGAACCCGCGTCCCCCTGCAGTGGAAGCATGGAGTCTTAACCACTGGACCACCAGGGAAGCCCTGCCTGATGTGTTTTAAAGTGTTATCCTTTAAATTACAAATATGCAAATATTCCTGGGAGGAGTCTCATTTAGCTTTCCCCTAACACCTCAATTCTTAGTTAACACTTTAGAAGGGAGTAGTGGAGAGCCAGAACCTGGTGGGTGGCTGGTGGGTGCCTGGGCTGGGAGGGGAGCTCTGCCCCGGATTGCTTACTTGTGCTCTACACCGCAAGATTGAGGATTCCACCCCAGGTGCTGGGGGGATGGATACAGGGAAACCCTCCCGGGACGGAATAGCGCCTGAGGGCAGGCCATGAACACACTCTCACATGGCAGCGGGAAAACAGAGTCACAGAGCCCAGCCCTTTGTGGATTTAGGTCCTGGGGCCACCCGTCTGCAAGGACATTTGATCTTTTCTCTCCATTGCTCAGTCTTAACACGTAGGAGGTACTGAATGAATGCTGTTCGAATGAATGACTATGCAGACTCCCTCTTCAGAAGTTGTTTGTAAGCTTCGCCTTTCTGAGGGAGGGGAAGTAAGCCGTGAGGAAAGACGACCGCTCTAAACTTAATTCCTACCAAAAGAAGAAAAAGGAAAAAAATTTAAAACAAAACAAGAAAGTGAGAGGAAGAGATGAAGGAAAGAAAGAAGAAAAATAAAACTGTCAGAAAATCAAGTATTTCGGTATGAAAAACTCTCTAGTTTTAATTCTGCTAATTGTCTTAGATGGACAGGCAGACAGATAGGTGTATATATGCATATATAGCTTTTTAGTTATTCCAACCAATATTTGTCTAATCACTTACATTACAGTAGAAACAGTGCCTTTTAACTCCACTTGCCCAGAAAGATGAGGAACCCAATGCTTTTTTCCTTTCCAGCCACTTCTTGCTTTTTGTTGAGACAGCCTGAAATCTGGGGACAGATTATTATTGTTACTATTTTTAAGCACCATTTCTTTCACAGTTTTACTATTTTTCAGTTATATTTACATCAGTTGTCTAGGCTGAATTCTACCTTGCATTTATTTCACTGATGCTGGTGAGTTTTCTGGTACCACTGCGTCCCCCCATTCTGGAGCTTTTTATTTTAATTCATCTGTTTGTCAACTGAGCAATTTTTTAGGAAGACTGGATGCACCTCTGTTTTCAGTTTTTGCTGACAGGATCCACGCACCTTTGGGGGATGAGGATCACAGCCCTCTTCTGATTACAGAGGCAGGTGGAGGTGTCATCCTAGGCACATAGGACGGCAGGTGATGCCGTCTCCACAGGCTGCCTCTGGTTACACGTGTGTGACACAGGCTTGTGACCTGCTTCTGCCCCGCTCGCTTCTCACCCTAAACAAACCTGCACAGTCACATCCGTGCCACAGTCACACACGTCGTATACATGCCGCATCTGCATCCTGCTTGAATAGGGTAGCAGATAATCCAACTGTCAAGTCGTATGGCCATAATCTGGTTTGACTGGACAGATAGCATGTCTGCCATAAAGTAATGCTGAAAATACATGTGCGCGTTACATTAGCACATCCTGTGTTAACTCGCCTTGCTGAGTATCAGCTTGTTGCCCTCGGCAGTAACCATGGCTTTTCATACTCAGCTTGTCACCACGGAAACCTGGTCACTGAGTACTGCCCAGCAGTCTTGAGAGAAGCGTCTCTTCCAACTAACAGCGTGATGCCCTGGGCCCTTTCTCTTTTCAAAGGGATCCAGCTCTGCCTGCCTTTATGCTGGGAAGCCCTGGTTCCCTTTGAAAAGTTGTCCAGGGTTTTCCCATTGTCAAAATTCTGACTCCTGGAGGTTAGGGGTGGGCAGTGACATCAGAGGGGGAGCTTCTCTTTCTGCAGGGGCAGAAATGTCCGTGTTGTGAACTCGTGCTGGTGTTTTCAAACTAACCATCACTTGACTAAGCCTTTCCTATCTTGCTCCACTACAAAAAATTTAATTACTGCTTTCTTTTCCTTCCCTACCAGCACATCCAGATTCAACATACCAGCCACAGACCGTTCCAACACCATGTGTCAACCTGCCAAGCAGCGCAGGGATTTAATAACATTGACATCCAATTACCAACCTGTTATACTTCAATTTAAATCAAAGTAACACATGCGTGTGCTTTTAAGAAAACATCCAGTTGCTCTGAAGAGCTTATGCTGGAGGATGGCGGTCACCTGTCCCGCCCCTCCCTCACCCCGCCCATCACATATGGACTGCTTACTTTAGTTCACATGCTGACTCCTGCCCTGACTTTTTTTTTTTTTAATCTTTATTGGAGTATAATTGCTTCACAATACGGTGTTAGTTTCTGTTGCACACCAAAGCGAATCAGCCATATGCATACGTATATCCCCATATCTCCTCCCTCTTGCGTCTCCCTCCCACCCTCCCTGTCCCACCCCTCTAGGTGGTCACAAAGCACCGAGCTGATCTCCCTGTGCTATGCGGCTGCTTCCCACTAGCTAACTATTTTACATTCGGTAGTGTATATATGTCAGTACTACTCTCACTTCGCCCCAGCTTCCCCCTCCCACCCCGTGTCCTTAAGTCCATTCTCTATGTCTGCATCTTTATTCCTGCCCTGCAACTAGGTTCATCAGTACCATTTTTTTTTTTTAGGTTCCATATATATGCGTTAGAATATGGTATTTGTTTTTCTCTTTCTTACTTCACGCTGTATGACAGACTCTAGGTCCATCCACCTCACTACAAATAACTCAATTTCGTTTCCTTTTATGGCTGAGTAATATTGCATTGTATATATGTGCCACATCTTCTTCATCCATTCATCTGTCGATGGACACTTAGCTGTGTCCTGGCTATTGTAAATAGAGCTGCAGTGAACATTGTGGTGCATGGCTCTTTCTGAATTATGGTTTTCTCAGGCATATGCCAGTAGCGGGAGTGCTGGGTCATACAGAGCTACCATATGACCCGGCGATGCCCTGACTTTCTTACTTTATCAATGTTAGGTACTCTCTATCGACTCGACTCCATGCTCTGAAAGATAAGGAGCTGGCTAGCTTGGACTACTCTGCTTCCCCTCTCTCCTCCTAATTTTTGATACTGTTATTATTATTATTATTATTATTTTTTTTTTTTTTGCGGTACGCGGGCCTCTCACTGCTGTGGCCTCTCCCGTCGCGGAGCACAGGCTCCGGACGCGCAGGCTCAGCGGCCATGGCTCACGGGCCCAGCCGCTCCGCGGCATGTGGGATCTACCCGGACCGGGGCACGAACCCGTGTCCCCTGCATCGGCAGGCGGACTCTCAACCACTGCGCCACCAGGGAAGCCCCTGTTATTATTTTTTAACTCTTTGATTACATTTGTAACTTTCTATACTATTTGCCTCTTTCTTCTTCCATCAACTTTAACATTCACACCTCCACTCCTTCTGCATGAGTTGTGGGTACAAATGCCTCTATTCTTCCCTCCATACTCTCACCTCCCTCCTTTTCTAGATGACACCCTTACTAATAGATTGCCAGGATTGTACGTTTAGACTGTTCTGTTGCTGTAGTTAATTCTTCCGTGCTTTGTGACTTATGCCTCAGTCTTAGTTTACAAAGGTGACTGAGTGATGACAGGAAGAGGCTAATGCCATTGAAAGAAGAATTGATTGCTTACAGTTCCCAAAAGAAGGGGGCATTCCACGCCACTCAGGGCCACATGGGGAAGCACCAGAGGCAGAAAGGAGTGAAGGGAAAGCATGCGCCACAGCCTTTAATGGGGTTTCTACGGGAACAGCAGAGCAGCGCAGGGTAAGTATCTTAGGGTGGGCTAGGTTGAATAGTTTCAGCGGCCGCTGGGGCATAGAGGCTGGCCCTGGTTGCCTGGTATCTGGCCCTGGGTTGAGTTAGGGTAGGGGGACTATTGGCTTGGTGAGTGAGAGTTAGGTAAAGGGGGTGGTTAGAGTGTAGACTCAGGATCAGTTGGAGGGTTTGTAATATGACTTTCACATACCTGCAAAAGCTGCATCACAGGGGAGATGTAAACAGCTTTGGCCATCGGTTTGGCGAATGGATGCCAAGTAGACAAATACAGAATCTAAGAAAATAGCACTTTGTCTCTAGGTTAATTAATTCTAAGATCTGAAAATCAATAAATAGCATTTAATTTCACAAACCTGTATATGATTTTGTAAGAGGGTGAAAAGGGCAGGTTCAGGAGCTATACTGCCCCGGGTCCTATTTTTATTTTGTTCTTCCCTGTTTGGGTCACGTGTTCTCTCTGTGCCTGATTTCCTCATCTGTAAAATAGAACTGTTAATACCACCCACCTCATCGGATTTTTGTGAGAGTTAAATAAGTTATATATAAAATTCTTGGAATGGTGCCTGACACATACAAAGTGCTCAATAATTATTAGGGATTTAAATTTTTTTATCATTTTGTAAACATTAAACACCTAAGGGTGGGCTTCCCTGGTGGCACAGTGGTTGAGAGTCCGCCTGCTGATGCAGGCGACACGGGTTCGTGCCCCGGTCTGGGAAGATCCCACAGGCCGTGGAGCCTGTGCGTCCGGAGCCTGTGCTCCGGAACGGGAGAGGCCACAACAGTGAGAGGCCCGCGTACCGAGAAAAAAAAAAAAAAGAAAAACACCTCAGGATCAAATGATATGTGAAGATCACATTTTGGTAATTTGTGACTCCTCGACCCCTGGACCATCCAAAGGAAAACATTCCTAGTATCATGATCAAATGGATTTCTTTTTAACTCTTTATATCTTAAACCACATCACAGTTTAAGTTCCCTAATATTTGGACCATGACTTTCTGGTATGATTTTAGTTTTCCCTTGGAGTTTTTTATTGCCCTTTGTTCTCATTGACAAAAAATAATGAAACTCTATGTCCTTTTATGCAGCTCCTTGAGTTTACCTTCTATTGCGTGGAGCCTTCTCTTTTCCTGTCAGAAACCCCTGCAGACCCTTTTCCGGCTCTCTCCTGCACTACTTACTGAAAGCCGTCTTCATGGCATTTCCCTTTGACTCACCTGCTGAGTTGGAGACACTGTTTCTAGGATCTTGTCTTTCTTGTTTTTCACCTCTGTTTTGTTGGAGCTCATCCTGAAGTAACTTCTTAAAAAGAGACCATATATAGGAAAATTGGAGTCCTTGCAAGTCTAAAAATGTCTCTATTCTCTTGTTTCATTGACAGTTTGGTAGAATTCTAGATGCAAAGTCTTTTAGTATCTAGTGTGCCAATGATAAGTCTGATGCTGTTCTAATTCTGGTTTCCTTGTAAGAGACCTATTTTTTCTTTCTGGAAGCTTCTAGGATCTTTTTATATTTATAACTAAGTGATTTTATGAGTATGTATTTTACTTTCCTTTTTTTCTGCCTTAAATTCAATTAAAAACCTTTTAATCTGAAGTCTCATGTCCTTTTTCAGCTCCTGGAAATGTTTTTCTATTGCTCTGTTTCTGAGGAGTCTATTATTAGGAATTTGACCCCTCAGGTTGAGCATTTTTGACTTCATCATTTCTTCCACTTTTTTCTGTTTCTTCATCTTTGTGCTCCAACCTTCCAAATTTTCTCATTTTTATCTTCCGGCCTTTATTTTACATTTTTATATTTCTGCATTATAGTTTTAGTTTCTAGGGGCCTTTTCTTATTCTCCAATTGTTCCTTTTTTGTAGCATGTTGTTCGTATTTGATGAATGAGCCTATATATATTTTAAGTCCCTGAATTTAACTTTCCTACTTTATTCAGTTAATTACCAACCTATCCGATTGTTTCCTTTTTCTAGAAGTGTGTAGAGGTTGGATGTCCTGCCAGAGGTGTGGAGGCTTAACTGCCTTGAAAAAGCAATCATTTATTTGCTCATCTGCAGCTTGGGCTGGGCTCATCAGGGTGATTCTTTTGCTGGTGTCTCCTGGTGTCATTCATGGACCATAGTCATCTGACAGTTTGACTGAGGTCAGGGTCCAAGAAGCCTCACTCCTCTGCAGCCGCTGCTGGCTGTTGGCTGGGGTGTCTTGGTTCTTCTCCGTGTGGCCTTTTGTCCTTCTTACACTGGACTAGGCTCTCTCATGATGGCAGCAGTGTTCCAAACTGGTCAGAAGTTTTCACATGTTACTTCTGCCACATTTTACGTGTCAAAGCAAATCACAGGCCTAGACCAGATTCAAGAGGTGGGGAAAATAGATTCCACCTCTTGATGGGAAAAGAGGAAAATAATTTGGGACCATGTTTAATCTACTACAACCTCCCAGGCAATGTCTCCCTCTGTCTTAACTCGGGCTGCCATAACAAAATAACATACGCAAGGGGCTTAATAGGAGTTTATTTCTCACAGTTCTGGAGGCTGGAAGTTCCAGATCAGGGTGCCAGCACATTCAGTTCCCAGTGAGGGCTCTCTTCCTGGCTTGCAGACTGCCATCTCACTGTGTCCTTACACAGAGGAGAGAAAGGCAAGCTCTCCGGTATCTCTTCCTATAAGGACGTTAATCCCATCGTGAGGGCCCCACCCTTATGACCTCATCTAAACCTAATTACCTCCCAAAGACCCCCATCTCCAAATACCATCACGCTGGGGTTTATGGCTTCAATATATGAATTTGGGGATGGGGCACAGTTCAGTCCATAGCACCCTCTAAGAGCCAGTGTTTCCGTTAAGTAAGCTGAGTTGAAAGCCTTGAAATCTGGATATGTGTTCAGTAATCTCAGCTGATGGGTATTTGTCAGGCATCTAGCATGTGCTAGCAGGTGCCGGGGGGCTTGGGGGGCTCCTGCTGTCATGGTGCTTTCAACCTGGTGCAAGAAACAGACATGTAAATAGGCCTTCATAACAATGTGTGTGCACTGAAGTGGGAGACCTGCATGGTTCTGTGGAAGCTTCTGGATAAAAGTAATTTCCTAAAGGCTGGATTTCATTCTCCCAGCCCAGGGAAGGAAGAAGAATCGGCGTGTACAAAGGCCTGGGGGCGTGGACAGCTTAGTGTGGTCCTGGAGTGGGAGTGGCTATGTTGGGTGATCCCCAGGGCTGGGGAGAGAGGCAGGAGCTGGCGGAGCCCTGGGGTCTTATTTGACACGTTGTGGAGTCTAGCTTGCCTGTCAGAGCTCCTGGGAAGCCAGCACTGTGTGTGTGTTTGTGTGTGTGTGTGTGCGTGTAGATATATGTGTGTGTGTGTTCAGGTAATGGGGTAGGGAGAGCTATGCTGTCTCCCTGCCAGGGTGGGTGGACCCTTTAAGAGACATTCAGTAACAGGCCATTTCCCACGGCTTTTCAAGACTGGAGCATGTTAAGCAAACAGAATGTGGTCCCCTGAAGGCAGAGTCCCACGCTCTGTCCCCAGGGACAGTTCCTTTGTTTTGCCAACTTGGTTTGTTCATTCAGTCACTCAGTCAGCAACATTCCTGCCACGTACAGCCTCGTAGCTGGGTCCTGGGAATACAGGGATGGCTCCGGCACAGCCCTGCCCTGGAAGAGCTCACAGCTTCTTAGCTGGGTGAGGGTCTGGGGCAGCAGAGCTGCTCTGATTATGCATAAAGTGGCACTGAAGGCTTCCTAGGGGAAGTGTTCCTGCCTCATGGAGCCAAGGGTGAAGGGCACTCCAGGTGCAAGGAACAGCATGTGCGAAGGCCAGACTGTCCCCCCACTCCCACCCCTGGGGTGAGGAGCGGAGAGCGTGGTCGCCTCCCCTGAGTTGACGCAGGTGAACTCCTGAGTCGCGTGGGAGGTGGGGAGAGGTGGTAACACACGGAAGGCAGAGCGGGGAGCAGGGGCAGAGGTCTTAGGCCGCCCCTCCCACATCCTCCCTGGAGGCCAGTGCCCTAGACGTGCCCTTCTGTCCAACAGGCTCTGCCAATTACCACCTTCTCCAGCCACAGCCGTTCAGGAAATGCCGATGATTAGCGATTGTTATCATGGTAATTAAAATTCCCTGGGAACAGCTTGGCTAATATCCATCAGTATCTGCTGTCAGGTTGGCAGCGAGGTGAAATTGGAATGAAAACCTCAAGGCAGAGGAGCACCAGCGCGCGAGGCGGAGCAGCAGCGCGCGAGGCGGAGCAACGCACGCGCGCGCGAGGCGGTGCGAGGGGAGGATTTAAGGCTGAAGCCACCCCACACCCTGGCCTCCCGCAAGTGTCATGGGGGCTGTGTGGGTTTTTTCTCATTAAATGGCATTTTCAAGGTTAGCTGCTTTGCTGGCCTTATCACAGGGAACCACTCGTGGGGAGCAGAGCGTGGCTTTGCAGAATCACACGGCTTCTCCAAAAAGCAAAGGTTTTCCCCATCCGCGGCCCTAGACAGGATGGTTGGGGGTTAATTTCCACGGAGGGCTTTTCCCACCGCTGTTCTTGGGGAGCGAGTCAAGCGTTGATGCCAGGCTGTGGGTGATAGGCTTGGATGCCCACAGCAGAAATCACGTGATTAAAAGCTACTGCATTTTACAGGGTGGCGGTGGGCAGCAAGGCGGGAGAAGGTCTGAGGACATGCCGGGACTGGTGTGGGGGGAGGGGAGATGGCTGCTCAGAACTGGGGGTCCCTCACCCCTCGCCTCACCAGTTGGACTCTCCCACGTGGAAGGCATTTTCCAAAACACCCGACAGTGTCTTGAATGCACCCCTACACGGTGTGCCCCCCATACCTGTGTGCTCTCGTCCCTCTGCCTCGGGGACTCAGAAAACGCTGCTCCTCCAACTGGTCCGGGATCACCAGCCAGTCTGGTCTGGTCTCTGCCCATCACAGCAGTATCCGGCCTTCCACCTGAACTGCAGCGCCAGCACGAGAGAAACGGACAGACCAAGGCCCCGGTACAATGAACTAACCTGCCTCCTAGACCCCAGGGAGGCGCTGCACGCCTGGCAGACCTGTGGGGCCATGGCCCCTGCTGCGCATAAATATCGGGGTGAATTGTATGAAACTGACAGGGGTTTTTATAGGTCAAAAATGGTTGAACACACACACACACACACAAAGGCTGAATATCAGTAGTTTCATGCAATTCAACCTAATACTTTGGGTCTTGTGCTCTTTATCCCGTTTTCCAAAAGCACTTGACTGATCAGTGTTTTTTAAGTGGGTGGTAGGGGTGGAGGTGGATCGTTGCAACAGGAAATGAAGCTGATGGCATGGGGCCCGCTGGCTGGGATATGCCAGGGTGGGCAGGGGCAGCCGGGGCTGTGGGTCTCACTGGTGCTCGAGGAAAGACTGGGAGCACGTGGCTGCCTTGTGCCCTGAAGTTCAAGGTCAGGGATGTGCACCTTGGCACGCCCTGCTAGGCACTCCCTCTTTATCCCCCTTTTAATCTGAAGTGGTAAATCCACTTGATTAATTACAAGAACTTGGGTGAAACCCTCCGGCCACTTCCCCAGGAAGGCGACAGACTATATGGATTGGGTCACGCTCCAGCAAACAAGCCACGGCTGCCAATTCAGTCGTTCAGCCGGTGTTTACGGAGCCCCTACTGTGTGTCAGGCGTGTGCTAGGAGCTTAAAGATCCAGTGTTGAGCAGAGACGCCCTGGGCCTCCCTCCCGGCTGGTAGACTCCGGTGGGAGAGACAGACAAAAATAAAGGACCAGCCAAAAGGTGGAAGCAACCCAGTGTCCATCAACGGATGAGTGGATAAAGAAAATGTGGTGTACACATAAAACGGAATATTATTCAGCCTCGAAAAAGGAAGAAAGTTCTGACACATGTTGATGAACCTTAAGGACATTATGCTCAGTGAAATAACGAATACTGTATGTACGTCAAAAAGTCAAGTACTCTATGATTCCACTTAATTCGTAGATAGAAAGTAGAACAGTGGTCACCAGGGTTTGGGGGAGATGGGCCTGGGGACTTGTTTAATGGGTAAAGTTTCAGTTTTACAAGATTAAAAGAGTTCTGGAAATGGGCTACCCAACAATGTGAATGGACTTAACATACTGAACTGTACACTTAGAAAGGGTTATGATGGTAAATTTTATAGTGTGTGTATTTTAACACAATTGAGAGTGTAATGTGGGGTCCCTGCCCTGAAGTCACTTAGTGCCCCGCTGGGGATTTGACTTTTCTTCCTGAGGGCAGTCTGACGATATACGTCATCACCTATGTACGCTATACGTCATCATCTATGTATATATATCCCTTGACCCGGCAGTTTCACTCCTGGGATATTTCCTAAGGCAGTAACCGACAGCCGTCTGATGATGGGTGTGCCACAATGATGTTTGCAGCACTGTTCAGAAGAGTGAAAAATTGGAAACAATTTAAACTCCCATCAGTGGCGGGTTGATTTAATTAAGTTTAATAAATCCAAACTATAGAACCATAGTTTCATGTGGAGACCGTTACTTATGAACACAGTACAACTGCTGTGATATATAGTTAAGTATCATATAATAGCATCTACATGACCCTATTCTTCCAAAAAGGAAGGAAGGAAAGGAGGGAGGGAGGGAGGGAGGGAGGGAGGAAAACTGAATTGTATATATGCCCAGAAAAGGGTGTAAGAAAATTCACAACACAGTGTTAAGCAGGGCTCTATCTGTGTGACCTTCCTCATTTTGCTTTTTTGTTATTGTCCTAATTTTGCACGATGTGTATGTATTTCTCAGGGGAAAAAAGGCAAAGCAACGTCCATGGTGGGGGTCAGAGAGGCAGTGCAATGCGGGTCCTAAGCCCACCCAGAGCCCACCATGCCCAGATGGCTTTCGAGGGCTTGCTTCACTTGGTCCCCCCGAGACCCAGACGTGTTGGGGGCAGGAGGCTGGCACGCCCAGGGGAGGGCAGGCAAAGCCAGCAGCGATGGATGCCCAGGCCTTCGCTTAGCAGAGGGAGGCCAAGTGAGCCCCTCACCAGCCCCCCATGGCCCTGGGCTTGGACACCTGGTCTCGGGAGCCACACAGCAGCTCTACAAGGACAGGGTAGCCTTGGTGGCGGCTGTTTGTGTTTGTTTCCTCTCCCTATATGACACCTCCCTGCCCTCTAGGCATCTAGACACTTAGCATCCATGATGGTGATGTCTGACCCGCTGAGGATTTACCCCCTGCTCAACCACAATTTAGCAAGCCCCTACTTCACATCTGTAGACTGTTGGGATGAGACTCGGGGAACCTTCAGTGTGGAGTAGAGGCCAATAGAATGGTAGGCTGGCCTTGGGCAAGTTGCTTAACTTGTCCGAGCCTCAGTTTTCCCATCTGGAAAGTGGGAATAATAATAGAGCTTCCTCAAGGAACCGTTATCACCAGATGCCTCTGGGAATGGGAAAGGAGACTTTAATTTCACACTTTGTGAATTTTAGATCATGTGCATGTATTACTGATTCGAAGAAATATCTACATATCGCAGGAGGGCTGCGAGAGGACCAGAAAGGGTTTTCCAAGGCGGCTCCAAGAAGCATTCATCTCTACGTTATTCGAGAGCCACACGCAAAAGCAGGCCCTTCTGCACAGGGAAGCTGGGAGGGAGGGCTGAGTGACTCGTGCCCGGGACAGTGTTTGGACTCAGTGGTCCAGTGCCTGGCACTCTGGAGCATAAGGAGGTGACTGCCGTCTACTTGGAGAAATAGATACACCTCACTCCACAAGGGAACAGTAAGTGCTACAGTTAAGGTTCTGCAGACCCATTACTAGGGTTGAGTTCCGCTAGGAAAACTTGCTGGGTAGGTTCCAAGTGGGAAGAACTGTCTGTCCTTTTGCTGTGTTGGAGAACCCTGTGCACATTGGTATATTAAAGGCTCTGAGAAGTCCTGCAGTAACAGAGCTTGGTTTAACTTGGTGCTTCTTGATGGACATGAAGGAGAACTCTTCTTTTTTCTTTTCTTTCTTTCTTTCTTTTTTTTTTTGGCTTGGTCCCTGCTAACAGCCCACAGATCCAGTTGGTGTAGAGGAGTTGGGGAGTGGGAAACACTGTCCTCTAGAGAATCAGGGCAGACTCTGGCCCTTTGATTTGATTTGATTTGGGTTTTTTAACGTCTTTATTGGAGTATAACTGCTTTACAATGGTGTGTCAGTTTCTGCTTTATAACAAAGTGAATCAGCTATACATATACATATATTCCCATATCTCCTCCCTCTTTCGTCTCCCTCCCACCCTCCCTATCCCACCCCTCTAGGTGGTCACAAAGCACCAAGCTGATCTCCCTGTGCTATGTGGCTGCTTCCCACTAGCTATCTATTTTACGTTTGGTAGTGTATATATGTCCATGACACTCTCTCACTTCATCCCAGCTTACCCTTCCCCCTGCCCGTGTCCTCAAGTCCATTCTCTATGTCTGTGTCTTTATTCCTGTCCTGCCCCTAGGTTCTTCAGACCCTTTTTTTTTTTTTAGATTCCATATATATGTGTTGGCATACGGTATTTATTTTTCTCTTTCTGACTTACTTCACTCTGTATGGCAGACTCTAGGTCCATCTACCTCACTACAAATGACTCAGTTTCGTTTCTTTTTATGGCTGAGTAATATTCCATCGTATATATGTGCCACATCTTCTTTATCCATTCATCTGTCGATGGACACTTAGGTTGCTTCCATGTCCTGGCTATTGTAAATAGAGCTGCAATGAACGTGGTGGTACATGACTCTTTTTGAATTATGGTTTTCTCAGGGTATATGCCCAGTAGTGGGATTGCTGGGTCATACTGTAGTTCTATTTGTAGTTTTTTAAGGAACCTCCATACTGTTCTCCACAGTGGCTGTATCAATTTACATTCCCACCAGCAGTGCAAGAGGGTTCCCTTTTCTCCACCCTCTCCAGCATTGATTGTTTGTAGATTTTTTGATGATTGGCCTTTTGGTTTTAAATTGTCCCTTTTGAGTAGGAGACTCGGTCCCCTGGTTGTAAAGCTGTGCACGTTTGTCAGATGACAGGAGGAGGGTGACAGTGACGCTAGTGGGCACCATGTGTGCCGAGTGGCTGCTCTGCGCCTGGCACCAATCTATGGGAATTTACATTCACTTGCAAGCCTGACCCTCATGGCCGTCCTGGGAGCTGGCACTGTTCCTGCCTTCCACCTACCGATGATAAAACTGAGGGTCACGAAGGTTGATGCGTCCAGATCTCCCGGCTGCGGGATGACAGATCCAGGATTCAAACCCACACATCTGCTCTGAGCCGCCAAGGCTTCCTCTTCTCAGAAAAGGTCACCTCCTTCCTTCATACGCTCCCACTCTTCTTATAAATACCCTGAACACATTTCCTTCATCAGGAAAGAGATTACAGAGCACTTGGCGTTTTCTGAAGCAGGCGTTAAGGGTTCGGGAACCTTATTGCACTCGCTGCTCTGAATTCTAATCTGTGGCTCTCGCTAAACTCCGGGGGCCCGTCTGTGCCCCGCACAGAGATAATCACATCCCGAGAAGCTCTCCAAGACCATGGTCAGTGCCAGGCCGTGGCCAGCCCAGCTCGTCCCCTGACCTCTCGTCGCTCTGCCCAGAGTCTCGAGGGGAAGGGGCAGCCCGGAGGAATGCAGTGGCCTCTTGAGCGCCTTCTGGGAGGCGGGGCCGGCTGGGGGCAGGGTACGGGGAGGACTGCTCTGCATCCTGTGCTCTGAGCAGGTGTCTCCCCCTCCAGGTCTGGAAGAGGTCGGGGGCCTGGTTCTACAGAGGGATCCCCAAGTACATCCTGCCCCTGAAGACCCCCGGCCAGGCCGATCGCCCCCACTTCCGACCATTGCCCACAGAGCCAGCAGAGCAAGAGCCCAGAAGTACTGAGAGCAGCCGCGTCTACACGTGGGCCCGAGAGAGAGGTGAGTCCCCACCGCGCCCTCTCCGGGATGGCAACCCACATCTGAGCCATCGGCAAACCAAGCTGCATGCACCAGGCCGGGGCCCACCACCCCTCCACGGGGCTCACGCTGGGCCTTGCCCCTCTCTGTGCCCTTGGCTCCCCGCCTGCACCACGTGGGTGGCTGGTCCTCAGCAGGGTGCTTGCTTGCATCAGGAGGGTCCCCCGGGGGCCGTTTCACCAGTAAGCACTAATTAGGGGGCAGCAATGCCATGGACAGCACTAGGGATCTGTGCAGAAATGTGATGCCAGTTGAGGTTTTTTGCAAAGTATGAAAATACATCTTTCTAAGGCAGGTCTGTACCACCTCTTTTCAGTGCTTGCCTATGTCTCAGGAAGGGGGACTCCTGGCTTCCCTGGTCTTAACAAGCAAAGTGACGGTGTGCCCAGGGCCCCTTGGTGTTTGTGGTGACTGCACTGATGTGGGTGTGTCCTAAGTGGCCACCATCAGAAGGGGAATGCGCCCCATGGGTCATGATAACGGTGCTTGGGGTGGTGGACGGCTCTCCACTGCTTGCATGATGCTTTAGCGCTTGTGATTTTATCTTCAAAGTTCCTGGTCTCGCAACAGACTCTGGAGGTGGACAGAACAGGTATATTGTAGCCCCATTTTATAGATGAGTAGCCTGAGGCCCAGAGAAGAGGAGGGATTTTCTCAGTTCGGTGTGGCAGAGCTGGAACCAAAAGGTGGGGTCCTGCCCTTGCGTCTTTGACTCCTTCTGCCCTGAAATGTTGGAGTTTCAGCCCAAGACTCAGGGTCTGAGGGTCCTACATGAGACACAGCAGCCAGAGGGATGGGGGCTTATCCTGTTTCTGGGGACGATGGACCCAAGACAGTAGACATGGCATCTGCTTCTGAGGGGCTCTCGAACATCTCCATGTTTGGATTATGACCTGGCATTTACCTTCTTGTCATTTGGACTTTGGTTTTCTTGTTACAAAAGTAAGGCATGTTTATTAATACAGTTTTGAAAGTTGTCAAATGATATAATGTTGAGGTAAAAATCCCCTGTAGGTCAGCCCTTCCAGACATAACTGGCATTAACAGCTTGGTGTCTGTTCTCCAGATACTTTTTCTCGGCATCACTCGGGTTTTTGCAGCCAGCCTTCCTGCCTAATTCTCCTGGGCTCTGTTTGCCCTTCTAATTCCCGTGAGTTCACCTTCCCTGCCATCACTGCCACAGAGCAGCCTCGGTGGGGACCACGGCAAGTGCAGGTGCAACCTGGGCAGTCAGGGGGCAGCGGACGGCCAGAGGGGAGCCCCTTTTCCACCCTCAGCGCCGGGGCTTTCTCCTGCCCCAGCCTGGTCGGGGTGCATCTGTGTCCCTCAGACCGAGGGAAGAGGTACGGCTGTGGAGGCTGAAGCTGGGGGACACTGGTGGGTCTAGAATGTTGTTTCCCATAGATTGAGGAGGAGAGACCTTGAGGCCTCACCCCGAGGGGCCTCAGTGCCCTGGCTGCTCCAGCACCAGTGCGGCACACATGAGCACGCATGCGTGCACACACACACGCACACGCACACGCACACACATCCCTAGGGAAGGGCAGGACCTTCTCTTGTCTCCTCGTCAGCCACGCAGACACACAGATGCCCTTTTAATTATGTGGGCAAGGAGGCCAGCGGCCCACACACTTGGAGTTGGCACCGTTATTAACTGACTTTGCAGTGAGGCCGGGCCAGGCAACGTGGAGGTCCCCCCAACCCCGGTGTGAACTCGGTCTCCCTCCGCAGACTGGGTTGGAAGCCCCCCAGGCCCCCAGAGCACGAGGCCGCTGGAAAGTGGCTTCCCCTCGCCATCTGCAGCCCCATCATCAGTGGTGCGGGGTGTCAGGCAGGAGGCTGGAGTCAGAGCTGCGGTCTGTGGTCCAGATCAGAGCCTGTGTGCTAAGCCTGGCCCTCGTAGCACCCCATTCAGCCCCAACTGAGCTTGGGCCAGACAGAAACAGAGTGACCAGCACTGGGGTGTGGGCTCCCCCAACCATGCTGGAAGCTGTCTGCAGGCAGGGCCGTGTCTGTCCTGAACAGGCCGATTCCTCAGCACGTAGCCTGGGAGAGGCACGAGGTAGACGCTTATCAGGTGATTGAGTGGAAGAATGAAGGGATGAACTACCCACCTGCTCCGGGATGTTTGAAAGGCCTATGGAGGGATTTTCATTAGGACCTCAGGCTCCCCTGGGTCAGGGGTCTGGTGGACAGCCCAAGAGGCTGTGAAAACCACCTTGCTCTCCTGAGGCAGCTCTCCTCCCGCATCCCTGTCTCCAGGGCTAGCCCCACAGTCCCTGCTCCCTTATGTGGAAGCTGATCCTGACACCAGCTCCCTCTCTCTGACCGCCCCGTCACCGGCCCCTGCCACACTCTCTCCTCTGTCTTTCACTCTCCCTCCCTCCCTCCCTTTTGGGCAGGTACACCTGTGTCTCCCAGCTTCTCCCCCACCATCCCAGCTCACTTCACTTGGAAGAGGAAGGGGAATCAATAGATAGAAGCCAAGAAGTTTGCAGGCCACAGAGCAATCAAGTGAAATGTATTGATGTTTTTGAGGCAGGTCCCTTTTCTTCCTCCTTTAAATTGTCTTGGTTAATTTTTAATTACATGAGCGTACCTGATAAATTTTTAACAAGTTAAACAATTCAGAAGTCTATGAAGAATTAAAATCTCTCCTGCCATCATCTCCAAACCCCTTTCTCCCTATTCCTACCAACATATACTTGATACAGGGTTATGTTTTCTTTCGTTTTTATTTGAACAACAAAAATAGCCTCTTACCCATAACTCTGCATGTTGCTTTTTTCACTTAACAGAATATCATGGGCATCCCTCCAGGTCAATAGACACATAGATTTTACTTTATTCTTTTTAATGGCTGAGTAAAATCCCATCATATCATATATTGTGATTTAATTATTCACCTATTGATGGACATTCAAATGATTTCTGGCTTTTTGCCACTGCAGGCAGTACTGAAACATCCTTATATGTGTATGATGCTTCTATTTCCGTGGGGCAGGTTTCCAAAAACGGGTTGTGTGTTTTAAATGTCAATAGACATTACCAAACTATATTCTGAAAATGTTACAGTTTTTTTTGTTTTTGTTTTCGTTATTTTTGGCGGTACACGGGCCTCTCACTGTTGTGGCCTCTCCCATTGCGGAGCACAGGTTCTGGACGCGCAGGCTCAGTGGCCATGGCTCACGGGCCCAGCCGCTCCGCGGCATGTGGGATCCTCCCGGACCGGGGCACGAACCCGTGTCCCCTGCATCGGCAGGCGGACTCTCAACCACTGTGCCACCAGGGAAGCCCTGTTATAGTTTTTTATACCCACCTATACCTGCATCCTTGCCTGCCATGAATATTTTTGGTGTTTATCATTTTGGCCAGTAGGCTAGAAGAAAAATGATATTTCATTTTTCTGATTTGTACATTTGAACGTGTCTTCATGTCTTATTATTTATTGATTATTTAAGCTTCCTCTTTTAAAACTTGCCTGTTTAAACTCATCGCTCATTTTTTATTATGTTCTTTATTTTCTCTTACTGATTTGCAGATGCTCCTTAGGGGTATTAAATGGGTTGCAAACCTTTTTCTCCTTGACTTTATATTTTGTTTGACTTTAGTGTTTACTTATAGTATTTCGCCAGTTAAAAACAATTTCTTTTCATTTTTGTGAAGTCAAGTATGTCTTTCTCTTGCTTTGTGGCTCATAGGTTTCCTATCTTCCTTTGAAATGTCTTCTTCTACAAGGTTAAAAAAAATCTGTTAAATAAAAAGTTTAAGTAGTATGAGAATAAAAGGAAATACTTAAATATGATAAAATTACTCAAAAAGCAGAAATGTAACACCAAATATCATATTAACTGATAAAGCACTGAAGCCATGTTCTATCAAAAGACAAGTCAAGAATACCTCCATCACCATCATTCAACAGTATACTGTAGTATTTAACTAATGTAAAAGGCAAGAAAATAAAATAATCTGTCACTATTGGAAAAGAAAAAATTCTCTTATTTGCAGGTGATGTAATTGTATACCAAGAAAACCCAAGAGGGTCTATTAAAACAACCCACCAGGATTAATAAGAGAATTTGGGAAGTGACAGGACACAGAGTAAATCAATAGTTTACACCAAAAAATCAACAGTTTTACTCTATACTGACTAATTAGAACTGGAAAAATCCATTCATAATTGCAACAAAAATTGTAAAATGCCCAGAAACAAATTTTAAAAAAGAATTATAGGTCAAACATGGAGAAAATTATAGAATCTTATCAAAGGACACACAGTGGAATATTACTCAGCCATAAAAAAGAATGAAATCATGCCATTTGCAGCAACATGGATGGACTTAGAGGTTATCATACTAAGTGAAGTAAGTCAGACAAAGATAAATATCATATGATGTCACTTATATGTGGAATCTTAAAAAATGATACAAATGAACTCATTTACAGAACAGAAATAGACTCACAGACATAGAAAACAAACTTATAGTTGCCAAAGGGGAAAAGGAGGGGAGGGATAAATTAGGGATTTGGGTTTAACAAATACACACTACTGTATGTAAACTAGATAAACAAGGACCTACTGTATAGCATAGGGAACTATATTCGATATCTTGTAATAACCTATAATGGAGAAGAATCTGAAAAAGAGTGTGTGTGTGTGTGTGTGTGTGTGTGTAACTAAATCACTTTGCTGTACACCTAAAACATTGTAAATCGACTGTACTTCCATTTTTTTAAAGTTACTATAGTCAAGAGAAACAGTGTAGTGTTGTCACCAGAATAAATGGAATATTTATATAGATAAGTGGAACAGAATAGAAGAATAATAGACCTAAGGATGTATGGAAGCTAAACATAGGTAGCTTTTCAGTTCAACGGGAAAATAACTCATTTATTCATCCACCAGGGCTAGCATAATTAGATTTCCATCCCATTCCATCTGTATCCAGAAACACATTGCAGACAGATTGAAGATCTAAATGTTAGAAATAACACAGTGAATGTATTAGAGAAAGATTAGAAGTGTTTCTTTCCTCTGTGTCAAACTCAGAGATACTCTGGCGCCTACAGGACAGGTAGGCTGACTACCTGAGTTGGCTATGCTCTCCCTCCTGTGGACACTGGGTGTTGATTTTGGTCCAGGATTTGCGTGCAGACCCCTTGGTGAGCCCCCAACGAGCTTGCTCATAGCAGGACAGTCATTCTTTCTCCAGGATGGGGTAGGGAAACAGTGTGACCTGAGTTCCTCCTGTGACTGACTCTGGGTCCGACCTGGCTGCCTCTGGGGAAAGGGCTCCACCCTCCCAGCCAGTCAATCCAACGGGACTGCGTGCTCCACGCTGCTTTCCCTTGGGAGGTCGTCGCTCCAAGTTTATGGCAGCAATAAATATAGTCAGTTTTTGTGTACTCCCAGGCCTCTTTGTTCCCTTGAGAAATATAAGGTGTAAATAGTGGAACCAGTACTGTGGGCTCTTAGGTCTTAATCTCTTTCAAGTTGGACCCACCCCTTCTGCAGGCATCTTTCCTCTCAGCTGGATTCCCACCCTCGGGCAGTGTGTGGAAAGATATTTGCTGGGTGTAGGGATATTAATCTGGCATATTTGGGTAATAAGAGATTACATTTTTTTTCTCACGTGCTTTTCTTTTTTTTTTTGGCTGCGTTGGGTCTTTGTTGCTGCGCAGGGGCTTCTAGTTGCAGGCAGCGGGGGCTACTCTTCATTGCTGTGCACAGGCTTCTCGTCGCGGTGGCTTCCCTTGTTGTGGAGCACGGGCTCTAGGCACGTGGGCTTCAGTAGTTGTGGCTCGTGGGCTCTAGAGCGCAGGCTCAGTAGTTGTGGCGCATGGGCTTAGTTGCTCCGCAGCATGTGGGATCTTCTCAGACCAGGGCTCGAACCCACGTCCCCTGCATTGGCAGGCAGATTCTTAACCACTGCGCCACCAGGGAAGCCCTTCTCATATACTTGAAAGCTTAGAGGAGGCAACTGCAGCTTTGGTTCAGCAGCTCAGTGAGGTCAGGACAGATGTCTTGATATTTCTTGCTCTTTCCCTCACGGTCACAAGATGATTGCTACAGTTCCAGCCATCACTATAAGGAAAAGAAGAAAGATTAAAGAGGAGGCTGGAACATTAAGCTTTTCCCTTCTGCAGCCTTGCATTATAATAGAAGCAGGCTGGTACTTGCGCTGGAGGAGCCTGATGCCCTGTTGATGGAGAGCTGAACTGATCTGACTGAAGTCGTTATGTGTGGCAGCTTTTCTCAGATAGGATTTTGTGCTTCTCTGCCTCCAAGGCCGAGGACACTTAACGTGATGGTGCTTATTTTCTTCAGTCCCCAGTGCTGTGACTGGGAGACAGCACTGCCCTGGGTCTGCTCTGTGGCTGGCCTGCCCCGCTTTTCCCAGCTGTGGCTGTACACCTGTGATGGGGTGGGGGCAGCGCTGAAGCCCCAAGTCTCGGGTCCGTACAGCGCTCCGGGGGTATTTTAGGATGTGTGTCCTTTTCTCAGATGGGAGCCAGAGAGTCGAGGTTCCTGGGAGACCGAGGTTCCTGGATCTGTGAGGCTTTGCTATATTCACCTCTCTAGGGAGCCTGGGGCCAGGCAGGGGTTGGGGGCCGGGGGCCCATCGCCATCTAAAGCTTTCATCACTGCCCTGTGGACTGGCCGGACTGGGGAGGCCTTTCCATTCTGCCCGCCCCGCTAGACCCCCAAAAGCCCCAGCTGAACACAGGCAGGTGCCCTGAGCGCCCAGTAGCCACGAGGCAAACTCCCTTTCCCCTCCCCTCTGAGGCCCGGGTGCAATCCCTCCCCAGGACCCTCCGCAGGAACCCTCCCTCCTCCCACCCTCCGTCATCCCCCTGAGCAGAGGACAGGCTTCCTGGGTGGAACTGAACAGAATGACACACTGGTCACTTCAAGGTCTGTTCTGGAAAAGTACTTCGAGGTTTTGGATTTTTTCCAGCTGGGTAGTTTTAAGAAAAATCAGAGTTTCATTATCGCTTTATTGGTTCACTAGGTTTTAAACAAAATTTTTTTTAAAATCCCGAACTGTGGTTCTGTTTGCAGTCCAGTGAAAGCAAGCTTCGAGGTTGTTTGGGTTAAGCAGTCTGGTTCAGCTCAGCTGCAAATGTTTTCCTGGGGCCGCCCTTCCTGAATGAACCCTCAGCCAGCCTTCCCGCCCCTGCGCCGCCATCTCCTGTCCCCCTGGAGAAGCCGAGTCATTGGTACTGCATTGGCTTCAGCCAGAGCTCCTTGACTCACAGCCATTATCTCATCTGATGCTCAGAACAGCCTATGGGGCAGCTAAGGACGTGAAATTGGCTCTAAGTGATGGAGGACGAGTGGGGTGTCTGCCCAAGGTCACATAGGCTGCCGCTAAGAGGGCCTGGGATGCAGGCTTCTGAATCCCAGCCCACTCTCCTCCCCTCTGAGAGCAGCTCGGAGTAAAGCTGTTACCCAAATCGCCACACACACTGGCTTTCCCCTTTCGGACTTGGTTCAAGGGTTTCTGGTTGCCAGGCTGCTGAGGAAGTTCTCCCAGAAGCAGGGATGGAGAGGTAGGCTTTCGAGGCCTGTGGGGATGGGGGGATATGGTAGCATCTTCTTCTGCTTCTCAGGGAACTCTCGGATCAGCTCCGTTCCCCAGCCTCTGCCCGTCCAGCAGCTGGTACTCAGCTGCAAGTCTGCATGCCCTTCAGTCTCAGCCTCTGCCCCCACTCTCAGGACCCATGTCCACACTTGGGGAGGACGCGATTGGCCCAACTCCCTCCTGCTCAGGATGCCCTTTTATGCATCAAGCCTGTAACCTGTCAGAGATTATAGATGGTGTGGCCCGTTACGCCCAATTGAGGCTGCTTTCCCCAAAAGCAGAGCTGGGACAGAGCAGGGAGAAATTTGTATCTCTTGCTCAATAGCCATTGAATCACAGAACTGGGTGTTTTGTATCCTACAGGGAAGTGAGCTCCCCGTCACTGGGAGCATTCAAGCAGAGGCTGGATATTATAGTAAGGATACTATGGCTCAGAAACTGGGGGAAGCTTACTATGGGGCTTGTTACTATATATCCAGAGTTATGACCCCATGTTGTGACCAGGGCTGGGGGGATGGGGACACAGTCTATGGCCCAAGATTGAGAAAGCCACATGGCTTTGAACCCGAGACCTCTGTCTCCTTAGCACAGAGCTGCAGCCGACTGAGCTAATAAGCAGTTTCGCGGCAGCCGTTTTTCCATCAAACGCATGTGCTGTTTCCTGACTTCTTAAGGCAGCATGCTATTTATACCAGTAGATCCATTCATTCTTAATGAGCCACGGTTGTGGATTGTAAAATGTTTTATTTTCAGACAGGATTGCTCACTGCCCAGAGCCAGTTGTTGCTATGCCGCCTTCCTTCTTTCTCTGTTCCTGAGAAATGAGTGTTTTGGAAGCTCCTCGGGGGCTCAGCTGCCCTCTCCCCCACTCCCTACTCACCCCCAGTGTTTCCCCAGCAGACTCAGAACTTGCCGTTCCTATCACACCAGGCTGAACGTGGTACATGAACTCCCTGCAGCCTTCAGAGCAGCTGGGAGTGTGTGTTGTAGGGGGCAGGCGGCGGGCAGGCTGGCCGAGGCTTGGAGAAGGAGGCAGAGTAGAGCAGGAGGTCTTCGTCGTTTGGAGGTGGGATGCCATCTGTCCTGGGTGGGTTGGGCGTTTGCCAGCGTCACAGGTCACTAAGTGATGGAACAGTGACTCGATCCGACTCACTGCTTTAAATTCATTGACAACTTTTTTAAAGGTAGAGAATATTCATTAAAAAGAATATGGAGTTCTGGCTTCTTTTTTGAAAATCAGAAGGTCTGGCATACTGCCCCTCCCTGGAAAAATTGGACAGGCTAAGTGGCAGCTTCCCCCTTCACGCAGGCCTTGCAGTCTCTGGTTTGCTGCAGTCCCCACCCCTCCCTATTGTCTCTCACGCTCTTTGATCATCACCCTTGCTGGGTTATTAAGGAGAAAGTGAAATAGTTCTAGTTTCCACATCCCAGTGAAAGAGAGAGACTAGAAGTTAGACCAACAGGGACACCTGTTGCAAAAACAGTGGGTGCACGTCTCTTTGGAAGTGAAGGCTTCTCATATCCAGCCCACCTCACTCACTGACCCTTCACCTGACCAGTGGGAGACAGGAGCCTGACCATGGCACATCTGGGCGTCCTTTCTCCTACCCTGACCCCACAGATCCCGCCCACGGTGGTTCTGCGCCTTCTGTGGAGGTGACCCACCGCTGTCGCCCCCAGGGCCTCGCCAATAAGGGCTTAAGAGGTCAGGCCTTGCAGAGCTCCTGTGTTTTAATAGGGGATCCCCGGGCAGGAAAACTTTAGTTTTGTAAAGTCCTTCTTCCTCTCTGGGCCTTGGTTTCCCCATGAGGAGGATGGGGGTGACGGAGACTGAGACAGAGAGTCCGTTCTCGTCCAGCTTTCATATCTCATGGTTCCAAATCCAAGGGGATGAGACTTTATGGAGGAATTTCTAACAGGTGGTAAAGCAGCTCCCAGACTGTACATTGAGGCTGTGTCTACCGGAAAGACCAGCCCCATTTCAGCAGTGGCCCCGTCTCACTCACACACACACACACACACACACACACACACACACACACACACTCACACACACACACACACACACACTCCGGGTATGTGCTGCCAGTGAAATCCCATCCCCTCCCCCCACCCCGTGCCCTGTGTTTGTGGTAAACGGTCACTAAGTGCTTATGAAGTTCCGGAATCTTCCTTTCACGGTCCTGCCCCCGGGATTGTCTCTACTGCTTCACTATCACCTTCCCCGCCTCAGTTCGTCTTACACCCTGCATGGGTTCTAGAGTCCTGGGCAGCTGGAAGTACCTGGGCTTTTTTAATGTATAAATATAATAGAAACCACCAAACACACACAGATGTGAGGCAGAAAGGACTGCTCAGAGGGGAGGGAGGAGAGGCTGCTTTTGAACCACCTGAGGAGGGTGCTGTGTGTCCAGCCCGGCACCCGGAAAGCCACTGACCCCGGTCTTCATGGTGTAGGTCTGCTGTTTGGGTCCAAAAAATAAATAAAAACAAGTCATAGCTGGACAGTCCTGGCTGTGGCTCCCACTAGCCGTTTAGGGATGGGAACGCCGTCCATCCCACCGGGGTCAGGAGACGGGGTGGTGGTGCTGAGTTGCCCGAGCCCACTGTGAGCCCCGCTTGGGCAAACACTGACGTCAGTCTTCTGTGCGGGCACCGTTCTTCCAGGCTCAGCTGAGGGCCTGGGTCCACTTGCCTGTTGGTCTGGGCAGGTGAAAGAGGCAGGTCTCAGCCCTCAGCTGCCGTGGACCACAGCCCATGCCAGGCCCTGTGCATTTGTGTAATCCCCTGACACCTGTGCTGGGGGGCCTACTGTTGTCCCATTTCGTAGAAGAGGAAACTAAGGCAGATAATTTACATTGTAATCTCGGCGTGGGCAGAACAAGAAATCCCCATGGTGTTCGGGAAACTCTGCCCTTTTCCCAAGTCTCAGGGAAACAGAGGCCTGGCCATGTCTTGCGTGGCTGTGTTTTGAAAGAGAAGCCCGTGCGTTACTAATTTGTCTTGACCTTCGGAGCCCTTGGTGAAGCCAAACGCTAGCTCGGTGCTGGCGTGTGAGAATGGAGGGGACCACCCCCAGAATAGAAGCCCTGAGCTTCCAGGAGCCACCGTTGTCCCAACCGCTGCACCCCGCCCCTGCCCCCTGCGGCCCTGTTGCCTGTCCTGTGCATCTTCGCTGGCCTGGGGGTTGATTTTCCAAGAGCAGGAGGCCCTCATTAGCCACACCGCAGAGGTCAGGGGCATGGCTGTCGCTGCTAATTTGTCCCAACCCGATGGCACCCTCAGCTGATTGGATGACTCCAGCTGCAAGGTAAGGTCTTGGCACTCCTTGCCCCCGCCACCCCTGCAATCCCCAACTGAGCTGAACTGGGGAAACAGGCCCCACCCCCAGGCAGCCCGGCTGCAGCTGAGCAGATGACCGCAGAACTCTCGCCAAGTGCAATACAGCACACCCCTCTCCAGCCGCTCACCTGCCTCGCCGTGTGGACCTGCAGCTTAATTCCGCCCACTCTAGATTTCTCGGCCTTTGGGGACCTGGTGAAGTGAATACATCTGGGCCCGCCTGCCCTGTCTGACTCCAATAAGCCCTCGGAGATAACAGTGCTGATTCCACTCGGCTCAGCAGTCCTCTCCCCAGGCCTCTTGTCCATCACAGGGTGGAGGCCGGCCCCACGGATGGGGCCAGGATGCTTTCCGCTCGCTGGTCCAGGAGTGGCGGCAGAGGCTGGGAGAAGCTGTCTGTCCGGTGATCTCCATACAGGAAGGAGGGGCCGGGCCGCCCCTGTCTCAGTTGCTCCTGGGGTCCACATGGAGTCCGGGCAAAGCTGGCAGCCCAGCCCCCCACCTAGGCTCTGAGATCAGATGCCATGGGCCTGAGCAGGGACTGAGATTCCAGCCCTGGTGAGGGAACCTGAGGGATACACCCTGAGGCCAGACCCTGAGGGGACGTGATAGACAGAGGCGGAGACCCAGAGATGGAGGGACAGACATGTGCAGAGACTGGAGAGTGAGAGAAACCAACCAAAACAGAAATAGGGATCAAGAGACAAACCCAAGGGCTTCCCTGGTGGCGCAGTGGTTGGGAGTCCGCCTGCCAATGCAGGGGACGCAGGTTCGTGCCCCGGTCCGGGAGGATCCCACGTGCTGCGGAGCAGCTGGGCCCGTGAGCCATGGCCGCTGAGCCTGCGCGTCTGGAGCCTGTGCTCCGTGGCCGGAGAGGCCACAACAGTGAGAGGCCTGAGTACCGGGAAAAAAAAAAAAAAGAGACAAACCCAAGAAGACTCAAAACACACGGGGACACAAAGACACACAAGAGAGGGAAAGAAAGACAAGAGAAGCAAAGGCAGAGAGAGAGCTTTTTTTCAAACCATCAACAAGAGAGGCACAAAGAGATGAGGTCAAAGGCGGAGAGACCTAAAGGAGGACAGACAGACAGCACTGACGTCATGGAGTGGATGAAGATGCGTTTTGCATCCCAGCAAAGGAACTGTCAGGAGGTATGCACCCACTTTGCTTCATCTCTGCCACAAATCAGAAGCAATAACCTGCCAGAGAGAAATAGTGCAGAGCACATCCAAGCCAGACCAGCCCCTCGGCCCCTAGGTGCCTGAGTCCGGAGCCTTCCTTTTGAGCCTATCCTGGCTCTGGAGAAGCCCACCACCTGGCCATTGTGTTTCCTGTTCTCTGTCAGGGATGCCTGGCACACCCCAGTCCCAGCATTTCTATCTGCCAAAATCATGCCCATCTTTAAATTCCACCTCTTCCAGGAAGTCCTTCCTGACTTCTCCTTTCCCTGAACACTTTCCACCTCCCCTGCAGAGTATCATGTTCTCCCTGGAAGGAGCTGTTCTTATCTTCCATCCGTCCATCTCCCATTCTATCTGGAGCTCCTCCAGCCAGGGCAGGACCACAGGATTTCAGTGCTGGCGACCACATCACTATTGATCTGAGGATTCATCTTTGTTATCTGGTACCTCCTGTCTGTCTGCAGGCCCCAAGGAAGGAGTTAATTAAAATCAGTGGCAAATGAGTAAGCAAGCACAGGAAACCCTCCACTCCCCAACTCTCAATTTCTGGCCTGGTCTGTGCTGTCCCTGCTGAGGTCCCAGGTGGCAGCCTGGAAGGGGGACCAAGGAGGGAGAGCTCCAGGGTCCCACTCCCTCACCCCTCCTTCTGTGGTGGTCCTGTGACTATCCCCACCTCAGAGATGAGGAAATGAGGCCCAGGGTGATCAGGCAGCTGGACAGGGAGGGTCATCCGGATCTCCTGACTCTGAGTCCAGGAGGGAGGGAGGGAGGAAGGCTCTGAGCCTCTCTCGCTCCACCTAGCCTATCCCTATGAGGACAGGCCCCCTGGCCTTGGGACTACCTTTCTTATTGTCCAGACCCTGACTCTCTGGGACCCTGGAGGGAGTTTCCAAAACAAAGGAAGAGCCCATCCTGGGGCCTGGGGTTTGGAAGAAGAGAAGGTTTTGCATGAACAGTGCACTTCTCTCCCCAGAGCCCACTCATCCCGTGTCCATGGCAACCAGCCTCCGACAGCCCCTCCCCGCATTAGTCTGTGCCTAGCTCAGGCTGAGGCCACCATTGCCTGGCTCGCTCATCCCACTTGAGTGTCCTTTTGGGAGAGGCTGCAAGGAGGCGCCTGCCTGGTGGAAAGCCCAGCCCAAGCTGGCTCACCACCACCTTGCTGACCACCATCAGTCCTGCTGTCTCTGCACAGTGCCGCGTTCTCTCCTGCTGCGTGCCTGCTTGGCCCAAGGCCCAGTGATGGGGGCTGAGGGAAGGAGCCAGACACCAATTAAGACGTGACCGTGCCCTGAAGGGGCTCCTGGTACAGTTGGGGAAGTCGAGGCAGGTGTTTGTAGGAAAAGAAATGCAATGCCAGGGGTTGTCTGAGAGGGGCCAGAAGAGCTGCCCCAGCAGTTGTGGGGAGAGTGAAGGAGGGCCTGTCTTCCATCCTTGGGCTGGAGAAATTTTCCAACAGAGGCACGGTTTGGATGGGTTCCTGGAGGATGAATTGGAATCTAATTTTCAAAAATATATATAGGCTCGTATAGCTTTTTAGACTTGCAATGCCTTTTGTCCTACTTGATCTCTTGATCTTATTTTATTGGTAGTTGTTATTGTGTCCATTTTACAGATGAGAAAACTGAGGTTCAGAGAGATGTAGGTATTTGTCCAGGAGTGTCCAAAGCAGAGCTAGAATTCAACCCTAGATGTTGGGAGTGAACTAGACGTTTTTCTCACACACATGGCAGCCCCTGCCTCTGGCGGCAAAAGGCATGTTGAGGAGACAGAGGATGAACTGACCTGCCTGCAGGGGACCAGAGCCCTTGGGGTGAGGCCAGACCATGGGGTGCCCTGCATCCTGGGTGAGGAGGAAAGAGCAGAGATTCCTACAATAGTTAGGCCTGGGTTCAAACCCCAGCTCGGCCTCCAAACAGCCTCTGAAGGCACCTAGTGCCTCCAATGTCTTATGAAACACAACTTGGAAATCTAAGCTCCCCGGAAAAAGTGAGTCCACCCCTGTGAGGTTGGCCCGGGCACCGAACATGGTGAGTGCAGAGGCCAGCTCTGTGCCAGATGGTGTGGGCCATGAGTTCAGGATGCAGCACCCCCCCCATCAAATAAAATAGCTCCCATTCATCAGGCACCTACCATGTGCCAGACACTGCCTGTGTTATCTCTACTAATACTCACAACAACCCGGGAAAGGATCCGTCATTACCCCATTTCATAGGTGGGCCTGCTGAGCACAGAGAGGTGAAGACACCGACCCAAAGTCCCACAGCTGGGAAGTGGCAGAGCCAGGACACTGTGTGACTCAGAGCCTCTCCACCACCCCTGCACCTCGCTCCTGCTGCCACCAAACAGAGCCCCAGACTTGGGAGGCATCTTGGTGGGATTTCAGGCTGCAAGCCTGGCCCTACTCCCAGGTGGGGCAGCCCTCACCTGTCCCCATGCGGACAGCTCTGTGACTCTTCTCTGCAGCTGTGCCCGCCTGGTGGGCTGGGTAAGGCTAACTGGGGACGTCTCTGCATTCCCCAGGGCCTTATCTTTCCTTTACATTAAAAAAAAATTTTTTTTTTTTGCTTTTAGTATGCAAAATTTTCCACCATCTGCGTTGCCTTTGGCAGAATATTTGCTGAAAATATCTCTCTTCCTCTCTAATTCCCGTAATTTCTTGGGGCTGTGGGAGCCTCCAAGCAGAGCAGCAGATGCTCACAAGGGCCTCCCGAGCTTACAGGCTCCTGGCTGTCCTTGTGCCAGGCAGGCAGATGTTGTGCGGCCCAAAAGTCACATCTCCCCGCCTCTCAACCAGAGTGGGGCACTGGGGTCTCTCCACTGATGGAACAAACCTGACCTGAAGTTGAATCCTAGGATTCAGACCCAGAGTGGCTGTCTAGGTTGGCCTCTTTTTGTGTGTGATGAAGCCCTGAGAGGTGTCCCCAGGGTAACAAAGAGAGATGGTGGCAGAGCAGAGGCAGGAAGCAGGTCCCCCAAATCCCGGTGCAGTGCTGTGAGGTCCAGTGGCCAGCATCCTGCCTGTCCCCTGGACCGTCCCAGGCAAGGTATCTCCACAAGCCAGCAGCTGCCACATGTTCTTTGAGGCAGTCAGGAAAGACTTTCCAAAAGGGAAGACTTCCCCCCACCTTCATGTACCAAAACTCTGAGTTTCCATGGTGACAGTCAAATTGCAAATCCATCCAAGAGTGAGCCAGGGGGAAAAAAAAAAAAAAAGCTGGCCTCTCCTCAGAGAAGCAGGCATGGCTGGTGCTGGGGCTGTCCGCTTCTGAGGATGAGAGCTGGGCAGAGTGGGGCAGCCCTGCTGCGGCATGATGGGAAAATCTCAGGGACGCCAGGTCCCCAAGCAAGTGGTCCGGGGGCTCAAGCCACTGCAGAGGGGGAGGCCCCCCTCCTCCCTGCCTGCTGGCAGAGCCCGGGTGAATCCACTTAGTGACACCTCCTTCTTGGGGAAGCTATCGGGACAGTCTTCTCCCTGGTGTTTTCCCATTTTCAATCTGAAAATCAGGCGTGGGCAGAATACAAGCGCTCGTCACTGACGGAACCATCCTAGACTCAGCCTTTGGGGAATTAGAGGAAAAAACTCAGCCTCCAGACACACAGAGTGTTTTCTTGAGGATGGAAGGGCAAGAGTCAAAAGATTTATGAGCCTAAAAGCTTTGTTAATAGACCTGGAAGATTTACGATCGCAGCTGCCGTGCAGGGAAAAAGGTGGCAGCGCAATCGAATGGCAAATTAGCCAAGGTTCGGGTTTTAACAGCAACATTTGGAGGGGGAGGAAGAAGAAAAACTTCTTCCCTTGCTGCCGGAGGAGTATTTGGATAAACAGCGTTTGCACTGGGCTGTGTCCAGGGATGTTCTCCGCAGTGTCTCCTTGGTGCGTTTCTTTCCCACTGACATAAGTGCCGAGGCCAGGTGTCAACACTGCCGACTTCCTTGGGTTTATTCCTTTCGAGTGGGGTTTATTAGAGTGGACTAGAAATGGGATTGAGTTTGCACCACAGAGACCTCTAAGCTGAGGCTTGGCCCCCTGCTTGAAATCGCAGACACAGTGAGCAAGGATGCTTGAGCTGAGGGAGACGAACCCAAAAGGGATGAGTCGTTGGCTGGCTGCTTCTCTGCTCTGTGATGTCTTTGTGAGCTCAGTTGTCATCTGGGGCTGTTCCCCCGCCCCCCCATGGCTGTGGCCCTTGTCTATAAAAGGAAACAAAAAAACAAGACAACTGACTGTCACTGGGGAGGTTTATTTTTTCTAAACCTTGCACAGCATAGGCACCAAGTGGGAACTAGGCAATGTGGCCCCCGAACCCCACCTCCAGGGTTGGTGCTTGGACGACACATACCCCTCCCAACAAAACATGCTCTCGCAACATAGCATAGCAGTCTTCTTGCGGCTTAAGCCCACTCCTAGCTCAACACTGTGACCATGTACCACAGATGACAGAACAGGGAGCAGAGTGAAGAAATAGGGTGAATGAGTAGCCACCATAACCCGAGTCCTGGGATGTCCTTTCCCATCGTCTCCTTTCAAGCTCTTGGTATGTTGTGCCCTGTGGTATCTGCTCATCAGCACCAAAGAATCCAGGCATTATTTCCATGCCATGGAGCCCCGTGTCATGTCCCCTACCCCCCACTGCCTTAGCCTCATATTCTCCACCCTGCCCCAGAATTTTGAAGGTCCTGCATATCAAACATGGGGGAGACGGAACATTCCAAGTCAGGAAAAAGGAATAAATTATCCGTAAGCGTCTCTGCCAAAGAGATGGGGAAACCAATGTGGAGAACGGTAACCGTGTTCCCCTCAGGGATTTCCCACTGCTTAACAGGCTGCTGGACACCCCCTCCTCCTGCTGCGGGAGGGGGCAGAATCCTCCCCAGTTCCTTTGCATCTGCCCCTAGGGAGACATGGGGAGCTGCTTGCCACCTCCTGCCACCTCCCACTCCCTTTGTCTGAGGACCTACAGAGTTGGCATTTAGTCAGTCAGTGAATGAGCCAAAAATACGTAAATGCTTATCAAACCGATGCCCATAAAATCGGGTCTCGGTGGATTCATAATCAAAGAAACCCAGTCTGGGACCTAAAACGCGATTGCAAAATAAGTCAGGCCTTTACTTGCGTTTCTCAAATATTGTAAAGGGGGCATGTGGACCACAACCCCCCCCATCCCCATCTCTTTTTGATTCTATGTCACAAGAGCCCAGAAAGCCAAAGCAGAACTCTTCCTTGAGGGCAAGAAGGGAAGGGAACAGCAGAAGAGGCAAAATCCTTGAGCAGACAGAGGAAGGCAGAGCTGGAAGCAATCCTGTTAGCATCGTTCTTGCCCCACCCCCACGGATCAGGCTCTGCAGGAGAAGCACGCCAGCCTTGACTGTGGTGCAATTTGTCCCCTGCCCTCCAGGAGCCTCTCGGTCTGCTGGGGGGACACACACAGAACACTTAAAGCGGGAAGTAGCTGCTGCAGGTGTAGCAGAACACACAAGGCGTTCAGCCAGACAGGTGGGAGCCATAGGGAAGGCTTCCTGGAGGAGGTGGTACCCGAACTAAGCCAGAAGAAGAGAGGTGGGCAGGGCATTCTGGGTAGAGGGAAGCCAGTCCCTGCGGGAGGTGCTGACCGGCAGTTTGGCAGGAGCTCCAGGCCGCGTGGGGCCAGAGGAGCCCTAGATAGGAGAGCCAGTGAAACTGGCAAGATGTGGGGATGAGGGAGGGAGAAGAACCAATTAGTCATTAAAGCTTTCGAAGCACGGCTGCCCTGCTGTGGAAGCACAGGGTCAAGAATCTCTTAGGCTGAAGTGGTCAGCCAGCTCCAGCCCCTCTGGTTGCTTGGTTCTATGACTTGTGACTTTCTTAGCTGAAAGGTGACACAGGCTGAAGGCATGAAAACTTTCCGGAAGGCTCTAGATCCAGGTGGAAGCTACATGGCCTAGGTCCTGCCATTTCCCTTCCTGGAACCACTGTGGGCTTCCCTAACTGACCAGACTCTCTCCCTGCTGGGCCTTAATGCAATTTCAGGATTCTCCTCTGCACGCTGCTCCGGAGGGGCCTAGAGCATCAGATGAAACCTATTAGCCGCCCTTGATATAGATTGATTTGGTTTCCAGTATCATCTCCCACCAAACATGTCCCTATGGCTCAGGTTTGTTCTACAGATCAAGTAAGATAATGCTTCCCAGGTGCCTAGCACAGTGCCTGGCAGAAAGCACTCAACTCCCTCCGTAACCAGCATATTGCATTCCTGGGGAAGACACGCTGACGCTTACCCCACCCGCTGAGTTAGTCACCTATGCGAGCTGGTTACCTGTGATCCCAAACCTTTCTGTGCGGTTATACTTGCTATTATAATTACATTATTTAATTAAATGTTATATAAATTGATGAAAAAAGTCAGAAAAGACACAGAGTCGTTTCATTAAAACCAAGACTTTGGAAAGACTTGGTAGAAGTCACTTGCTTAAAAAGGCTATTGAATCAGGTGTAGGTAGCACAACTGTAAAAAAAAAAAAAAAGGGAGAAAGAAACGGAAAAATAGAGGATTCCTGCTTGCCCATGTCTTCAAGATCTGCCCCAATTTAAAGAAACTGAACCTGAGAATCACAATGCAATATAGATGCAGTTTAGACACAAAAGACCATGTGGGTCGATCTCAAAGAAGCACCCAAGCCCTCCATCAAAAGATTGGCGAATGGGGCTTCCCTGGTGGCGTAGTGGTTGAGAGTCCGCCTGCCGATGCAGGGGACACGGGTTCGTGCCCCGGTCCGGGAAGATCCCACATGCCGCGGAGCGGCTGGGCCTGTGAGCCATGGCCGCTGAGCCTGCACGTCCGGAGCCTGTGCTCCGCAACGGGAGAGGCCACAACAGTGAGAGGCCCGCGTACC
>NW_020837982.1:6838111-6931468 GCF_003676395.1 Aethalodelphis obliquidens
GTGTGTGTGTGTGTGTGTGTGTGTGTGTGTGTGTGTGTGTGTGTGTGTGTGAGATAATGTGTTGTTTTTTTTTTTCCAGGGGTTGGGGGAGGATGCCAATCCATTCTTTAGACTTCATTCGCACTTATAGCTGCTTTATAATCATTTCCTGAAAACACAGTAGGAAGAGAGTGGTATTTGCTCACCCCACCCTCCATCTAACACTGCCCCAGCAATCCAACTATGTGCTTTAAACTGAGAAGAGGCCAGTTTTTTGCCTTTGGCAGCACTGAAGGCCAGACATTACCAGCACTCCTGTGAACAGCTCAAGGATCCACCCAAAGAAGACTGCACACACTGAAATCCAAGAGGACTATCATTTCCAGCACAACAACCCAGGGGAGAAAGAGGAGAGCTGAGGAAGCTGGGTGGGACAGTTGGGACACTTCTAAGTTCTGACACCAGAACACCCAAGTGGTTAGCACAGGAATTTTGGTAGAGTGGTGATAGATCAATTCTAGTGTGGGAAAGCCCAAATGCTATAATAAAAAAAGTTATCTGTATACAAGGAGAGAGATGAGAATGAGGGTGGGGTGTAGGCTAGAGGGTAGTAAGGTGGAGAAAGCATATTTAGAGAACTGGGTAGCTGCTGAGCTAGTCCAGTTCTGAATACACAGGAGATGTTCCAGCCTCTTTTCAGGAGAGGCTGATGCGGAGTGGTTATGTGCAGGCCAGGACAAACAGGTTCCATTTCTGGTCTAGAAGTTGACTGGAGGGCTCCTCTCCAAGACAGTCGTAATAAAATGTTGATACACAGACACCACAAACCTACTCCTGGCTATCCAAGGCCAAAGGCATCTTCTTCCAGAAGAGCTGTGTGATAGCCTCTAAGCTCTAAGACACCCAATTTTATTTACTGAGTTTTCCTGTTTACTCTGAGAAGATCTGCAGATCTCCCTAGGGAGCCTTTAGAGAGATGCTAAGGAGGGGAGCAGGGAGACCGCTGTGAACAGTACTAAGGACACAACTCTGTTACACCCTAACATTACTTCTTACCTGGCAGGAAAGAGAGAATGGACATGGGAAGGGAGTTCCCTAGTTTGTTCAATTAATTAACTATTTAATTGGTTAGTTCTAGTATTCATCCTTTATTTTTTGTCTCTCATGTGCAGGATTCTCTGGGACTCCTGACCCTCATGGAAAATGGAATTGGAAGTATGACAGTTATGGGCATCTGAAGGCACTTTCTGTTGTTTGTTGTTTTTCCCATGAGAATAGCATCAGAGTGATGAACAAGGTATAAATGCTTTAAAATAATCAATATTTTCATTTAGAAAGGAAATTTCTTTGAAAACAGTTGACCCATTTTCGGTACCACAGTCTCTGTTTATATGAAAATAAGAAGAGGCAGAAGGAGTTCCATTTCTGCCAGAGACAGTCTGTCTTTTGCTAATTTTTTGAAAGCAATAGGTTCTCTCTCTCTATATGTATGTATGTATGTATGTATGTATGTATGTATTTATGGCTGCCTTGGGTCTTCGTTGTTGCGTGGGCTTTCTCTAGTTGCAGCAAGCGGGGGCTACTCTTCCTTGTGGTGCA
The DNA here is from genome assembly GCF_003676395.1 of Aethalodelphis obliquidens. Taxonomy (NCBI): domain Eukaryota; kingdom Metazoa; phylum Chordata; class Mammalia; order Artiodactyla; family Delphinidae; genus Aethalodelphis; species Aethalodelphis obliquidens. The sequence goes on from NW_020837982.1 coordinate 6,839,690, forward strand.
CGGGCTTCTCGTTGCAGTGGCTTCTCTTGTTGTGGAACACGGGCTCTAGGCGCATGGGCTTCAGCAGTTGTGGCACGCAGGCTCAGTAGTTGTGGTGCGTGGCCTTTAGGGCATGCAGGCTTCAGTAGTTGTGGTGTGCGGGCTCTAGAGCGCAGGCTCAGTAGCTGTGGTGCACGGGCTTAGTTGCCCTGCGGCACGTGGGATCTTCCCAGACCAGGGCTCGAACCCGTGTCCCCTGCATTGGCAGGCGGATTCTTAACCACTGCACCAGCAGGGAAGTCCAGCAATAGGTTCTTTTTAAGTTCTGGAGCAAACTAGACACTTCCAAAAGGAAAACAGAGGAGATAGGATCTGATGCTGCACGACTTGTGGCTGTCTCATATCCCAGAGAGAGAGAGAGAGAGAGAGAGAGACAGAGAGAGACAGAGAGAGAGACAGAGACAGAGAGAGCGTGTGCCTGGAGGGACCTACCCCCTCCTGGAGGCAGGCCTCTCTAGGCATGCTTTCCATATGTGCAGTCATCCTGAGCCCAAAGATGATTCAGGTACTACAAGGCCTCTGCAGGTGTCACCATTGCCCAATGTTTTAGAAAGGAAAGAAAATCTGGGAAAAGAATCTAAAAAATAGTGGATACATGTATATGTGTAACTGATTCACTTTGCTGTACAGCAGAAGCTAACACAACATTGTAAATCAACTACACTCCAATAAAAGTTAATTTAAAAAAAAAGAAGAAAATCTGAGGATGATTCTCTAGGGCTGTGCTGTCTAATACAACAGCCATTAACCACATGTGGCTATTTAAACTTAAATTTAAATTAACTAAAATTAAATACAATTAGAAATTTAGTTCCAATAAATAGAAAGACATCCAGGTTCATGGGCTGGAAAACTTAATATTGTTAAGATGACAGTACTACTCAAAGTGATCTTCAGATTCAGTGCAATCCCCATCAAAATCCCAATGGCATTTTTTGCAGGAACAGAAAAACAGATCCTAAAATTCGTATGGACTCTCAAAATAGCCAAAACAATTTTGAAAAAGAACAAAAATTGGAAGACTCACATTTCCCAGTTTCAAAACTTACTACAAAGCTACAGTAATCAAAACAGTGTGGTACTGGCATAAGGCCATAGAGACTAGTAGAACAGAACACAGAGCCCAGAAATAAACCTTCCTATATACCGTCAATCAATTTTTGACAAGGGTGCGAAGACCACTCAGTGGGGAGAGTCTTCAACAAATGGTGTTGGTAAGGTTGGATATTCCCATGCAAGAGAATGAAGATGGAGCCTTATCTTACACCATATTAAAAAATTAACTCAGGGCTTCCCTGGTGGCGCAGTGGTTGAGAGTCTACCTGCTGATGCAGGGGACACGGGTTCGTGCCCTGGGCCGGGAAGATCCCACATGCTGTGGAGCGGCTGGGCCCGTGAGCCATGGCTGCTGAGCCCGCGTGTCCATAGCCTGTGCTCTGCAATGGGAAAGGCCACAACAGTGAGAGGCCCGCGTACCACACACAAAACAAAAAAAACAAAAAAAACAAAAAAAACTCAAAATCGATCAAATACCTAAATGTAAGAGCTAAAACTAGAAAACTCTTACAGGAAAACACAGGGGGAAATCTTCATGACACTGGATTTGGCAATGATTTCTTGGATCTGACAGCAAATGCATAGGCAAAAAATGTTTTAAATATAAGATGGACTTATCAAAATTGAAAACATTCATATACTAAATGACACTATCAAGAGAGTGAAAAGACAACGTACTGAATGGGAGAAAATATTTGTAAATCATTTATCTGCTAAGGAATTGATATCCAGAATATATAAAGAACCCCCTACAACTCAACAACAACAAAACAAGCTGATTCAAAAACGGGCAAATGACTGGAAAAGACATTTCTCCAAAGAAAATTGTCAAATAGCATAAGCATATTAAAAGATGCTCAACATCATTAGTCCCTAGGAAAATGCAAACCCAAACTACAATGATATACCCCTTCACACCTACTAGGATAGCTATTATCAAGAAAACCAGAAAAAAGAAAAAAAAGAGAACTTTGGTGAGAATGTAGACAAGGTTCATAGTAGCACTACTCACACTAGCCAAAAGGTGGAGCAACCCAAGTGTCCACCAACAGATGAATGATGAAAAAAGTGTGGTGTGTATATATGTATGTGTGTATATATATATATACGTTAGAATTATTCAGCCATAGAAAGGAACTAAATTCTGACACAGACAACAGCATGGATGAGTCTTGAAAACACTATGCTAAGTGAAATAAACCAGACACAAAAGGACAAATATTGTATGATTCAACCTATATGAGGTACCTCGAATATGCAAATTCATGAGACAGAAGGTAGACTAGAGGTCACAAGGGGCTGGGGGGGGGTTTTTGAGAATTTCTTATTTAATGGATACAGAGTTCCTGTTTGCAATGATGAAAAAGTTCTAGAAATGGATGAGTGATGACTGTAGAACATTGTGAATGTACTTAAATGTTACTGAATTGTACAATTAAAAAATGGTTAAAACAGTAAGTTTTATGTTATGTATATTTTACCACAATTTTAAAAAATTAAAAAAAATCATTTCCTCAGGGGCACGAGCCACATTACAAGTGTCAATAGCTATATGTGGCTAGTTGGCTACCATACTAGACAGTGCAGAGTAGTACATTTTTATCACTGCAGAAAGTCCTATTGGACAGCACTGCTCTAGAGCTATATTAAGACCACCTGATCCTGTTTTCAGCCGAACCATCCTAAAAGCTGCCTCTAGCTGCCTTATCCCTTATTCCAGGGTACCACTAGCCTGCCTACTTCCTCTCTAACCACTGTAAACCCCCTTAGCAGTGTAAATTTGAAAGTTTACAGTACTATTTCACAAGTGCTATTTCATTTAATATTCAGAACTGATGGGGATGGTGGTGTTATTCCTTTTTCTTAGGCTTAAAAACTAAGGCCCACAGTTTTGTAAGTGGAGCTGGGATGCAAACGCTTGATTTTGAATTTTGTGTTCTTTCCACCTCTACACCACACTGCCTCTCAGAGGGTTTTGTCATTTTCACCAGCACTGACATCACCAAAAAGCATTCACTGAGCTGCACATGCTGATGTCCAGGAGGCTGTACAATGGTGGTCATCCTCTCCTTAGAAGTTTCCAACCTCAAATATGTTATATCCCCGAAGGCTTCCTTTTCCAACCTGCCCATTTTAATCAACAGTAGCTCAAATACTTCAGTTATTTAGCCTCAAAATTTTATAAAGATGTTCAATTCTTCCCTCCTTTACCCTACTTGTACTTTAGGAAAACCAAGTCATATTGTAATGCTGCTGCTGGTCTGAGCTAGATTCTCATCACCACAATCTTAGGTAACATACTGCCAACCGGCCTCTTGCTTTTACTGTTTCTCCCCTCCTAAACCCTGCCACCAGATTAGTCCTCTGTATCTCCAATTCTGTCATGTTATTCCCTAACATTATATTTTTTACATAATTTTTTTTTACGTAATTTTTTTTTAAATATAAGGAAGAATAAATGGCATGTAGGCAGCAGGGCAAAGACATTTAAGAAAATAAATGAACAATAAGATGTGTCTCCCATGAAACTAGTCCAGAATATGTTCATTTTGGGGGGGGTGAAAGTAAGAATGAGAACACATTGAGCTATTTTAGGAAGGTAATCTTAGTTCAACATCAGAAATGTATTAATGTATATTCCCATACTAACAGGTCAAAAAAGACATAACACATGATCATCAACAGATGAAGGAAAAATATTTACTACAATTTAACTCATTTATTTATGATGAAAAATAACCTCAGCAAACCAGGAATAGAAGGGAACATCCTTAACCTGATGAAAGATATTTATCAGAAATCTATGGCAAACAGCAGATTTAATGACACAAGATTAGAAGCACTGCTATTTAAGTCAGAAAAAAGTAAGGATTTCTGTTATTCTGTCATCTATCATTAGAACTAATGCTACTAGGGTTGGTAGATATAGCAATAGAAAAAATAGCACTTACGTTTATACCATTAATAGCCAACTAGAAAATATAATATTCAAAATAGCAATTAAAGCTGTGCAAAGGGGCTTCCCTGGTGGCGCAGTGGTTAAGAATCCGCCTGCCAATGCAGGGGACACGGCTTCAAGCCCTGGTCCAGGAAGATCCCACATGCCGCGGAGCAACTAAGCCCATGTGCCACAACTACCGAGCCTGCGTTCTAGAGCCCACGAGCCACAACTACTGAGCCCACGTGCCACAACTACTGAAGCCCACGTGCCTAGAGTCCATGCTCCGCAACAAGACAAGCCACCGCAATGAGAAGTCCGTGCACCTCAACGAAGAGCAGCCCCCGCTCGCTGCAACTAGAGAAAGCCCGCGTGCAGCAATGAAAACACAACACAGACAAAAATAAATAAATAAATAGGAAAAAAGACCCAATGCAGCCAAAAATAAATAAATAAAATTAATAAAATTAAAAAATTTATTTATTTAAATTAATTAATTTATTATTTTTGGCTGCATTGGGTCTTTGTTGCTACGCACAGGCTTTCTCTAGTTGCAGCGAGCGGGGGCTACTCTTCGTTGAGGTGCACGGACTTCTCATTGCGGTGGCTTTTCTTGTTGTGGAGCATGGGCTCTAGGTGCGAGGGCTTCAGTGGTTGTGGCACTCAGGCTCAGTAGTTGTGGCTCGTGGGCTCCAGAACGCAGGCTCGGTAGCTGTGGCACATGGGCTTAGTTGCTCCACGGCATGTGGGATCTTCCGGAACCAGGGCTTGAACCCACGTCCCCTGCATTGGCAGGAGGATTCTGAACCACTGTGCCACCAGGGAGGTCCCAATTTTTAAAAATTTAAAAAAAAAAAAAAGCTGTGCAAGGGTTTTATGGAGATTTCCAATACACATAAGTCAATAAATGATTCATATCCAGACCTACAAATCTATATAAACCAATCAGAAGAAATAAGGAGAGAAAATGGGCAGAAATATGAACATGGGATTCAAAGAAGAGGAAATGCAAATGGCTAATAAACATACGAAGAAATGTTTAACCCCTCTAGTAACAAAGAAAATGAAAAATAAAACAAGATATTTAAAACCCATATAACTGGCAAAAATTAAAAGTTTGGAAATGCCTAGTATTTTTTAAAATTAATTTTTATTGGAGTATAGTTGCTGTACAATGTTATGTTAGCTTCTACTGCACAACAAAATGAATCAGGCATATATATACGTATATCCCCTCCATTTAGGACAGTACAGTGCATTAAGTAGAGTTCTCTGTGCTATACAGTATGTTCCCATCACTTGTCTACTTTATACATTATCTAAAGTGTATATATGTGTCAATCCCAATTCTTCCCACCGCACCCCTTTCCCCTTTGGTATCCATACATTTGTTATCTATGTCTGGGTCTCTATTTCTGCTTGGCAATTAAGGTCATCTCTACCATTCTTCTAGACTCCACATATATGAGTCAATATACGATATTTGTTTTTCTCTTTCTGACTTACTTCACCCTGTATGACACTTTCTAAGTCCATCCACGTCTCTGCAAATGACCCAATTTCGTTCCCTTTTATGGCTGAGTAATATTCCATTGTATATATGTACCACATCTTCGTTATCCATTCCTCTTTTTTTTTTTTTTTTTGGCTGTATGCGGGCCTCTCACTGTTGTGGCCTCTCCCGTTGCGGAGCACAGGCTCCAGACGCGCAGGCTCAGCGGCCACGGCTCACAGGCCCAGCCGCTCTGCGGCATGTGGGATCTTCCCGGACCGGGGCACGAACCCGCGTCCCCTGCATCGGCAGGCGGACTCTCAACAACTGCGCCACCAGGGAAGCCCTCCATTCCTCTTTTGATGGACACTTAGGTTGCTTCCATGTTCTGGCTATTGTAAATAGTGCTCCTGTGAACACTGGGGTGCATGTGTCTTTTTGAATTATGGTTTTCTCTGGGTATATGCCCAGCAGTGGGATTGCTGAGTCATATGGTAGTTCTATTTTGGAAATGCCAAATGTGGAAATGTTTGAACTTATTTACCTTCATAGGTAGTGTAAACTGGTATGATCACCTTAGAAAGCAATTTGGCAACAGCTAGCAAGGTTGAAGGTGAGCATACCTTACAACGTAGCAATTCTGTTTCTGATATATTTCCTAGAGAAATTCACACGTTAGTATAAAGAGACTGCAGTACTGTTGGCAGTGGTAAAAAATTGGGCATCTACAAGAAAAGAGATCAATGAATTGTGGTATATTCATAATGGAATACCAATTAAAGTGAAAGAAACATGCATCATGAATAAATGAATAAATCTAAAAACTGTAATGTTGAGTAAGAAAGCAAAGCAGACGATGGTCACAATGTGCCATGCGTACGAGTCTAAATGAACAAAATAATACTATGTTGTTAATGGATATATACATATTAAAAAGATACACAGGACCTCCCTGGTTGTGCAGTGGTTAAGAATCCGCCTGCCAATGCAGGGGACACAGGTTCGATCCCTGGTCCTGGAAGATCCCACGTACCGCGGAGGAACTAAGCCCACGTGCCACAACTACTGAGCCTGCACTCTAGAGCCTGCAAGCCACAACTACTGAGCCCACGTGCCACAACTACTGAAGCCCATGCACCTAGAGCCCATGCTCTGCAACAAGAGAAGCCACCGCGATGAGAAGCCCGCGCACCGCAACGAAGAGTAGCCCCTGCTCGCCGCAACTAGAGAGAGCCTGCACACAGCAATGAAGACCCAAAGCAGCCAAAAATAAATAAATAAAAAAAATCTTCAAAAAACCCCCACATACACAGATATAATGAATTCAGGACAGTGATTACCTTTAGGGAAGGAAAAAGAGAAATGGGATCCAACAGGGATACAGAAGGAGCTCCCACTGTATCTATGACGTATTATTTCTTTTAAAGCTGGGTGGAATGTACCCAGGTGTTTGTTAACTATTCCATTTTTATGTAAGAATCATTTCTTTAAAAAGAAAACCAAACAGCACTCCAAAGCCCTCTCCAGGCCGTGTGGGTCCTGGGGGCATAGGAGGGAGGCTGGGAGATCAGGAGAGGCAGGCAGGAGGCTCCCTCCAGGACAGGAGGAGGAGCAGGAGAGGGGGTGTGCCCCACCCACTTGAGCCTGGGAAGCCTGCTGGGCTCCCAGGTGGGGTCCCCTGCTCTCTGAGACCAGAGAAGGGAGGCATGCCTGGGACCCTTCTGTTCCTGGCCCCTTCTGTTAAGCCTAAGCCCCACCCCCCACACCTCCCAGGACCTTTTCCAGCCCTGTGGGTCCTAAGCCTAGGCCCTGCCCACCACCCAAACCTCACCCCTGCTTAGGCCCCACCCTCCACAGCCAAGGCCTTTTTCTCCTCTTTTTTACTACTGTGGTTCTGTTTTACCTTCTGGTTGTTGTTTCACCTATATTTTTATTTTTATATTCTTTCTAACATATTTGTTAGTTTCCTAATCTAATTTTATTTTTTACTTTGTTATTGTTCTCTCTCTTTTTGCTGCCCCACACGGCTCGTGGGATCTTGGTTCACAAGCTGGGGGTCAGGCCAAAGCTCCTGCGGTGGGAGCTCTGAGTCCGAACTACTGGACTAACAGAGAACCTCAGACCCCAGGGAATATTCGTTGGAATGAGGTCTCCTGGAGGTCCTCATCTCAGCACCAAGACCCAGCTCTACACAACAGCCTACAAACTCCAGTGTTGGAAGTCTCAGGCCAAACAACCAGTAAGACAGGAACACAATCCCACTCATTAAAAAAAAAAAAAGAGACAGCAAAAAAATATGCCACAGATGAAGGAGCAAGGTAAAAAACTACAAGACCAAATAAATGAAGGGGAAATAGATAATCTCCCTGAAAAACAATTCAGAGTAATGATTGTAAAGATGATCCAGAATCTTGGAAATAAAATGGAGGCATGGATTGAGAAAATACAATAAATGTTTAACAAAGATCTAGAAGAACTAAAGAACAAACAAACAGAGATAAACAACACAATAACTGAAATGAAAAGTACACTAGAAGGAATCAATAACAGAATAACTGAGGCAGAAGAACGGATAAGTGACCTGGAAGACAAAATGGTGGAAATAACTGCCAAGGGCAGAATAAAGAAAAAGGATGAAAAGAACTGAAGACAATCTCAGAGACCTCTGGGACAACATTAAACACACTAACATTCGAATTATAGGGGTCCCAAAAGAAGAAGAGAAAAAGAAAGGTCTGAGAAAATATTTGAAGAGATTATAGTGGAAAACTTCCCTAACATGGGAAAGAAAATAGTCACCCAAGTCCAGGAAGCACAGAGAGTCCCATACAGGATAAACCCAAGGAGAAAAACACCAAGACACATATTAATCAAACTAACAAATATTAAATTCAAAGAAAAAATATTAAAAGCAGCAAGGGAAAAACAAAAAATAACATACAAAGGAATCCCCATAAGGTTACCAGCTGATTTTTCAGCAGAAACTCTGCAGGCCAGAAGGGAGTGTCAGGATATACTTAAAGCGATGAAAGAGAAAAACCTACAACCAAGATTACTCTACCCAGCAAGGATCTCATTCAGATTCAATGGAGAAATCAAAAGCTTTTCAGACAGACAAAAGCTAAGAGAATTCAGCACCACCAAACCAGCTCTACAACAAATGCTAAAGTAACTTCTCTAAGCGGGAAACACAAGAGAAGGAAAGGACCTACAAAAACAAATGCATAACAATTAAGAAAATGGTACTAGGAACATACATATTGATAATTACCTCAAACGTGAATGGATTAAATGCTCCAACCGAAAGACACAGGCTCGCTGAATGGACACGAAAACAAGACTCACATATATGCTGTCTACAAGAGACCCACTTCACACCTAGGGACATGTACAGACTGAAAGTGAGGAGATGGAAAAAGATATTCCGTGCAAATGGAAATCAAAAGAAAGCTGAAGTAGCAAGACTCGTATCAGATAAAATAGACTTTAAAATAAAGAATGTTACAAGAGACAAGAAGGACACTACATGATGATCAAGGGATCAATCCAAGAAGAAGATATAACAATTATAAATGTTTATGCACCCAACACAGGAGCACCTCAATATATAAGGCAAATGCTAACAACCATGAAAGGGGAGATCGACAGTAACACAATAATAGTAGGGGACTTTAACACCCCACTTACACGAATGGACAGATCATCCAAACAGAAAATAAATAAGGAAACACAAGCTTTAAATGACACAGTAGACCAGATAGATTCAATTGATATTTATAGAACATTCCACCCAAAAGTGGCAGAATACACTTTCTTCTGAGGTGTACACCAAACATTCTCCAGGATAGATCACATCTTGGGTCACAAATCAAGCCTCGGAAAATTTAAGAAAACTGAAATTGTATCAAGCATCTTTTCTGACCATGATGCTATGAGACTGGAAATCAACTACAGTAAAAAAAAAAAAAAAAAAAAAATACTGTAAAAAACACAAATACATGGAAGCTAAACAGTGCGTTACTAAACAACCAAGAGATCACTGAAGAAATCAAAGAAGAAATTTAAAAATACACAGAAACAAATGATAATGAAAACACGACGATCCAAAACCTATGGGATGCAGCAAAAGCAGTTCTAAGAGGGAAGTTTATAGCAATTCAATCTCACCTCAAGAAACAAGAAAAATCTCAAATAAACAATCTAACCCTACACCTAAAGCAACTAGAGAAAGAAGAACAAGGAAAACCCAAAGTCAGTAGAAGGAAAGAAATCATAAAGATCAGAGCAGAAATAAATGAAATAGAAATGAAGAAAACAATAGTAAAGATCAATAAAACTAAACGCTGTTTTTTGGAGAAGATAAAGAAAATTGATAAACCCTTAGCCAGACTCATCAAGAAAAAAAGGGAGGGCTTCCCTGGTGGCGCAGTGGTTGAGAGTCCGCCTGCCGATGCATGGGACACGGGTTCGTGCCCCGGTCCAGGAGGATCCCACATGCCGCGGAGTGGCTAGGCCCGTGAGCCATGGCCGCTGAGCCTGCACGTCCGGAGCCTGTGCTCCGCAATGGGAGAGGCCACAGCAGTGAGAGGCCCGCGTACCGCAAAAATAAATATAAATAAATAAATAAATAAATAAATAAATAAAGTATCTGAAAATACAATGGATCATGCCATTCCTGAGTGAGAAGAACAAGATGGGATGACCTTTTCTATCTAACATCAAAAATTATTATAAAAATACAGCATTTGGGCTTCTCTGGTGGCGCAGTGGTTAAGAATCCGCCTGCCAATACAGAGGACACGGGTTCGAGCCCTGGTCTGGGAAGATCCCACATGCCGCGGAGTGGCTGGGCCCGTGAGCCATGGCCGCTGAGCCTGCGCATCCGGAGCCTATGCTCCGCAACAGGAGAGGCCACAACAGTGAGAGGCCCGTGTACCACAGAAAAAGAAAAAAAGGGAGAGGACACAAATCAATAAAATTACAAATGAAAAAGGAGAAATCACAACTGACACTGCAGAACTACAGAGGATTATAAGAGACTACTACAAACAACTACACGCCAATAAAATGGACAACCGTGAAGAAACGGACAAATTCTTGGAAAGGTACAATTTTCCAAGACTGAACCAGGAAGAATTAGAAAATATAAACAGACCTATCACAAATAATAAAATTGAAACTGTAATTAAAATCTTCCAACAAACAAAAGTCCAGGACCAGATAGCTTCACAGGCAGATTCTATCAAACATTTAGAGAAGAGCTAACACCCATCCTTCTCAAACTCTTCCCAAAACTTGCAGAGGGAGGACCACTTCCAAATTCATTCTATGAAGCCACCATCACCCTCGATACCAAAACCAGAAAAAGATATCACAAAAAGAGAAAATTATAGACCAATATCACTGATGAGCATAGATGCAAAAATACTGAACAAAATACTAGCAAACAGAATCCAACAACATATCAAAAGATCCTATACCATGATCAAGTGGGATTTATCCCAGGGATGCAAGGATTCTTTAGTATATGCAAATCAATCAATGTGATACACCACATTAACACATTAATGAATAAAAACCATATGATCATCTTAATAGATGCAGAAAAAGCTTTTGACAAAATTCAACACTCATTTATGATAAAAACTCTCCAGAAAATGGGCAGAGAGGGAACATACCTCAACATAATAAAGGCCATATATGACAAACCCACAGCAAGCATCATACTCAATGGTGAAAAACTGAAAGCATTTCCACCAAGATCAGGAACAAGACAAGGATGTCCACTCTTATTCAACATAGTTTTGGAAGTCCTAGCCATGGCAATCAGGGAAGAAAAAGAAATAAAAGGAATACAAATTGGAAAAGAAGAAGTAAAACTGTCCCTGTTGGCAGATGACATGATACTATACATAGAAAATCCTAAAGATGCCACCACAAAACAATTAGAACTAACCAGTGAATTTGGTAAGGTTGCAGGATACAAAATTAAGGCACAGAAATCTCTGGCATTCCTATATACTAACAATGTAAAATCAGAAAGAGAAATTAAGGAAACAATCCCATTTACCATCACAACAAAAAGAATAAAATACCTAGGAATAAACCTACCTAAGGAGGTGAAAGACTTGTACTCAGAAAACTATAAAACACTGATGAAAGAAATCAAAGATGACATAAACAGATGGAGAAATATACCATGTTCTTGGATTAGAAGAATCAATATTGTGAAAATGACTATACTACTCAAAGCAATCTACAGATTCAATGCAATCTGTAACAAACTGCTAATGGCATTCTTCACAGAATCAGAACAAAAAAATTTACAATTCGTATGGAAACCCAAAGACCCTGAACAAGCAAAGCAATCTTGAGAAAGGAAAATGGAGCTGCAAGAATCAGTTGCCCCATCTTCAAACTATACTACAAAGCTACAGTAATCAAGACAGTATGGTACTGGCACAAAAACAGAGATATAGATCAATTGTACAGGATAGAAAGCCCAGAGATAAACCCACGCACATATGGTCACCTAATTTACAACAAAGGAGGCAAGAACATAAAATGGTGAAAAGACAGCCTCTTCAATAAGTGGTGCTGGGAAAACTGGACAGCTACATGTAAAAGAATGAAATTAGAAACCTACCTAACACCATACACAAAAATAAACTCCAAATGGATTAAAGACCTAAGTATAAGGCCAGACACTATAAAACTCTTAGAGGAAAACATAGGAAAAACACTCTTTGACATAAACCACAGCAAGATCTTTTCTGACCCACCTCCTAGAGTAATGAAAATAAAAACAAAAATAAACAAATGGCACCTAATTAAACTTAAAAGCTTTTGCACAGCAAAAGAAACCATAAACAAGACAAAAAGACAACCCTCAGAATGGGAGGAAATATTTGCAAATGAAACAACGGACAAAGGATTAATCTCCAAAATACACAAACAGCTCATGGAGCTCAATATCAAAAAAACAAACAATTCAATTAAAAAACGGGCAGAAGATCTAAACAGACATTTCACCAAAGAAGACATAAAGATGGCCAAGAGGCAAATGAAAAGATGCTCAACATCACTAATTTTTAGAGAAATGCAAATCAAAACTACAATGAGGTATCACCTCACACCAGTCAGAATGGCCATTATCAAAAAATTTAGAAACAATAAATGCTGGAAAGGGTGTGGAGAAAAGAGAACCCTCTTGCACTGTTGGTGGGAATGTAAATTGATGCAGCCACTATGGAGAACAGTATGGAGGTTCCTTAAAAAACTAAAAGTAGAACTACCATATGACCCAGCAATCCCACTACTGGGCTTATACCCTGAGAAAACCATAATTCAAAAAGAGACATGTACCACAATGTTCACTGCAGCACTATTTACAATAACCCAGGACATGGAAGCAACCTAAGCGTCCATCAACAGATGCATGGATGAAGAAGATGTGGCACATATATACAATGCAATATTACTCAGCCATAAAAAGAAACGAAATTGAGTTATTTGTAGTGAGGTGGATGGACCTAGAGTCTGTCATACAGAGTGAAGTAAGTCAGAGACAGAAAAACAAATATCGTATGCTAATGCATATATATGGAATCTAAAAAAAAAAAAAAAAAAGTGGTACTGATGAACCTAGTGGCAGGGCAGGAATAAAGGGGTAGACATAGAGAATGGACCTGAGGACATGGATGGGGAAGGGGAAGCTGGGGCGAAGTGAGAGTAACATCAACATATATACACTACCAAATGTAAAAGAGTTAGCTAGTGGGAAGCAGCTGCATAGCACAGGGAGATCAGCTTGGTGCTCTGTGATGACCTAGAGGGGTGGGATAGGGAGGGTGAGAGGGAGGCTCAAGAGGGAGGGCATATGGGGATATACGTATGCATATGGCCGATTCACTCTGTTGTACAACAGAAACTAACACAGTATTGTGAAGCAATTATACTCCAATAAAGATTTTTAAAAAACCCAAAACCAAAAAACGAACAACTGGGTAGAGATTAGGATCAATTATCAAGACAGTTCTAATTTGCACAAGGGTAGAGTTAAACCTCCGTCTATGGCCATCAGTGGCCCTAGGTCTTTCTACTTTAGGGAGGTAAAATTGTAGCTCGAAGTGGTTATGTGACTGACTAAATCAACTCCCACAATTAGTCTCTTATCAGATTGCCCTGCTTTATTTCCTTCATGGTACTTAACACAAGCTGAATTTATTTCACTTATTTACTTTTTTTTAACTGCCTGTCTCCCTTCAACTAGAACATTAGGTCCATGAGTAAGAGACTGTGTCTGCCTCACTCACCACAGAAATCCTAGAACTGCAAGTACTACCTGGCAAAGAGTGCTCAATAAATACCTAATATTAAGTGAATGCCACAAGTCAAGCCTACCAGAGGAAGTTAGGGGTGATGTTTGACCCTGCAGAGAAGCCCAGGCTGTATACTGACTGTATGTTCAAGTACCAATCTCTGTGGGGTATCCATGGGAAGAGACATGGAGTGATAAATGGTGGTACCCTTACTAGCCACAACTAGAACTAGAACACTGAAGCTGGGGGAGTGGGAGTGAAAAGAAAATTTTAAAATATATTTGGAAACAATATTTCTATTAACAAGATAAAGAAACTTTGCTCTGGATTCTCTACAGACACCTAATTAATTACCTAGCAAATCTTCTCCTGCAAGTTCCAACAGGAGTTCAGGGATGTGAACTTTCTAAAAACCTAAAGCATGTCACAATCTCTTTTCTCAGCCTCAGGTTTGGGAGAAGAACAGAAGAAGATAGGGAATGCAAAAGTAAGACAACACAACAGACATGCTGCTTTTAACACAGTTTATGAATAATCCTGAGGAGGAGAATGGCATGTCTGTAGTGTGATGAAAGCCACCATCTACTTTTAGGCAATTATAGCACTTCCCCAAGAGGCCGTGTAGAGTAGCAGTGGTTTGGAGGATGGGCTCTGGAGCTTGAATTCTCTTGGGCTTGAATTCTGACTCTGCTATTTACTACCTGTGTAACCTTGGGCAACTTAATGGTTCTGTACCTCAGTTTCCCTAAATATAAAATGGAAGCTAATAATGGTACCTACCACGAAGCGTTGTTTTGAGGATTAAATGTTTTAATACATGTAAAGCTCTTAGAATAATAACTAAGACATAGCAAGTCCTCAATTAACGGTAGGTTTTATTGTAATTATTCAACTGGGAGAGAGAGAGAGAGAGAGAGAGAGAGAGCGCTTTAATTTTTTGGAAAAACTGCTAGCCCTGGAGGCCTGGATGACTAAATCATTAGCTAATGAAACAGAGGCAACATGAAACAGTGGGAAAGCACTAGACCAAAAAATCAAACTGCTGTTGGAACAGAGATTGCCAGTTACCTCCCAATACCCAGTCTCCTCCTCCTCCTCTTTTTTTTTTGGCTGTGCAGTGCTGCATGCGGGATCCTAGTTCCCCGACCAGGGGTTGAACCTGTGCCCCCTGCAGTGGAAGCACGGAGTCCTAACCATTGGACCACCAGGGAATTCCCATGCTTCGTATTTTGAATCCTGCTAAACACATTACTAAATTATCTTGATAAGAATCTAGTAATTTTCCACTCTTTGGAGTCCACTATCTCTAATCCTGATTCATTCCTAATAAGATGACCTTTTTTTTTTTGATTGGAGTATAATTGTTTTACAATGTTGTGTTAGTTTCTGCTGTACAATGAAGTGAATCAGCTGTATGTATACATATACTCCCTCCTTCTGGCACCTCCCTCCCCACCCCCATCCCACCCATCTAGGTCATCACATAGCTCCGAGCTGACCTCCCTGTGCTATACACAGCAGGTTCCCACTAGCTATCTATTTTACACATGGTAGTGTATTTATGTCAAACCTAATCTCCCAACTCACCCCACCCTCCCCTTCCCCACCATGTCCAAACGTCCATTCTCTACATCTGCATCTCTATTCCTGCCCTGCAAGTAGGTTCATCCGTACCTTTTTTCTATATTCCACATACATGCGTTAATATACGATATTTGTTTTTCTCTTTCTGACTTACTTCACTCTGTATGACAGCCTCTAGGTCAATCCATATCCCTACAAATGACCCAATTTCATTCCTTTTTATGGCTGAGTAATATTCCATTGTATATATGTACCACATCTTCTTTATCCATTTACCTGTCGATGGACATTTTGGTTGTTTCCGTGTCCTGGCTATTGTAAATAGTGGTGCAATGAACACTGGGGTACATGTGACCTTTTGAATTATGGTTTTCTCAGGGTATATGCCCAGTAGAGGGATTGCTGGGTCATATGGTAGTTCTATTTTTAGTTTTTTTAAGGAACCTCCATACTGTTCTCCATAGTGGCTGTATCAATTTACATTCCCACCAACAGTGCAAGAGGGTTCCCTTTTCTCCACACCACTGTTTGTAGATTTTTTGATGATGGCCATTCTGACCCTTGTGTGGTGACACCTCATTGTAGTTCTGATTCGCATTTCTCTAATAATTATTGATGTTGAGCATCGTTTCATGTGCCTCTTGGCCATCTGTATGTCTTCTTTGGAGAAATGTCTATTTAGGTCTTCTGCCATGTCTCCCTCTCTACATCCTTCCTGTCATTACCCCCAACCTTAATCATCAAGTCATACTTCTTGACTTTACCACAAAGCAGAGCTGTCCAACAGAACTTCCAGCAATGATGGAAGTTTTCTATACCTACTCTTGACAATATGGTAGCCATTAGTCACATGTGGGTATTAACCACTTGAAATGTGGCTAGTATGGCTGAAGAACTGAATTTTAAACTTTATTTAATTTTAATTAAAATAGACGCACATGGCTAGTGGCTACTGTCATTGGACAGTGCAGCCTATGGAGTGAGCTCTAGGAAAGAGAATTATACATCATTTCCTCATTTCTATTTGATATATCCCATTCCTTCTCAATACCTATGCTAAAATGTTTTCTCTTAGCCTACTCCTGATATAGCCTCTAAATCCTTGGGGGTGTACCCATTTCCCTATTTGGGATTTGGGTCAATTATCTTCTTTCCAGAAGAACAGACAGATTTGTTCAAAACACACACACACACACACACACACACTCCTGAGTGAGACAGACATCCTTAGGGCAAAGCTTTACTGAACACACCAGAATAACTAGATTCATGGAATCCACCAAAAAAAAAGCTCCAAAGATGATTAACTCCCCAAAAAGGCCAGACTCTACTTTGGCTTTTTGGCCCAAAGATATCTGAAGTTCGATTATCCTTCTTGATAAGTCCTTATGTATTCAATATGAATCTAGTACGTTCTTTTCATTAAATAAAACAGGAGGAGAAACAGGCAAATTCTGCTCCTAGGAGAAGATCAAACTAAAAGAAATGGCCTGAAGCAAGGTTACTGACCATGGAAGGCTTGGTAAAGCAAATAAAACTGTCAAAATAAGCAATCTGTCAACTTGAAGAATTAGTATCTTCATGATAGGGATGGGAGGTTGGTTAAAATAATACCGCAGGTGATTTAACTCTTAGTGAAGGGCTGATGCTTTTCAACAACGCTAACCCAACTCCACGAAGGACAAGTGATCGACAATTTACTGGCCTGCTCCATCTGTGTGGACAGCCCTAGACATTTCTAACTATGATCTGTGTATTTCAGCTGAGCACTGGGCAACTTAGGTTTCTACTATCAGGCTGACAGGCAGGACAGAGAAAAAGCTCTAGAAGAAGAGGGTATCAGACAAATGTTTTTCTAGCTCGAAAGACACACGTTAGAACAAACACCCTGACCCTGATGACCCCTCCAGGCTGCTATTCAGGTGCTCGTGTTTGAGATGTGAGCAACAGTGTAATTTCTTCAAAAACTCCTTGATGTTAGTCCAAGAAATGACGTGACAGTACTTGCTGTAGATTTCCCTTAGAGGCAAACCAGTGTGACCTTTTTCAAATGCAAATTGGCTTACTCTTTACAGCTGTCAGGTTTCTTGGGGAGGAGTTTAAAAGAAAAGGCAACACTCCCCTCTGACTGGCCTGAGGAGTATGGCTGACCCTGAGCCAGTGAGAAAGAGGGACAAAGGCCACCTGGAGAATGACCCCAGTGAGCAGAAGGTTCCACAGGACTGGCCTGGGCAGAACCCGATGGGAAGCGGAAATCTCTGGCTCTGCAGATTCTTGCCTGAGTTGAACCACCTTAATTTTCACAGCCCCTTCCTCCTACATCGACTCAGGTATTCACTGATCTTAGTACAGAATCCGAAAGTCCCCTAGACCTCCAAGTCAGTTCTCCCTCGTCTTTATGGCAGGCGTGCCCGTAAACCTTGTCACCCAGCTATGCCCCACTGGCTCTTACTCACTAAGGAAGTATTTATCAAGCCCTTGTGAGATCGGAAGCACCACACTAGACACCTGAGGATGTCTAGAAGAGAGTAGTTTCGAGGAGCTCACAATCTCATGTTCAGTGTGTAATCTTAAAGGCAGATGCAGGCAGAAAGAGGTGAGAGATGACCCAGGAGAACCATGTCCGTACTCAGAAAATGCCTCCGGTCTTTCTAGGGACTGTTACATCACATGGAAGCATAATTATTTCACAGGAGGTGTGGGGGGGAAAAATCCTGGAACTTCAGAAATGAGAGAAAAAATGTGAGGTAAAGGCAGGTAGTAGTTGGGATTAGTAAAAATGACAGAGTGGAAGCTTTAGACTCAAATAGAAAGGCCAGGAAAAGGAGGCCTGGAAATTCAAACATGCCTAGATTAAGGAGCCTGTCCCCATCTACAGGAAGTTTATCTCTAACATCTAAATAGTCATGTTTTAAAATCAACAAGTTTTCTGGTTTTCAGCTGCCACTGACTGGAACCCCCAGTGGCTCTGGCCCACAGTGTAGACAGACTGTGCCCAGCCGGACTAGATGAAGACATGCAGCCGGAAGTCAGCCAGCCAGCCTGACACCTCCCAGCTATGGGAGGAGTTTGAGCAAAATGCTACCCAGCTACATGAGTAGCAGACAAGGTTTAACCCTAGCAGTACAGGGCTACACTGAGGACCTGGCATCTCAATCAGTAAATTCAGACAGTAAGTGGTCTAGGACCCAAGGGGACTCCAGGAATGAGAACAGAAACCTAGCAGCAAGTTCAGCAGGACCTTTGGTCCCTCCCTGTCCACTGCAGTTGCATATTCACGTTCACAGTCACATATTTTAAAATTTTGATATAATTATCTCCTAGAAATTACTGTATGTAGCCTCTTGGGATCTAAAGCAATTAAGTGAAGATAAATTTCTTTCATGGAGCAAGCTGTCAAAGGATGAAGCAATTTCATTCCCCATTTGAAGTGGAAGCTTTGGGTCATGCATGGTTTATTTGAAACAATGCCATCACCTAAAGCTGCTGATCTTATCTCTAACTCCGTTCTCCATTTCAAACTGCTGGAGATATGTAGCGTGGCACTGCCTGAAGTTATGACATCTGGCTCAAGGCCAGCAACAGAACAAGCCAGCTCCTCTTCTAGACTGCAAGCTTAACAGGACAAAAATAATATTAAAGCAAGATAACTTTATAGGTGAAGTCTGTTAAACCCTAAAAAGGGGAGATCTTCCCAGGGCATCGGGTGTGACTACAGAAGCACCCTCACAGTGGGGAAGTGGTTGAAGAGCAGGCAGGAACGCCCCCCGAAGGGGGCAGAGTGAAATACATGCCAAGGAATCCGATTTTTCTCTTCTGGGAGACACCAAACCAAACAAGTAGTGGGTCCTGTTTCATGAAACAGCCTGATAGATGGAAAGCATACCAGGCCGAGAATCAAATTTGGCCCAGGGTTCTAATTCCAGCACTACAAGACCACATGTGAGATTAAGGGGAAAGTTCTCATTAACTCTTTTTCTTCTGAACTGCAGCTGGCCCTTTATTTTTAAAACATTCTTCATGACCACGTATTATTTATTTTATAATATACAGCCCATGTGCTATCTAGGTAATAGTATTCAAACTTTATTTTTAAGCCATTGAAACTTTCTTCAGGTAGAATCATTGCAGGTCAGACCATGTCCAAGCACTGCTTTTAACAGGAACCTTGAAGAACCAGAACTTGTTCGTGCACTGGAATCACCAGAAGAGCTTGCTAGAATGGATTGCTGGGCTCCACCCTCGAAGTTTCTGATTCACAGGTCTGGAGTAAGGCCTAAAACATTATATACCTAACATGTTCCCAGGTGAATCTCATGCTACTGGTCCAGTACCACAATTTGAGAACCAGCGGTATAGAGGAATCTGGTCAGGAGGATGACTTGGACTTGGAGTGCCTAATACAGTAGCCACTGGCCACAAGTGGATAGTTCAGTTTAATTAAAATTAAATTAAAATTTCTGTTTCTCACCCACATTTCAAGTACTCAATAGTCACATGTGGCTAGTGGCTACCATAGAGGATGGTAAGGAAATAGATTTTCCTGCACCATCATCAAAAGAAGTTCTATTTGATAGCGCTGGTCAAGAATCTACTTGATTGCGCTGGTGAAATGTTTACCCTAGAGAAAAGGAAATTTAAGGAGAATTTCAAGTATATTAAGATGTGTCAGATATAGAAAAAGAGGCTTTGTGACTCTCAGAGAGCCTCTCTAAAACAAGTAAGTGGGAATTACAGAAAGGCAGATCGTGTTCAGTTTGAGAAACAGCTTTTCAATAGTGACTGTCTCATGACACAGTAAGCTCTGGGAAGTATCTGAAGCAGAAGCTTTGAGGACACTGGGACACTATTTCTTAATTAGGTAAAGACTGACTGTGATGTCTATTCTAAAGGGCCTCCCAATTCCATGGTTCTTTTGTAACCTGATCTAATTTTATAATTATTATGGCAAACCATCCCTTCTTGCATCTGGGATAGTTTTCTAAAGCATGCAAGTCAGGTAGAAGGAACTTTCTTCATTAGGATATTTTGGTGATAAAATTTCCCAGTTTGTATTGTTTAAAAATGTTTTTACGGGAATTCCCTGGCAGTCCAGTGGTTAGGACTCCACGCTCCCAATGCCCCTCCACGCTCCCAATGCAGGGGGCATGGGTTTGATCCCTAGTCGGGGAACTAAGATCCTGCATGCCACACGGCGCGGCCAAAAGAAAAAAAAAAAAAAGTTTTTGCAACACCGAAGTACAAGTAGCAAAAGAAAAAATAAACTGAATTTCATCAAAATTAAATATTTCAAGAAAGTGAAAAGACAATCAACTCACAGAATGGGAGAAAATATTTGCAAATCACGTATCTGATAATGCACTTTTATCCAGAATATATAAAGAACTCCTACAACTCAATAAAAGACAAATAATCCGATTTTTAAAATAGGCAAACTATTTGGATACGCATTTCTCCACTTTTAGAAAATCTTTACAAAGTACTTTCACAGACCTGATCTTTTATCGTCACAACAGCTCTTTGAGTTGGATAGGGCAGTTGTACGTTTCCTAGTCTTAGTGAAAAAGAGACAGACACCCAGAGAGGCTATATAAATTGTCCAAGGCAATACAACCAACCTATGGCAGAGTTAGGATCAGAGCCCACATCGGATGCTTGCTTTCTTTTCTTTTTTTTTTTTTTGCTGCATGGCTTGTGGGATCTTAGTTCCCCAACCAGGGATTGAACCCAGGCCACGGCAGTGAAAGTGCTGAGTCCTAACCACTGGACCACCAGGGAACTCCCCTGACACCTTCTTTTATTCCATCCTGCCTTCTTTTGCCTCAAAGGGAAAAAGTTTATGCTCAAGCATCCCAAGGCCAATCAAATGAGAAAGCAGAAA
The DNA here is from genome assembly GCF_003676395.1 of Aethalodelphis obliquidens. Classification (NCBI taxonomy): domain Eukaryota; kingdom Metazoa; phylum Chordata; class Mammalia; order Artiodactyla; family Delphinidae; genus Aethalodelphis; species Aethalodelphis obliquidens. The sequence goes on from NW_020837982.1 coordinate 6,861,001, forward strand.
TTATATTTTTTAAATGCACACAATAAATAAGCACATGAAAAGATGCTCAACGTCATTAGTCATTAGGGAAAAGCAAGTCAAAACCACAATGAGATATCACTTCACACCCATTAGGATGGCTAATTTCAAATATATAGAAAATAACAAGTGTTGAAGACGTGGAAAAATTAGAACCCTTGTGCATAGCTGGTGGGAATGTAAAATGGTATAGTCATTGTGGAAAGTGGTATGGCAATTCCTCAAAAAATTAAACAGAATTACCATATGACCCAGTGATTCCACTTCTGGGTATATACCCAAAAGAACTGAAAGCATGGACTCGAATAGATATTTGGATTTCCCAGCACTTATTCACAACAGCCAAAAGGTCGAAGTGCCTCAAGTGTCCATCCAAGGATGAACGGATAAACAACATGTAGTGTATATATACAATGGAATATTATTTAGCCTTACAAAAGAAGGAAATTTTGACATGTACTACAACGAGATGAACCTTGAAGATGTTATGCTAAGTAAAATAAACCAGTCACAAAAAGACAAATATTGTCTGATTCCACTTATATGAGGTTCGAAAAAGAGTCAAATTCAGAGACAGAAAGCAAAATGGTGGTTGCCAGAGGCTGGGGGGAGGGAGGAAATGGGGAGTTAGTGTTTAACATACAGAGTTTCAGTTGGGGAAGATGAAAAAGTCCTGGAGATGGAGGATGGTGATGGTTGCAAAAACAACTGTGAATGTATTTAATGCCACAGAACTGTAAACTTTAAAAACAGAAACAATAAATTTTATATTATATATATTTTAACAATTACTTTTTTTTTTTGGCTGCGTTGGGTCTTTGTTACTGGGGTCTTTGTTGCTGCGCGAGGGCTTTCTCTAGTTGTGGTGCGCGGGCTTCTCGTTGCAGTAGCTTCTCTTTTGGAGCTCGGCTTCTAGGTGCGTGGGCTTCAGTAGTTGCAGCACATGGGCTCAGTAGCTGTGGCTCGTGGGCTCTAGAATGCAGGTTCAGTAGTTGTGCCACACGGGCTTAGTTGCTAAGCGGCATGTGGGATCTTCCCGGACCAGGGCTCGAACCCGTGTTCCCTGCATTGGCAGGCGGATTCTCAACCACTGTGCTATCAGGGAAGTCCTAACAATTACTTTTTTAAAAAAAAGTTTTAAAACACGTCTATCGGAGCTGGTGAATTAATGTCTTCATACGTTCTGACCTCCAAGTCTGAGGCAATGTAAACTGATTTTCCTATTTTATCAGTTGTGTTAGTTTTGTTTTTTTTTTTTCTTGGCCGTGCCTCATGGCATGTGGGATCTTAGTTCCCCGACCAGGGATCGAACCCATGCCCCCTGCATTGGAAGCGCGGAGTCTTAACCACTGGACCGCCAGGGAAGTCCCAAACAATTACTTTTTTAAAAAAAAATGGAATGAGCCTGTTTTAAAGAGTAAGGCTCTAATTAGAAGAAAACTACCCTTCCTAGCTCCTCATCCTCTTGAAAGGTCTGGTATAGGGATTTTCCAGCTGCTGGTATTGACAATGTAAGGAAGAACAAATTAAAGCTATCAGTGAACCAAAGGCTGCCCTGTGACCCTGGCACCTTCAGAGCAAAAAGCAACCTAGGCAGGCTTGTAGTTACTCCTTGACTGCATGGTCTGATTCTCAAGGCCAAAAACTATCCTCAGCTCTGTCTGTGTGGGATTCTGAGTTAAAAGAAGGAAAAACAAAGTATTCCTTCAGTTCCTTCAGTTGTCTGTTTATGGGCTGGGCCCCCAGGAAACAGCTGACTCTTAGTTCTAGAAGGCTAAAACTTGCCTTATACCAAAATGTAAGCCGGGGCAGAGCACCAATTCCAACATTGAAATTCTATGGCCACAGGACTTTAATGTTCCCACAGGGAGGATCCTGCTTATGTTTTGTAATCCTGAAAGGCAGAACTGCCTGTTCTTTAATGTTCAGTTTAGCCTGAGGGCTAGAAAGAATACAGGTTGGATTCTGGGAAAAATGTCTTCTGGGGCCAAATGCATCCATGCCCTTGAGCATCAAGGTCCCAATATCAATGCATTGGACAGATGTCTTCCACCGAGTTCATCAAGATCCCCCGAAGAACACAGCTGTGTCCCCACCTAGTCAGGGGTAGCTAACCTCTCAGAGGGTTATGTTTCCTTGATTCTCAGATGCTATGGAAGTAATCAGACCCACCTCTGATGGCCATCTTGAGATGTTTTTTTATATCGCACTTGCTGTTCCCAGAGTTAGACAGAAGGCAAATCACTACAGATCTCTGTCCATATGAAGTGTATGTAACTCTAAAGTAACAAGATGTGTTTTTAAAAATCATAAATGAGTATCAGAGCGGTTAGGGTACTTGGTAGCCACACCTTATACTAAGGCTGGGAAATACTCTTTCCCCCAACTCTCAAGCCCAGATCTCATTTGAGTGTGGAGGAGGTGGGTTTTTTTTTTTTTTTAATATCCATAACCCAGCTGTGACACTTCCTTCCACCTCTACCTGTACATCTGTTTCCTACAGAGAGCTGCTGCCTCAAGTGAGATGCGTGAGGCTTCTGTAGATGCTGGGGAACAAGACGGAACAAAAATGCTTCACACCTGGCTCCCAAATTACAGGCACGCTGGACTGGGGCCAACATAAGCTGGCACAGCACCAGCTGAAATGGACATCAATTAAGGAGCCTGTCATCTTTCAAGACTGCGGGGTCTTTTTTCACTCCACCATCCGCACACTGCTCCACAAACCAGCCACGGCACCACTGGTAGAGTTTTCCAGATGGGATCATTTCCCTTAGATTCCATACTTGCAGATTTATTGCAGAACTTGTTTTTAACCCCTCCCTTTGTTTTTAAAGCCTGATCTATGATTCCACATTACAGTTTTATCTTTAATTGAATTTATTTGTTCTTAGGAAAGTGGGAAATTTGTACCTACATGAGCAGGAAAAGTTTTAAGTTTGCCTAAAAGATGCTTTGTTTACAAAAAGGCATTCAAATAACTGAGATTAGTAAAGGGTCAGAAATTCTTCTCTGTACACATCACTCCTACTGGGGTCAGAAGCCAGAGAGCCTTGACCAGACTGCATTATCCTGGAGAAATGGGCAGACCTCTAAGCCTAAAGCAGGCCTCCTCCTCCTCCCATCACATGCAGTGTTAGTGATCCCTGTCATGCGCAGAGAGAAAAGAAACTCTGCTAGTGTCTAGCCAGTGGCAACGCTGTTTAAGAAAAAAACCTTTTTTTTTTTCTTTTTCTTTTTGGCTGTGCCACGCGGCAGGCAGGATCTTAGTTCCCCGACCAGGGATTGAACCCCCGTGGAAACACGGAGTCCTAATCACCGGATTGCCAGGGAATTCCCAGAAAAACACCTTAAGAATGTCAGCAATTAAAAATTCCACATAGTACCTTTTCTTGACTTTTGTCCAAAGGGGCAGAACATATTTCCTCCCCTGTACCTAAGTGGGCTGCCCTGTGGAAGGAATTCCATGCAACATGAAAGAGTCCCATGATAAATAAATATCTCATCCACATTTAATGTATGTTCCGAGAACTGAATTCCAGTGCCTCAGGGGGCTGTCTGTTGCTGCCAATTTGCTTCTCGTGGCAGAGCCCTGAGTGGCAGAGCCCTGCTTAGGCGCTGCCGATGCTTGTTTGGAAAAGAGTCCAGCTGGAGATGAAAGAAGCTCTTCAAAGTGGGTGACTCCTTGGAGGCTATCACTTTAGGGCTTGGGAATGATTACTTATCAAAAACTATTTCAGTCTGGAATATACTCTGGCAAGAAGCTGGCCTGCCCTCTCGGGTATTCCGTTGGTGTTTGTGGAGCTGGAGAGGCCTCGATGGGTCTGGAGTGATAGCAGGAACTGAAGAACCCCGCTAAAGGTAAGAGCCCAGAATCCACGTCATAGGTGGGGACAGGAGAGAGAGAAGGAATCAAAGAAAGCTTCAGACATCTGTCTGCACAACTCAGTCTTGGTGTACCCCTTTCCCCACTCTGGTATTTTAAATAAACAGCTTCAAAAGGGGTGGTCCTCACATCATTCTGCTGACTAAGGTCTCGATTTCCTTACTTTCTTCTACCAAGAGAGCCTGAAACCTCTAGCGCTCAGCATTTAATCAGTCAAACCTTAGTCTCTGAAGTGAAAAGACAAGCCACAGGCTGAGAGAAAATATGTGCAACACATATATATCTGACAAAGGACTTGCAATGAAAATACATAAAGACCTCTCAAAATTCAGTAAGAAGGGACTTCCCTGGTGGCGCAGTGGTGAAAGAATCCGCCCGCCAATGCAGGGGACAGGGGACATGGGTTCGAGCCCTGGTCCCGGAAGATCCCACGTGCCGTGGAGCAACTAAGCCCGTGCACCACAACTACTGAGCCTGCGCTCTAGAGCCCGCGAGCCACGACTACTGAGCCTGTGTGCCGCAACTACTGAAACCCGTGCACCTAGAGCCCGTGCTCTGCAACAAGAGAATCCACTGCAATGAGAAGCCCACGCACCGCAATGAAGAGTAGCCCCCACTCACCACAACTAGAGAAAGCCCATGCGCAGCAAAGAAAATGCAAAGCAGCCAAAAATAAATTTAAAAACAAACAAACAAACAACTCGGTAAGAAAACAAACATTCCAATTTATAAATAGACAAAAGATTTGAAGACACTTTACCAAGCACATGAAAAGATGCTGAATATCATTAGCCATTAGAGAAATGCAAATTAAAACTGCAATGGGATACCTGTTGGAATGACTTAAAAAAACAAAACTGCAGTACCAGCTGCTGGCAAGGATGTGGAGCAACTGGAATTCTCATATGTTGCTGGTGGGAATACAAAATGGTACAGCCACTCTGGCAAAGAGTTTGGCAATTTCTAACAAAGTTAAACCTATGCTTACCAAATGACCCATCCATTCATTCCTAAGTATTTACCCAAGAAAAATGAAAACTCAAGTTCACATAAAAATCTATACAGGAATGTTTGTAGCAGTTCTATCCATAATTACCAAAACCTGCAAACAATCCAAATGTTCATCAGCTGGTAAATGGAAAAACAAATTGTGGTATATCCATACAATGGAATCCTACTCTGCAACAACAAAAATGAATTACTGATACAGGCAGTAATATGGATAAATCTCAAATGCATGATGCTACGTGACTGAAGCCAAACTTAAAAAGCTAATTACTACATGGCTTTTAAATATGACATTCTGCGGCTTCCCTGGTGGTGCAGTGGTTAAGAATCTGCCTGCCAATGCAGGGGACAAGGGTTTGAGCCCTGGTGGTCCAGGAAGATCCCACATGCCGCGGAGCAACTAAGCCCGTGTGCCCCAACTACTGAGCCTGTACTCTAGAGCCCGTGAGCCACAACTACTGAGCCTGCGTGCTGCAACTACTGAAGCCCACGTGCCTAGAGCCTGTGCTCCACAACAGAAGAAGACATCACAATGAGAAGCCCGTGCACCGTAACCAAGAGTAGCCCCTGCTCGCCGCAACTAGAGAAAGCCTGCGCGCAGCAACGAAAACCCAGTGCAGCCAAAAATAAACAAATTAAATTAATTAAAAAAATAAATAAACAGATTTAAATAAATAAATAAATAAATATGACATTCTGGAAAAGGCAGTCTTAGAGAGTAAAACAGATCAGAGGCTGCCAGGCACTGGGAGTCAGGGAGAAGTTGGTTGCATGAGGGAGTATTTTGGGGGTGATAAAAACGCTCTACATCTTAATTGTAGTGGTGGTTACATGACTGTGTGTTTGTCAAAGCTGCATAACAAAGAGTGGATTTTAACGTATGTAAACAAACAAATCTTGGTCTCTGGGGAAGGGGATGAACTTCAGGAATACCACTCCATTCTGTAAGTGGTGTTACCTGGGGGATGCAATATAACTAGAGTGTGACAGCGTTGACACGGAGCCCATTTTCACCCTAAGTTGGAGGCAACATTAAAATAGACCTGTATTTCTGTTGGAATAAAAGGAACTTTATACCCTTTGTCTCCAAAACTTTTCACTGTTATGGAGATAATGCAATCTTCCATATGCAGATAAAAAGATACCAAGTCCCAGCTTGGTTTTCCTCCTCCCCTTTCATTTCCTGTTTCATTTGGGCAGAGGTCTCTGTTTCTACAAAGGGCAAAGTGTATACAAGTTTAAAAATCATGGGGGAAATCAGAGGTTTAAGCTAACTGGAGGTCTCTTGGCCTAAATGGGTTAACGAGCACAGAACCTCATAAAAATAAATCCCCAAATATATTTTCTAAAATAGTAAACACCTGCCAAGGTATAATTACAAGTATTCTCAAGAAATCTTTGTCTTGTTGTCAGTGAGTGAAGTTAAAAAACTTAAAGTACACCTGTAATAATAAAGTTTCTTTTTATAGCATTATGATTTAATAATGAAATTATGGGCATCTCCAAAGGTGCAATATTTTGAAAGAAAGATTATACGTTTTAAGGGTAAGCTGGGATGAAGTGAGAGAGTGGCATGGACATATATATACTATCAAATGTAAAATAGATAGCTAGTGGGAAGCAGCCACATAGCACAGGGAGATCGGTGCTTTGTGACCACCTAGAGGGGTGGGATAGGGAGGGTGGGAGGGAGACGCAAGAGGGAGGGGATATGGGGATATATGTATACGAATAGCTGATTCACTTTGTTATAAAGCAGAAACTAACACACCACTGTAAAGCAATTATACTCCAATAAAGATGTTAAAAAAATATATTATACCTCTTATTATAATGTGGTCATAGGACCACAGGGAGTGAGAAGGTCGAGTGGATAAAGGTGTGTGTTACAGCAGTACCTGGAAAGCTGTGAAAGCAGTTAGGCTGAAGAAGAGAACATATTCCCACTTTCATTTTAGTGGCTTACCTTCACACCTCTGCTTCACAGCTTAATCCTTAGTACTTCTTGGGTGCTTCAGGCGAGAGGAAGGAAATGGTACTTGGAAACAGTAACTAAGCTAGACTCTCTTAGCTCCCACCTTCGAAGAGCACAGGCATGTAAGCATATGCACACATACAAATGCAGAGAAAGGGCTTTTTCATTCAAATGGAGGAAGCTGCCATGTCTACCTCTATAAGCAAAAATATTAATCATCCACCGTCTGGTTTTAATCCACACGCTCCTGATCCTGCATCTGAATGTATTGTTATCAGGGGAAGGAGCATTTCTGCTCAATCTTATTCACCAGCCAAAAACCTGAAAATGTGAAAACCACATTGGTGAAGTGCCTTCTTGGGGACCCAGAAAACTCTGAGCTGCTGCTTTTTTATTGTTTTCTTTCTTTTTAAAAAATGATGAACAAATGTGAATTTCAGAGGGTCTGGAGGGGAAAAAAAAGAAACAGCTTAAGTTACAGGTCCCTCCTGATCTTGGAGTGACACTATCCTCAGGGAAATTAGCACTTTCTCTTCTGTATTTCCCAAAGGGGATCCAGCCACACAACCTGATTGACATCAGCCTGTCAGAGGCTCCCAGGTGCATCCCTTACGAGGATTTACAAATGAAATGGCAAGCCCAAACAGCAAGCCTTTGCCTCCGGTCTCCATTCTTCTGGTTTGTGCTTTGCTGGCAGTAAGAGCAGGGACTAAAAAGGTGTCTGTATGAGTCTAAGCATGCTTATCCCACTGTCTGTGCTAGAGACCCTTCCCTCTCCTCAGGGTCACCCTAAAAAGGGTCTCCAAGCCAATATGTGGGCTTGAGTACCTTCAAAGCCATTAGTCACCACGCTTGCAGTCTCACTCCAAACTGCGAATGGGGCCACCCGTGACACAAAAACTCTGGCAAGATTAGGGACTAGCGAGAGCAGAAGAAACCACAATACGCCTGAGACTCCCAGGAGAACAATGACTAGTGCTGGTAGGGAACAGACTGACAGAGCAGACAGACTCTAACCAGGCCTCGCTCTGTTTTCGATGCAACACAAATGTTTTCCATTAGAAGTTCCCTGCCCCACAAACACTCATACATGCGGCTACGAAATCCACATACTTAACTTCTGCTTTTCTGGCACTCTGACCCAACTACCTCTCCTGGTCCTCTGGAACACAGCAAAGTTGAGAGTGAAGAGATTCCAATACCCCCAGCACAAAGGTAAGGGGTGGGGGGAGAAAATCAGAATACGGAGCACGCTCACTAAGTACCATCTAACATGAGTGTGGCTGATGTAGGCTAAAGGGAAGAAGGGAGAAAACAAGGGCTTTACTTTTGCCAAGAGAGAAACAAGTCTCATACAGCTCTGGCTCTTATTGGTTGGCTCCTATGCTTTCAAGCTTAAAGTTTGGCTTTACTGTCTAGTAAAGGCTGCAGCTGATCATCATCAGGAGGTGTCAGTCACCATTAAAAGCAAAGCAGGCAAAAACCCTGAAAACTCATTACAAAGTCTGCAAAATTCTAGTACTAAGAAATCAAGGAATGCTGGCTGATCAGTAATCCATATTTCAAATACTCAGAACCAGCTGAGTATGGCAACTGTGAGAAGAAGCTGAACTAGAAATCCTTAAGCCATCAGTAAGCATCCTCCCACCATCTGCAGAATCAGGCCCAGGCTTACTTCTAGTCACAGTCACAGAGGGAGGGACATGTGAATGTCTGGCTAATTAATCTCTTCCCTAAAAAACAAAACAAACAAACAAACCAAAACCCAAAAACAACAACATCAAAAAAACAGGAAGAAAACCCCACAAATAAGAATTTGAGAGAATAAAATAAAAAGAACACTGAAAAGGAGGGAAAAAGTAAAATTTTTAAATGGCATGTAAGAAAGAAAAGGAAATCCCCTATTCAGGCAGCTCTGGAGTTCCCTAATTGCACAAGAGCAAAGGACAACCCCCCCAATGTGGATGCCTTGTTAAGCAATTGCTCAACCTACACTCATTGTGCAATTCCAACCTTCCAAAGCTTTTTGCTGCACATATGAAAACCACGTTTTCCACTGCACTCTAGAATTAAGAACAGTTTCTCATTTTTCTCTTCTTCACTTTAGAGGGGGCTGTGTCCCTGAGCAAAAAAAAAAAAAAAAAACCCCAAATAAAAAAAAAAACAACTATTGCTAGATAAGCATTCACTACAAGTGAGGTTTTACATTATTTCATCTGGTTATTTCTGAGTTTACTGGTAGTTAAGAAACATTTGGATTTTTTTCTTAGGCAGCTAAAGATTCATTTTTCCTGTCACTGACAATAATGATATCACAAAAAAATTGTCCACACAAACATCAAACCTTCAAAAGCCTTTGTTCTGAATGACTGCAATTCTGGAATATTTGGAGCAGTTAAAAGTGGCGGTTCCTATTATACAGCCAAAATTCCAACAGAGGCCTGGGGAGATCACAGTGCATCTTGCTAATCACAAACCCTTCTTTTCAGGTCATGTTAAACAGTTAACAAGAACAGTAACAGGTGTGTACCAAGATGAAGAAAGCATAACAAGAAAACCCAGAGGTCACAGAGGAAAAGACAGACAGATCTGACTCTATAAAAACTTTAAGTCATACATTGTAAAAAATGTAAACAAGATTATAAAACAAGCTGCAAACCAGGAGAAAATACTGCAACATATAAAACTACCTATAGTGTATTAAGAACTCCTACATATCAAAAAGTATAATAAAAAAGCACAAAAATGGACAAGGCCGTAAATATATACATGTGCAAGTCAGAGAGGAAGAAATATAAACATGCAATGCATATACAGAAAGATTCTTTATTCCACTAGCAAACACATACAAGTTAAAGCGAGATACTTTTTTAAACCTAGAAGATTAGCAGACATTGAAAATGTAATAATAAACAGTACTGCTGAGAATATGAAGAAACAACTTGTATATTGTGAATGGCAGTGTAAACTGGTATGATCATTTTGAAGGGCAATTTGGCAGTATTTGTCAAAGCAGTAAACATGTATATTTTTGACAAAGCAATTCCACTTGTAGGAATCTATTCCACAGAAACAGTCCTGTGAGCATACAGAGATTTAAGCACAAGGAAGTTCATTTCAGCACTGTTTGTAATAACAAACATTGGACATAAGTATCATCTGAAAGACAGATGGATAAATTATACCTATACAATGAAACATGATGCAACTTGAGGAACAGTGTGGATTTATATGTTATGATTTAGAAACAGTTCCAAGGTATATTAAGCAAAAAAAAAAAAGAAAGAAAAGGCAATGTATACGTGGCATGTATTTGAAATTTATCAGAAAAATTAATACTTGGTTACCAAACTGTTAACAGCAATCATCTTTGGAAGGGAGGGGGGACTTGTATTCTTATTTTCTATAGTTCTATATTATTTTAATATTATTGCAGAGAGCATGAATTACTTTTGTAATTAAAAAGTAGACAGTCCACCTTCTTTTTCTGACTACGATGGTAAGGCAACTGATTTTATATAAGGCAACTGTTTTTAGGCAGTGCCCAACAGGCAGTGTCCAACAGGCAGTGCAGGACAGTGATCCCTGAGAGAACAGAAACTCATGAAATGAGCCTGTAATCACTCCGTCCTCTGCTTAGGGATAATTTTGCAACTTTGACACAGAAAGCTGAATCCCAAGGATATTATGGTGATCCTGTTGAGCTAAGGAGACAGAGAACAGAATCTGAGGCAGCTGAAGGGGCTGAATCTGCGAGTAAGGAAATGAACAGAAAGAAGTTGTGCAAAGAAAGGGCATGAAGTACATGTGAGAATCCTCAGTTCACAAGTAGGTGAAGGCTAGACTGTACATATGCAGGCCAAGATGACCAGAACTTACCAGATGGCAGCTGCTACAGAGTTAAGAGTGGAAAAGAGAGCTATCAGAGGTCCAGCAATGCTAGGGGAAGAACACTGCCTAGGGATGAAGGAGTTGAAGTTCCAACACTGCCAGAGTGAAGAGATTTTAATACCTCGTTAACATCTTTGACAACCATTTGAGACTCCAGAGAGGCCACACCCTAGAGTTAGACCTAATCTGAATCTGCATTAATTGTTCCTAAAACCCAGCCTAAGACAATCTGCAGGGGAGTCGGGGCTTGGAAATCGACTATTACCAAGTTACTGGGGCTTGGGAAACATCCTAGGTTTCTACATAGCTGCACTAATAATATGTAAAAGCCAAGCCTACGCAAATCCAAGATGATCAAGCACTAATATAACTGCCTGTTAAAATTAAAAAAAAAAAAAAAAAAGAGGAAGGTAACAAGGTCCAGAATCTCTTTAACAAATTATCCACAAGGTCCAGTGATTTTGAACGAAAATCACTAGACACAAAGAAACAGTAAAATGCAATCCATATTCAATAGAAATCAAATGTGAGATGGCCCAGATGTTGAATTTGGCAGGCAAACACGTTAAAACAGCTATTTTAATAAATATGTCCAAAATATTAATGGGATAGATGTTCAAAGAATTAAAGGAAAACATGGTCTTAATGAGTAAACAAATAGGAAATGTCAGTAGAGAAAAGGAAATTAGGGAAATGAACTAAGTAGAAATTCTTGAACTGAAAAGAAATAATTAAATTTAAAGGTTCACTGGATAAATTTAATAGTGTATTGAAAATGGCAGAAGAAAGAATCGGTAAACTTGAAGACAGACCATAGAAAGTAAGTAATCTGAAGACTAGAGAGAAAAATCACTGAGGATAAATGGAGCTTCACACATCTGTGAGATTATACAAAACTGTTTAACATACACATAATTCGAATTCTGGGAAGAGAAGAGAGGGTATTTGGGGTAAGAAAAAAATGTCTGAAAGACACTCCAAGTTTGATTAAACAACAGCAACTTATAGCTCTGAGAGGATCAGTGAACATCAAGTAGGATAAATGTAAAAAGAACTACACCTATGCACATCCCAGTTAAACTTCTGAAAACAAAAGATAAAAAGAAAATATTCAAAGCAGCTCTCCAAAAAGATGCATTACATAGGGAGGCAAAAGAATGTTGATTTCTCATGAGAAAACAATGGGTACCAGGTAATAGAAGAAGTACCTCCTGAAGATGATGAAAGAAAAAGCTTCAATCTAGAACTCCATTCAGTTTAAAAAAAAAAAACCTTCAAAAACAAAGATTAAAAAAAAGAAAAAAGAAATAGAGACATTTTAAGATAAAGAAAGGCTATGGGAATTTGTTACCAGCCAACCTGCTTATGTCCTGTAGGCTCAAGAGAAATGATACCAGATGGAAACTTGGATCTACTAAAAAGAACGAAGAGCACCATTAAATAAGTAGATTAATATAAAAGTCTATGTTTTCTTTTTGTTTGTAATTTACTTCAAGGCAACTAACTGTTCAAGTAGAAATAATAACATGGTATGATAGGATTTATAACATGGTAAGTAAAAGAGAAGACAACTGCGCAAAACAAGAGGGAACGGTAAATGGAATTATGCTGTTTTAAGGTTATTACATCTGTAAATTGTGAAGCAGGAAACAGGAAGCATAAGGTGTGAAGTGTAAAAAAGTACAATACTGACCTTAAATATCTTCTGGAAAGCTAAAGATGCAAATTGTTAGCCCTAGAACAACCACTGGGGGGGAAAAAATTAAAAGGGGTATAATTAAGATGACAAAAGCAAAGACTTCTTAAAACAGAAAAGGCACTAACCATAAAGAGAAATTCTGAAAAACTGAACTTCATCAAAATTAAATACTTTTGTTCTTCCAGATTCTGTTAAAAAAAAAAAAAAGCCAGCCACACTGAGAGAAAATATTCACAGGACAAAATCTCACAAGGATTTTTGTCCAGAATATATAAAGAAGTTTTACAACTCTATTAGAAAACAATTTTTTAAATGGGCGGGACTTCCCCAGTGGCACAGTGGTTAAGAATCTGCCTTCCAATGCAGGAGATGTGGGTTCAATCCTTGGTCAGGGAACTAGATCCCACATGCATGCCGCAACTAAGAGTTTGCATGCCACAACTAAGGAGCCTGCGAGCTGCAACTAAGGAGCACACGTGCCACAACTAAAGGAGCCAGTGAGCTGCAACTAAGGAGCCTGCTGGCCACAACTAAGGCCTGGTTCAACCAAAATAATTAATTAATTAAATTAAAATAAAGTAAAATTTTTTAATAAAAATAAATTAATTAATTAAAAATGGGCAACAGATTTGGACAATTCCCAAATGAGGATCTATGAATTGCTGATAAACACATGAAAAGATGCTCATCATTAGTTAGGAAAATGCCAATTAAAATTAAAATGAGATACACTAGAATGGCTAAAATCTTAAAAACTAGAAATACCCAATATTGGCAAAGATGTGAAGCAACTGGAACTCTCATACATTGCTAGTGGGAGTATAACGGTGCAATCACTTTGGAAAATAGTTTGGTAGTTTCCTTAAAGTCAGACATATAATTATCATATAACTGAAAATTCTATTTCTAGCAATTTACCCCAAAGAAATGAAAAAATTTGTCCACAAAAGACTGTACATTAATGTTTACAGCATCTTTATTCATAACACCTAAAAGATATAAACAACCCAAATGGCCATGATCAAGTGGATGCATAAACAGACTGAGATATATCCATACGATGGAATACTATTAATTAATAAAAGGTAATGAACTGCTGGAAAAACATAACAACATGGATCAATCTCATAGAAATTATGCTGAGTGGAAGAACAAAACATAAATGTATGATTCCACTTATATGAAATTCTAGAACATATAAAACTAACCTATAATGAGAATAAACAGATGCCTGCTTGCCGGGGGTGGGGAGTGGATGAGGGAGATTAACTGCAAAGAGGCATTTGGGAATATTTGGGGGAGATGGAAATATTTTGTATCTTGATTGGGGTGGTCCTTATACATCAGTGCATTCAAATGCATGATTTCGTTGTATGTAGGTTACATATCAATAAATTAATAAAAGTGAAGGTATGAACTTTAAAATTATTTTCTTCACATATCTAAAATTATGAAGTAAAAATACATATTATTTTACAGATATGAAGGACTACATTAGTAAAGAAAATTAAAAAGGGTGGGACAGGAAGTTCTGAGGCAGAAGTTTATGTCAATATCGAGGATTTTTCTCTAAGTATCATACATCTTTCCTTTATCAATTTCAATTTTAATTTTTCATTGTGGCCCATATTTATTAAGTCTTGAGCCAAAGATTACTTCTGTGGATGTATGTAGATAGGCAGGCATACTTACATCGCTGACTTTCAGGTTTTTATGCGTTGAGTTATCCCCATCAGCCAACTCTAAGCGTCACTGTTCATCTGTAAGCAATCCTGCCTGCAAAGCTTGGAATCCAGGGCACTGTCTTGATCTTCTGGTCCTTAGAGGTTGCACTACCACTACTCTTAGATTTTTTTTTTTTTTTTTTTTTTTTTGGCTGTGTTGGGTCTTCGTTGCTGTGTGTGGGCTTTCTCTAGTTGCGGTGAGAGGAGGCTACTCTACGTTGTGGTGCATGAGCTTCTCACTGTGGTGGCTTCTCTTGTTGCAGAGCAGGGGCTCTAGGCGCATGGACTTCAGTAGTTGCAGCACGTGGGCTCAGTAGTTGTGGCGCACGGGTTAGTTACTCCGTGGCATGTGGGATCTTCCCGGACCAGGGCTCGAACCCGTGTTCCGTGAGTTGGCAGGCAGATGCTCAAGCACTGCACCACCAGGGAAGCCCCTACTCTTAGATTTTTTTTGCCCTTGAATACACTTCCAAAACAGTGTAGCTCATCCAGTGCATATATTCAGTGCCTCTTAGAGCAGTCTCAAGGTTTGCCAAAAAATAAATCAAGTTGTCTTTTCAAAGACTCATATTCTACACACTCAGGTATCTTTGGACCCAAGGCATTCAAAGATTTGAAGACCATCCAACCCAGAGAGAAAGCGGCAGGAAAATTCAATCTGAGCACCCATTCCCCTCATATGAACTTTTACTTCTTTGTTCATCCTCAGGAACTATTATGGGAGATGAGATGATCTCCCTAAACCAGATCAATAGTTCCCAAGCTCCTGGTGAGAAATCAAGCTCCCAGTGAAAACAGAAGAACTGTTGAAGTTGAGAAGAGAACGGGAAGTATGTACTGGGCAGTGTGTTTGTTCAACCACTCTACTACTGTACTTATATTCAATTAAGAGTGTGTGCCCTAGGGGCTCCCCTGGTGGCGCAGTGGTTAAGGATCCACCTACTAATGCAGGGGTCACGGGTTCGATCCCTGGTCTGGGAAGATCCCACATGCCATGAAGCCTAGAAAAAAGCCCGCACGCAGCAACGAAGACCCAATGCAAGCATAAATAAATAAATAAATTTAAGAAAAAGTGTGTGTGTCCTAGACTTGGATTTGATTCCTTAATTCTTAGCTGTGTCAGCCTGGGCAAGTTCTTCCTAATAGTCAAAGTCCCGTAGGGCTTTTGTGAAATTTAAATGAAATAATATAAAGCATTAAAACAGTGCCTAGCCACCAGAATCTAACACTACATTGTAAATCAACTATACTTCAATTAACAAACAAACAAAAGACAAACCAAAATAATCCAGTGCCTAGCACGTGATAAGCACTCACTAAAAGTCAGCTGTTTTGCTCTGGGTCCTCTTGGGAAAGGAGAGCCAGACATGTGACTTTTCATACATATTCAGGATAAATGTATTTCTAGCATTCTGAATATAACTTCTGAAGACCTCACAAAACTATATGGCAACATGAAGGCAAAGTATATGAACTGTCAGGTAATATGCTCTACATTCCAGAGTTAAAGATAGAATTAGGAAGCCTACTTATACCAGAGATGATATTTTTACCTCGACCAAAATCTTTGCCTAATGGCCGCAACAGCCACCAAATTCCTAAAACACAGTAGTTCTTGGAGTGTGAAACCCAGACCGTTGGCATCACCTGGGAACCTATTAGAAATCCAATTTTTCAGTCTCTCCTTCTCCTAACTAATCAGAAACTCTTGGGGATGGGGCCGAGCAAGTTTAACAAGCCCTCCAGGTGGTTTTGATGAATGCTAAGTGTGAGAATCAATATCCTAGAATAAAAAGAACACCTAGTCCTTGAACTATCCATACCATGGGCCTAAGGTGACTGAGTCAACAGTGCCCATTTGGGGAATCAGATTGATAAATTAGGCAGTAGGGCTTCCCTGGTGGCGCAGTGGTTGAGAGTCCGCCTGCCGATGCAGGGGACGCCGGATCGTGCCCCGGTCCGGGAGGATCCCACATGCCGTGGAGCGGCTGGGCCCGTGAGCCACGGCCGCTGAGCCTGCGCGCCCGGAGCCTGTGCTCCGCAACGGGAGAGGCCACAACAGAAAAAAAAAAGCGTACCCCAAAAAAAAAAAAAAAAAAAAAAAAAAAAAAAAAAAGGCAGTAACTGATATAATCTGAAGGGACTGAAGTAAATGGAAGTGGTAATTAGCAATTCTATAAAATTTATATACAATTAGTAAAGAGGTGAGAGACAGCACACAAAAAAGGTGAGGGAGGGCAACAATGAGTAGACAGACAGAAATATACAATACAAATGATCAGTGCCAAAGGGCCACTGGTGAAACGAGTCATCAAACAAAGTGGCCCATCAAAGTATTTTTGCACCTAACGTGAGAAGAAGCAAAAAGAAAAGAAAAAAAAAAGAGTCTATTTTTTGAGATATAAAACCAGAGGACTTTTGAAAACACTGTATATCTTTTACTAAGTTTATACCAATATCAAAGGCTCCTTTGATTAAACAGGCAAAATAGAGAAGGAAATAAATACAGCTTATAGTTCATTTCTAAATATCTGGCTGAAAACAATTTTTCCTTAGATATCTACAGACTGATAGAGAGGGAAGTGCAAGAAGGAGAAAGTAATTCAGAAGTTGAAAACAAAAGATCTTATCCAGCATGGTGTGACAAAGGAACATACATGTCTTATTGCCTAAAAAATAGAGTGCTCTCCCTTCCAAGTTTCCAAAAGTTCTTATCTCATTCAGTATAAAAATAAAACACCTCTTGTACAAGGGTAACCAAAGAAAGTTCAAAAGTTATTCATAAAAAGCTTTTACAAATCATTAAGGAAAAAAAATGGATAAGCAACCTAATGGTAAAATAGGCAAAGAACATAAGGTAATTTATAAAATGCGTCACCCATACATATAATTAGTAAGCATAATACTTAAAAAAAACCAACCTTATTAGTAATCAAAGTATGAAAATCAAAACAATGAGATGCCAGTTTTTTGCCCATCTTTGGCAAAGTTACAAAAAAGTCAAACTATTCATGATTAGTGAGGATGATAGATAACAGATATGATATTCTGCAGTTTAAACAGCTATAACTTTTTCGGGAGGGCAATTTGGCATTATCTATCAAAAGGCTTAAAAATCTGCATACCCTCTTTGACCTAGTAATTCCACTCAAAAATCTGCCTTACAAACTGATAAAACAGATATGTAAAGATTGCCTGAGATGGCATCATTTATAAAAGTGAAACGTCAGTAACTTTCTAAAATGCCTAATGATTAAGGACTAAAAATATTATGGTATGCCCATACATGTTAATATGATGCAGCCATTAAAATTCACACTGTGAGTGAACATGGAAATATATTCAGGATATATTCATTGCTAAGTGAACAAGGTAGATTACAAAACAGTATACACAGTTTTATTCTATTTCTGTTAAAAAGCAAAAAACTTCACTTATATCTATCTGTCCATCCTCTCCAGCCAGGATAGAAGATAGAAAAATCAAGGGACCTTTCATTTTCCTTATTGCTAACACTGATTTTTCTAATATTTCTTTAAATGAACATCTATTTTGTAATACAAAGACTTTTATAGAAAAAAAAAAAAAAAAAACCTTAAAAAGCATACATTTCTGAGTTAAATAACTCTACTTCCAAAATCCCAAATGAAGTGACCAAACTGAATACACAGAGTATATCCCCCACACCCCATGATGCCTCCTTTGTCTACTGTGTTCACAAGCAAGGGCCGCGGAATCTAGAATAGCTCCTGACGCATGGCAGTCAATAGCTATTAAATGGGAAAATGCCATCCATCTGCCGTAAACCATAAAGAATTACTGCCAGATGGATAGAGGATAGCTGGAAACAGGTCATTAAGAGCCAATTCACAGCTTCCCTTCCTAAGAAAGCAACTTAAAAGAAAAAAATTTTCATTTTGCTTGATGTTAGTATGTAGATGTGGAATTGATTTTCGTATACTGACTTTATATCCAGCAACTTTGCTAAACTCACTTATTAATCTGAATAATTTATCCTTATTTTCTACATATGAATCACATTATTTGCAATTAAAGATAGCTTTATTTTTTTCCCTTTCCAATCGTCTTTTTAGTACTTTATCTTATCTTACTGTACTGGTTAGAACCTTCAACATAAGCTGAATGAAACTGGTAATTAATCACCCTTATCTCTATTTCTTGACATGCTTGGTGGTAATACAGTTGCTCACTTTGTGATGAGTCTTTTTGTTTTACATATTTCCATACGTATATTTCATAATTAAAAAGGTTAAAAAAGAAAAAGAAAGCAGCAAGAGAAGAAACCATGAAAAGCCTGGCAAAATTCTCCAGTTTGGAAGGGTCAATTAGTTTCCTATTGCTGCTGTAACAAAATACCACAAATTTAATGACTTAAAACAAAACAATTTATTATTCTTCAGTCTGAGAGATCAGAAGTTCTAAACTCAAGATGTTGGCAGGGCTGTGCTCTTTCCGGAGGCTCCATGGGAAAATCTGTTTCCTTGCCTTTTCTAGTGTCTAGAGGCCACCTGCACTCCTTGGCTCATGGTCCCTTCCTCCATCTTCAAGGCCAGCAGCATACTATTTCCAAATCTCTCTCTCTCTCTCTGGGACTTCTGGTTCCGTCACCACATTTCCCTCTTCTGACCCTGACACTCCTGCCTCCTTGCAAGGACCTTCGTGATTACGTTAAACCACCTGGATAATCCGGGGTCATCTTCCCGTCTCAATATCCTTAACTTAAACACATCTGCAAAGGCCCTCTTGCCTTGTAACGTAACTTATTTAACAGATTTTGGGGAACAAGATGTGGACCATCTTTAGGGGAGGGCATTATTCTGCCTATCACAAAATGTGAGGGTATGGGGGCAGATGCAGAACACCGCTTGGAAGACTTCACTGCTACAAATCAGTACCAATCACAATCAGCAGTTCAGAGAGGCCCAAGTAAATGTAAGTGGGAAGTGGCCGGAGGGTGGAAGTTCTTCTTGACATGGTAGGCCACAGCTCCGGGAAGGTCAGAAATTGCTATATCATTTATGTGAAACAGAAACTGGACATGGGATACTCATTCTGGTACAGTAGTTCCATTATATACAGGAAAGAAAATGTAGAAAATAAATTCATATGTTGAGAATGCATACCACCTGGCCTCCTCCCCAGCTGCTTCAGGGTGGTGACTTGGTAATACAAACATATATCAACCAGTTTTAGACTTGAGAAGGGGATTCTAAATGATATTTGTAGGTAAAGAAGGCATCCAGTGAGAATCTACCTAACCTGTTGTGGAGAAAATATCAGAACTGAGTAAACCTTTCTTTGTTCAAAGAAATATAAAAGGCCAGAATCAGATTGTAGAAATACAAGTGGGGGCCTATGAAAAGAGTCTGCAAGATAAAAAAGGGAACAGAGCATGCAAAGAAAGAGAGAAATAGAGAATACTTGGGGGGGAAATGTTAGCTGAAGGAGACAGTATCTGCTTTACTCTTACAACTGGATTTTTAAAATCATAGATTCTGTGAAGTATGCTAAAAAATAAATGATAAAACAAAACAGATAAAGGAGACCTTGGTAAAAGGCAGGCAAAAATATCAACATTACAGGATAAGATAGGGAAATAACGTAAGGCAACGAATAATGCAACAGCAGACTTAAGAACTGAATTAGAAGCAGTAAAGAGTAGAATCAGCACTATAAAAATCTGAACCAATTAAAGACAGGAAAAACTTGAGAAACCTTCCGAGATTAGAGGCAAAGCAAAAAGGGATTAAAATGATGACAGAAAAATATGTACAGTACAAAGAACAAAGGTCTAATATACATTTTAGGAGAAAAGAAATTACTGAAGAAAAGAACAAACATTAGCAATCAAAGACATGGGAGATGAAAACTTTTCTGATCTAAAGATAGAACTGCATCCACTTATTTAAAGAGCTCATTACGTGCCATGAAAAATTAAAGTACAGAGCCCAACATCTAAACAAATCCTCAACTGGAAATTCAAGATTTAAAGAGTTGTAAGTTACCCGTGGTGTATGAAAAAAAAAAAAGTTTACCTACAAAGGAAGAAAAACCAGACTTTTCTCCAATTTCTCCTAACCATTAATGCAATGGAATAATAGCTATTGTTTTAAAGGGGAAAGAAGTTGACCTAAGCTAAGTGGCCATTCATGTGCAAGGGCAAAATAAGAACACTTTCAAAACACAAGTGTTCAAAAAGTAGTCATGAAGAATGTCCTCGATATACTGTTTAATGAAAAGAACAAAGTAAGGAAGAGAACGTATATCGCACTATCATTTTGATCATATATGTATATATGTTTATAAATACGTTTCAATGGGCATAGAAGTGGTCTAAAAAGATAAATATCAAATTGTTAACAATGGTTATCCCTAGAGGGTGACTTTGACTGTATATTTTTTTGAATTGTTTGACCCTTTTGCTTGAGTATGTATATTACTGTATTTCACAAAAATCACCTTCATTTTTAAAAAGCCTCCATGTTATCTTTGCTGAAAAAAATTCTACAATGTTGCATCTGAATAACAGATGAATCAAAGTAAAGAACATAAGAATGGGAAAGCCATAGAATAAAAAGACAAAAACGGTGAAAACTGAACACTGAAAACACTATAAAATTAATTCTAAATAACGATTGTAAATTTAGAAACAAAATGCAACTGTGTGAAAAGAAAATACATATTGTAAACAGTCCTAATTTTCACATCTTAAATATGGGATAGTCAATTGTTTGTTTGTTTTTTTCCCCTTTCACTCTTGATGTTGATACTTTGAGAATAGAAGATTATGTATGTTTTTCAAAAAATTAGTCACTGGTAGCACTTAAAATTAATATTTTCCAGACCACCAAAAAACAAAGGCAACATTTCCCCCCAAACTATATATGTATGTATGTATATACGTATGTGTGTGTGTGTATAAAAACACGGGTGTTTAAAAAACATAAAACAAGAACAAAGCATATACTCTATGGTCCCAATTTTATGAAAGGAAAAGAATAAGTACACACATATAAGCATGGGGGCGGGGAAAAGACTGAAAGGACATATATGAAACCTTAACACCAGCTAATTTTAGGTGGTAGTTTGTAGGTGATTTTTATTTTCTTGTGCTTTTCTATATTTTCTATTTAAAATATTTGGGAGTAATTATGTGCACAACAAACATGCCGAAAATATCATTTAACAAACAGAGGAGCCACTAGTTTCAAAAGTTGGACAATTTAGGTGCAGTGGTTAAGAATCCTCCTGCCAATGCAAGGGACGTGGGTTCGAGCCCTGGTCTGGGAAGATCCCACATGCCGCGGAGCCACGAAGCCCACGCGCCACAACTACTGAGCCCGAGCTCTAGAGCCCGTGAGCCACAACTACTGAAGCCCGCGCGCCTAGAGCCCGTGATCCACAACAAGAGAAGCCACTGCAGTGAGAAGCCCGTGCACTGCAACGGAGAGTAGCCCCCACTCGCCGCAACTAGAGAAAGTCCCGCGCACAGCAACGAAGACCCAACGCAGCCAAAAAAAAAAAAAAAAGTTGGACAATTTAAACCTCATCTTTAACCTCAATTACATATTTTATTAATGGCAAAGCTTCCTGGGATCCTACATCCAGATAGAAAGCAAAGATTACTGTAAGAATGAATGGGATGTGATCGTGAGACTTATAACATCACCATATAATATGACCTATAATTTATTCCCTAATCAAGCCAAAGGGTAGCCCCGGCATTAGCTTGTTGGAAAGTTCTTCACTTAGTTCTTGATCAGATGATATGGGAAGGAAAACAAAGAAGATCACACGGATTAATCTTCCTGGGGATGCTAGAATGAGGATTGCTTACATCTATTTATGACATCAACGTTTTGCTTATCATTAAATGGTAACTTTAGAGCCTAAGGAAAGACACAGCCTATCACTAAATAAATCCTTGTTCAGTATCACCTATAGCTATACAATCACATGCATTTATTTTGAAGATGACAATTAAGCTTTTTTGATACTGACTAACATATAACATGAACTTAACATCTTTCTCCTAAAACAGTTTTCTTTTTATCACTTCTCCTATCTGCCTATAGGGCTACTGGGGTTTCAATGAGGAAATACGTGTAAAGAGCTTAGCACAGTGCGTGGAACATGATTACTGACTGTAAAATCTTAAATTTATTCTTATTATGGTTTGATTACTTTTTCAAGTATAATGCAGCAGAAAGGACATGGAGTTTTATTTATTTATTCCTTTAAAACTTGTTCTTATGGAAAATTTCATATATATACAAAAGTAGAATACTAAACTCCATGTACCCATTATTCAGATTTAATAATGATCAATATTTGGCCTTTTTCTTCCCATCTACATTCCTGTCTACCTTCCTTCCCACAGTATTTTGAAGCAAATCCTAGATGTCAAACCGTTCATAAGAACATGATGTTCTGAAGTCATACAGACAAGGATTCTAATCCTGTATTTCCTCACTTAGCTACATAACCTTGGATAAGCTACTTAACCTCTGAATTTAGGTGCCGAGCAGGCACTCAACGAACCTAAGATCACTTTCTCCTAGTTGGCTCTAATTTTCAACATCTGTGATGTTTCCCTCTAAATGCAACCAGCTCCACTCTATTGCTTTTACCCTAATCTGTACTCTTTATCTTACTTTTGGATAATCCCAACAGCAACCTGTTTTCTCACCTCTTACTCATCCCATACCTGGGTTTTCTACCATGGTTTGTTTCTTTCAGGCAGAATATTAATCCTGTAAGATGTTCAGTAAATCAGAAAGATCAAGGGTGAAGCAAGTTTGGGAAAGATAGCAAAGGGTATCCCCCTCGCAATGTACACCACATTAAAACTCCAAGAAGTCTTTCAGTAATGGATTCTGTCTAATATTGTGTTACCCTAACTTACATGATTGTGAAACTCTTTTGTTTCACCTAACTATTAAGAACCTATAAAACTAGAGTTTCAGGGAACATGCTTGGGAAATACAGTGATAGGTTAATGCCAAATCAGTGCTCCTTGAGCAATGCCTTCATTGGGAAACTACCAACTCCACAAAATTTCAAGAGTTCCTCCTATAGGTTCAAATTAACTTAGGTTGCTTCTCACATCTTTGTATATGCCGTAAGTTGTCTCCCAAACTAGGAGGGTGTTTGCCTTGTATGTCTGGATTTCTCCTGTGTGTGCAGGTGTGTAATACAGGCCGCTCAGTGAATGCCTGTTGAGTGAGCACCCAGGCTGGACCAAACATGGTGACTAATCTCCACCAGCAGTGAAACGGCTCGTGTTGCTGCTACAGAGTCTTTGAGATACTTTACGTTTCTTAGTAGTGAACACTAGAAGCTGGAGAAGATGTCTATCTTCTTCAGATATCTAAAAGGTCAAGAGTTCCTAAAAAGTCCCTCTGGACACATCCATACTAATCTTCCAGGTCAACCATGGAGATGTTTCCTATGTTTCCATCATCCTTCACTCCTCTCTTGAGCCTCAGTTGTCTCTTTTATAAAATGAAGGTACAAATACCTACTTGGCAGGCATATTATGAGGACTTAATGAAATACTGGACAGAATTACCTCGTCCTGGGACTGATACATGCTAGATATTCAAGAGGTGTTAGTTTTCTCTGCCATGGAGAATAAAGCAGAGAAAAAGGAAAAGGAAGGCATGTAACATCTTATATAGGGTAGCCAGGGAAGACCTCTCCAACAAGGTGGCATTGAGAAGGCAGTGAGAGTGCCACACAGGTATCTGGGGACGGGGTGTTCCAGGTTAAGAGGAAAGCAAGTACAAAGACCCTGAGGCACGAGCGTGTGGCTTGTCTGAGGAACAGCAAGGGCGCCTATGTGACTAGGGCATACTGGGCACAAGGAAAGCAGCAGGAGCTGGATCAGACCGTGAACAAAGAAGTTGTTGGTGTTTTAAAAAGATCATTCCAGTGGCTGTGTTGAAAACAGACTGGAGAGTAGGAGGAGGGAGGAATAAGAGGAACCAGTCAGAAGGCATTTTGTTGAATTGAACTAGGGTGTAGTGGTAAGAAAGAGTTGCATTTGCGTTTATTTTGAGGGTAAGGAAGAGCTGGATTGCTGACGGATTAGTTATGGAGGTGTGAGAAGAAGAGAGGAGCCAAGAATAACCCCAAGAATTTTGACATGAGCACCCCCAAAGTCAAAGCTGCCATTTACTGAGATGGGAAGACTGAAGAAAGACCATGTTTGGGGGAGATGTTGTGTTGGGCACACCTATTTCACAGTCCTTGAAGTGGAGACCCCCCTTAGTCTCAAAGAGCTGTGACTGCCCCGGGCAGCCTGTGATTCACGACCACAGGCTGAGGGCACGGATCACCGGCTCTGTGTTCTTCTTGCCAGGTCGCGTATTGTATCTACCATATACTGTACCATACACATGTATCATACGCTGACACTAAAGCTGGGAGAGCTGATGAGAAAACAGGGCTGAGCAAGTCGAAAGCTGGACAGGACTCCTTCCTTGTTCTGCACTGAAAGACAGCTGACCCACTCACCAACTCCCAAAAGCACCCTCCAGTGTCAAGACCACCCTGTGATCACAGAAAAACAGTATGTACTAGGATTCCCCTGGCCCAAGCCATGGCTACCCAGTTTCTCTTCCAACTCTTCTAACCGAACATCTTCCACAAATTCTGAACTTCGTTAGCTGTCCTCTGCCTCACACACTACAACTCCCCATTATTATTCCCTTCTGAGACTAGAAGAGCAGGATTTTATTCCAACTTTTCATTGGAAAAGCATAAAATGAGTACTCCTTTTGAGAGACAAAGGTTCTCACATTCCCAATATTAGCCATTAAATGTACCCAAAGAGTATGAGCTTTTGATATGTCAATGTCTAGAACCTTTATCTACATATAGAAATGTAACCATAGGGAATATATGAAAAAAATTCTGCTATAAGGAATCACCTGTTTATAGTAGTTCAAAAATTCAGGACAGTCCCTTGGTTCAATAAAGCAAAGACTGGTTAAAGAAATCTTGGCACAGAAAAGAATACTAAGTGATCATCAAAAATGATTCCAAATAAGAATACATTAAAAGATACTACATGAAAAAAGCAAATTATAAATAACATGTATAATATGACCCCCAGTTTTTTTGTTAAAAAAAAAGTGTGTGTTTATACCATAAGTTAAATATGATCGTATATAATTAGCAAAAATAACAGTTGTGTTACCAGTTGGTGGAACGATTGTGGATACGTTTTTCTTCTTTTTACTTGTCTACAAGGAACATAGATTCTTTTTTCACTAAGAATGAGTTAAAAAAATTTTATATTCAACATAAAATCTCTCATATTTGTAGTTTATGCTCAGAATTTAGTTTTTACTATCTGACATTAAAAAAAACAAAAAACAGGGGACTTCCCTGGTGGTCCAGTGGTTGGGATGCTGCGCTTCCAATGCAGGGGGCGCAGGTTTGAACCCTGGTTGGGGAACTAAGATCCCACATGCCACATGGCCAAAAAAATAAAAAAATAAGAAAAAACAAAAAACAACTACCTACACTTCTATACATACTTCATCTAGGTCAAAAGACTTTCTTCTGCGAAGCCACTTGTGGACTCTCCACCAAAAGGCTCTCCCCTAGGGGATGTGATGCTAACAACTCCACAGAGGGGTCAGTCACTGAGTTCCCCTGCTCAGCACAGGAGACCCTGCTCCCAGGGTCTGTGGGCACGACTTCCCCAGCCCAGCAACCGCTGCACAGGAACGTGAAGCAGAATGGACTGCTCTACTCTCCACACCTGGCCACAGACCCAACTGTTAAGCAGAGACTACGAGCTCCACAGTCCCCACCAGGGCAACAGGCAATGGGCTTTGTTTTCTATAAACAGACAGACGAGGAAAAAGTTCAGGTTAAAACACAGTCCTCGGAGGAAGAAAAATAGAAACCAGGCAGCGGGGAATGCTTCATACTCCTAAAAGCTTTTTTTGTAAGTTAACACATGGTGTCTGCTTCTCTCTAGTCACCTATTTATCACTCTCCTCCTCAGAGAAGGGAAAAAGCCCTGGCTGTTTTCCTAGTGCAGAGTTTTGTGGCTGGGGGGAAGGATGAAAGGGGGGAGGAAGGAGGGTGCTTTAAGCATGATGCAAACCATTTGGAGCTGAGTGAGAGCACTGCCAACACAAGCTGCACTATTTAAACAAGTGAGGAAATGATCGTATATACAACATGCCAGTGAGCGCACACACACACCAAAGGAAGTCGAGAGGGCTTTTTTTTTCAGGACGCGGAGCTGGATGTCAGCGGCTAAAAGGTCGATATTTTCCCTTAACACCCTTCTCAATGACTTAATCATGTTCCGTTTGCACAGAAAACTTCCCAAGAATAAAAAGGTCTGGAGAATTAAGAGGAGGGGTGAATGGGGAGGGATGTTTGGCCTGGGGCTGACCTTATCCGAGGTTTTCTCCACGTAGCAGGGGTCCTGAGGGGCAGCCAGCAAGGGTACAAAGCCCGAGAGAAGCCGATCCTCTTCCAGGATAAGGAGGGTGAGGTCATCGTCCGGGTCCTTGTACAGTGGCACCTCAGACTGATTCACTGCAGTCAGTATGTTACAGAAATCAGCCAGCATCGACCAGACATCCACAGCAACCCTGTGAGAAAGATGGTAAGAAAAGGAGAGCAGCTCTAAAGAGGGACCAGTTAAAGTATTCTGAGCACTTGCGGGCAGGGAGGTACTCGTGGCACTATGCTGTCTGCGGCTGGCATCTGTCAGGAAATCTAACCCCAAACGCTAGGATACAAAATTGCGCCCGTGGCAGTAATCTGGTGGGTGTGTGTCCATCTATGCAAAGTTGAAATTGATTAGGGGGAGTTTTTAATCCTAACCAGAAAGGAAAAAGAACTTAAGAGAATCAGTTGCCTAATGCAGGTCCTGTCACCTTTCCAGACAGTGTGCCTGAGACACTTATTCAAACACTCAAGACAACCAGTGCCTGAGGCAGCTCCCAGAATTCCCCTACTCCTGTCCAGCCAAGTATATGCCACACAGACAGCAACACAGTGCCAATCTCCCCTCTTCCCACACAGCCAGAGGGGCCAGTTACACCAGGCAAAGAGTCATGTGGTTATTACCTCCCACCCCAGTCCCCTACAATGCTTTAGAAATCTCTTCCTACATATAAGTAGGAAAACAATCAAACACACCCACCAAAAACCACATTCCTGGCCTGCCAAGATCTTCCCAGGAGGGTAAGGCTTCCCATGCATTTCGGCCGACAAACCAGTATCAGTGCTGCCTTGGCCATCCCTCTCCCTCTCCTCTCCCTCACCTGTGGAAGGTTAGCTATAGGGTGACCAGCTGTTCTGGTTTGCCTGGGATTTGTCCCAATGTTAGCACCCAAAGTCGCATGTCACCAGAAACCCCTCAGTCCTGGGCAAACTGGGATGGCTGCTCATTCCTAATTGCACATCACCGAGTCCTGGTTGAACCTAACACATCTTGAAAATCCAAAGTCTAGCTCTCCTCATTTCAAACTCCAGGGCAGAATGAGAAAAAGAAGGTTCATTTCTCCGTCACCATCATTTGTCAAACATCTACTGTGGTTCATATCCCTGCTTTGATGGGTGCTAACGATCCTGAAGAGCTTTCGTTTTTGTCTGCACAGGACGCAGCTCAAATAGCCAAACTGCAGTCAGAGCCAGGGCTTGCCAAATCCATAGGCCCTGGGCTGTACAAGACTTGGCTCCCTTTTCCAGAAGACGGCCTTAACCAGGGACTCTGGAACAGGCAATGCCCTGTGGATGCTAAGCTGTACTCTAGAAGGAGTGAGCTGCATAGAAGAACAAAGAAAAGCTTTACAGTTACGCTCAAGAGGTGGAGCGGCAAGAGGCAAGAAGCGAAGAGAGCTGTGAGAGCGAGCCACATCCTGGAATCTTCCCAGAGGAGTTACTGCGCATGAGCCAGATCTGCTAGGGAGGGGCCTCAGACCCAAGCAATGTGTTTCTCCTGGAGACTGGGAGCCTTTGGGAGATGGCAGAGAAGAGGGCATTCAAGGGACAGGGCACTGAAGGTGATGCTGGGGGTGAAAGTGCGACAGAGGTGTGGGGACTCCTTGACTGGCTCCAGGTGGAAGGAGGCTGCCCTGGTTTATTTACTGTAATCACTGCACTAGGAAAAGGCAATGAAATGAAACATCTTGTTTTCAAGAGTGTCCTGGGAACCAGGCGGAACACAGCTCCATTAATCATACGACGGCACATAATCAACACACATGTACTGCACAAGTAACTCGCCTCACAGGCTTTGCCCAGGAAGAAGAACATGTTTGGGAAGCATCACCGGAGGGGACACGAGTTTTCTAAAGCCTCTCCCTGCACAGACACCGACAACCAGGCTCATTCACAAAGCTCCATCTTTTGGCCCGGCTGAGCTTGGCTGTCAGAAATGTTTAAATATGGAAAAAAATAAACAGTTGCAACACGTTTTAGTGCAGAGATCTGCCTGAGCCCCTTTGTGATGTAATGGGAAACGCAGCATTCAGGCTACCAGCTGTAGAATAAACAGAACTTCGAGGGTTAAAAGGAACTGAACTTTCCACGACCCCATCTGCAGAGAAGAAAATAATAAGAGGAATGATGCACTGCCCCACAGCTCTGATAGTTTATCCTCCGGTCCCGGCTGCAGAGACAAGCACCGGATGTGATAGGGCTGCTCAGGGCCGCCTCCGAGGTTAGCGCTGCCCATGGGAGACGCACAGGGAGGCTCTTCCAGCTCCCCGCTTCCTCCCCCAGTGCCCTGCTGGCCACTTGAGCCCACTGCCTGAGTCTGCTCCCACAGCGCTGGTGAGCTCTGGCCAACAGGCACTGCTCCGCTGCAGAGCAGCAATTTGGAAAATAAACAGGAAAGACGACAGTGAGAAGGAAGAAGGTGAAAAGTCTCCCAGCTGAATTCTTGGCTTGGGGGCCTCGGTTGGTGCTGTGCAGGTCAAGGCTGCTTCAGGACGTAGATGGGGGTGGGGGGTGAGGGCAGCAGCATCTCCAGCCGGGGAGAGGCAGCAGAAAATTACCCACGGCTGCCACAATGGGAGGCCCCACATCCCTCTCTCA
The DNA here is from genome assembly GCF_003676395.1 of Aethalodelphis obliquidens. NCBI lineage: Eukaryota > Metazoa > Chordata > Mammalia > Artiodactyla > Delphinidae > Aethalodelphis > Aethalodelphis obliquidens. The sequence goes on from NW_020837982.1 coordinate 6,890,301, forward strand.
TCCTCCCACCCCTACCATCTTGGATCCAAGACGAAGGAATATGTGGTACCATGTGGTTCTCATTACCATGCTCCCTGTCCCCTAAGGCTCAGATAAACCAAAACTGACTCCTCCCAGCGGCTGCTGGCCACTACTAGGGACCCCTGCCCACATCTGCCTTTTGCCCATTACCACCCACCTTGTGCCAAAACCTTAAGACTCACTGCAAAAATGAAGCGGATGAGTGTTCCTACCCTAGTATTGATTTGTAAGATAGCAGCTGATGCCAAAAGACATAGGAAGTATCCTGAGTTCCCAACTCAGAAATGTAAAGTGGCCCAAGGGCCAAGCTAGACTGAGCAGAACCAAGGGAATACACAAAATGCTCCGATGAAGGGTCGTTTCTGCCCTGATCCCGTCAGACTGGTGTGTGATTCTGAGTGGCCACTTTCTTCTGGTATTGCAGTGGGACGGCCCCCGATCACTTCACATATCATCAGTTCTCTCCTCTCTCACTGAGCACCACGAACATGAACACAGCTGACTGGACACCCAGGGACCATACGGTGACCCCCACAGAGGGTGGGGCAGAGGGGAGTGTCAGGAAACTAATACTAAAAGGAAGAGGTACTCTGAAAAACTAGGTGAGATGTCTGAACTCAGAAGTTAAGATATTTGCAGAAGTATGAGGCGATTCCTGGAAGCTGGGCAACATCACCTCAGCTTACCCCAATCAGGCCTCTGGGCTGAGAGGTCAGTTCCATGGGTGAACACAGGGTTTCCTGTCTGAGAAGGGGAAAAGTTCGCCTTTTCCTGCTCTAGTCCTCACCCCAGCTGGGAGTGCCTTCCAACCTTCACCCCAATCTAGTCCTTGGATTCTAAGGATTCAAGGTTGGCCTGGGCCAAGGAGCCCAAAGTCGAATTCTGGTGGCCGAGAGGAACTTTAAACAGCTCCCAATCTTCTAGAAATGCCTGGGAAATGACTCCCCAAGAGTTTTCAGACATTCTCAAGCCACTTTGGTTCTAAATGGACCCTCTAGGGTGCTATAGGCTTGGGCAAGTCCCTCTGGCTTGTTGTGGTCCCAACTCATACTTTGGGAAAGCTCCCAGAGTCCAAAAAAATCCCACCAAACAGACACAAGGCAGCCAGAGAACATGAAACTGCATCCAATGAGTCTGTTCATGGCTCTCAGAATGGTGGCAAGGGAGCCTCTCATGCAGCTGTGATGTGACTAGTGGGCAGGGATCAGCAGTGGTAGGGTGACCCGGTGGCCCAACCCCACAGAACACACCACACACCAGGAAAGCAGACCTCTGGCTGGAGTCTGAACACCAGGTCCTAGCTTGGGACAGACCAGCAGTGGCTAGTTATAGGTATGCACTCAGGACCAAGGCTCACCCACTTCCCCACAGACATGCATTCACTTACTCCACCAGGAAAGGGAAAAAATAAGAGTTAATTTACTTTTTATTGCCTCAGAATTCCAAGGTTTAATGTAGCTGTCAGTTTGAGTGCAGTGCAGCTGCCGGCGGATACAATGCAGCCCAGGCCAGCCCAGGTGACTAGGGAAACACATTTCACAGAAATGCACCAATATACACACTGTTGGCTGGTTGTTTGAGGGGATATTGACTTGGGGAATCAGCTTAAACCTTCAGGCTGGGGTTAGTTCTGCAAACAGCATTAGAAAAGCAGCTTCAGTCCAAGGAACTGAGAAGTCCTGATCTCAGGTGGACCAGTGGGTTTCTGTGTTTCTATCATTTTGGAGTTTTCTCATACGATCTGTTACTTAACTACGTCATGCTCGGAAAGATTAAGGTGTGAGATATGCGAGGCAAGTTATACCACAACAACCTATCTCTTTCCTAGAACTCAGAAAGAAAGGCAGATCTGCCAGCTTTATAGGGAAGAGGTCAAGAATGAACTTTTCTGCAAACTCCATCCGAGGACGGGACTGAAGGAGGAAGACAGTTTGGAGAATGGAGTACTAAGGCCCGACCAGGGCTCAGGCCATCCTTCTGGCAAGTCTAAGGAGGACTAGGCCTCACACACCCCTTCGTATTTTTACTGGGGGAACAGGCTGACTGGTGATTAATATCAAGTACAATGACCCCATGTTACAAGCCTGCAGGGGCCTGTGGAGGTGGCCATTTCCTGTGTAATACCAGCTTGTTTAAACACTAACATTCAAACTCCACAGCTGCAGAACAAACCCGGAAAGAGGTGAGTGAGAAGAAGCCCTGCATTGTGTTTTGGAGCTACGGAAGATCAGAGAAGTAGTACAGATGGGAAACGAGTTGGGTCTTTTGGTTTCTGGAGTGAGACGCTCTGGAAATACAGCTAAGATGGCATAGCAACTAGGCACAAAGAAACTGAAAAAGAGAAAGTCCATGAACTATAAACACAAAAGGGGAAAGGCAAAAGGCCACAGCAAGAGAAATATTCTTAAGATATGTAATATCCTCTTTTTAAAACCTGTTTGCCTATGGACAATCATATTATAGCCCACAACTCTTCACGTGGGGTTCAATGGCCAACATGAGACCACTGCTGCCCTGGAGGACTTCCCACCCAACTGGACAAAACTGCAGGAAGTGAGCAGGTAATAACAGAAATGGACCTGAATCCAACAAGTCTGGTAGAGTCAAAAGAATAGTACCTGGGTTTGAAATAGCTTAGTAAGCTCCTTGGAAAGCCAGGATGTCATGCCAACTCTGTTCTCAGTAGGCCGAGGATCTGGTTCTGGTATCGGGGCTAGGCAGCTCAACAGAATGGGGCAGAGACTGGGGGAGGGTAGGAGGAGAACTATGCAGCTCTCTCTGAGATTTAGGAACTACAGTGTATTTTCCAGATGCTACCATGATATAAACCGGAGACAAAGTTATCAGGGATCACTATTCTAGGAGTTAAGACATGGGCAGCAAGATACCATCCTCCAAGAATAATAGCTGCTTATTAGGTGACGGCTAAAAAATACAAGACTCAGTTAAAGAAGATCCTTTCTGCCTTCCTAATTTATACAAACAAGTCAACTTGGGCCCTTGGAAGAGTGCCCAACCTAAATTAATTCTGCCCAATAGGGCAAAATCAATCTGCAGCTCAGTCACCCTGCACTACTCGAAGAACACAAACTTCATGTTCTAAGCAGTGCAGCTGGAGCCCTATGGCCAACAACAGGTCACGGTAACCTTATTCCAGGATTTCTCAAGTACCTCTAACTGTGCCTCCCTCAACCTCTCTCTAGGTCAGTGCCTATTTGACTTCAGTTCTCCCAAGCTACACTCAGATGTATAGCCTCTGTCGCATCACTGTGGTGTGTTAAACCCATCAGCACTGTGTGTTTGGGAAAGAGCAGCCCCCAGGGGACCTTGACATCGCCACGGCATGAGTGGAGCCCTCGGCGGCCTCCCTGGTGCGGATTCTCACGGTTCCTGCCTCTCTAAATTTTTAGCTGTAACCACTCCAACACGTCTTCTTAGTTTAGCACACACTGGACCCAAATAACCTCAGCCCAGAGCTGGAAAGTACTCTCCCTGGGGTCAGCGGCTGTACCCTGCTGGGGTCAGACTGGAGCCTTGGGCCAACACCCCTTCCTCTCACAAGAAGTCCTGTGGGAGGAGTGGGGAGGGGACAGCGGCTCCTGCCGTGGGAGAGATCACGTGTGCCCCACACTCAGCACTTGGAGGAAGAGGAACCCCCTGGTGCCAGGCTATAGTGCTGACGCCCCAACCCGGAGCCAGGGAGACTGGGTGGGGAGCCAGGGTAGCAAAGGGGCTTCCCACAGTCACCACCACTTCCTTCAGGGAAGTGCTGATGGACTATTACTTAGTGACCTCCCAAAATGCCCTTCTGGGAAGACGTATTAAGCGTCCTTGAAGGGGTGCCGATTAGACTTGGGATTAGTTCTTATTTCAGAACTGCCCTATGAGGGCGAGTGAATGAGCTGCTTTTAACTCAAGAATTTCTGTCTCGTCTACAGGGTCAACACGTGTAGGCTCCCTGCGGAAATGAGCTTACTGCATCCTCCCTCCATATCCCCATGTCTCCCTGTGTGACGGCACCTCAGAGGGCTCCCTACGAGCCCTTTCCAGCATGCTCTGTAGACTATACAAGACAAGCCATGGAAAAGCAGCAAGTCCAGGAATTTCTGGAGTTTTTTTTTTTTTAACAGTGCTCCAATCCAACAGTGTGATAAATGCATCCGAGCTACAATTAGGAAGATATATAGCATCAGAATGCGAAGGTCTGGGCAGCCTGGTGAAACGCGGGCTCTCCAGAGCCCCAGCTATGTTTCCCATTATGTAACCCTGGTCATGGGCAGACAGCCAGACTCCAAATGAAAAAGAGACTCTGGCTTGGCACCGGTTCTATTTTCCTATCCTCATTCGGGGTCAGCGCAGTGTCATACAGCTGCAGAGAAAGCTCTGGGGATTAAACCTGGGAAAGCCTCCAAGACCAGGACCTGGGTTCAAGTACCAGCTGAAAGCAATAAACCAACTGCCACAGCTGGGCTAGGTTTGGATGTTCTCAAAGTCCCCTGACTCTTTCACTTACTGAGAACTAGAGATCAAGATGAGGGAAGATTTGGCTTCAGCAGAGACTATGCAATGAGGTAGGTTGTCCCACTGCCCCAGCCTTGCCAAAGGTCCTGGGGTGCAAGGGGGCTATGCTTAGGCTCGTGGAAGCCTGTTGCTCTGCTCCTCTCCACCACCTGACATTCACAGCTTGCCTCATGCTCACTTGGTAAAGCGGGGAGTAGCTGCCCCTCCCCTCTAACAAGAGGCCTGGCACAGAAACTGTGCTCCCCACTCCACCCCCACCCCCATAAGTACACGGCCCCTCCAAACACTGTGGTCTGTTCTAACCAGACCAAAGCACTCTACACTGCCTTTTACAGTGGCTCGAGGCACCTTTCCACACCCTGCTACAATCCTCTGCACCAAAATCTCCTGGGATATAAAGCCATCCTATTACGACTCCTGACAGATACAAATGGGAAGTCAACGCACTTCCGTGCTGACTCCAGCACACACACCTACTAAGTGCCACTGCTGTGGGAAGGCACAAACAGCCCTGAAATCCTGCCCTTGTCACTCTGCAGTGTCAGTGAAGTTCTGTCATCATCATTCTAAGTGGTCCATATGTGCCTAAGTGGCTACTGCCTAGGAAAAGTAAACTTGACCAGAAAGAAGAGGAATACGGGCAAAGGGGAGAGAACCAAGGAGACTACTGATGCGCTTTAGAATGCCCCTGAAAAAGTGGAGGTGCTTCGAAATGACTAACTGTGCAAGGAGAGATGGTAACACAATGAAAGACAGAAAGAGAATGAAGGGAGCAAGATTAAACAAGGGTCCAAATGTGTCAAGGAGACAATTTGGGAGTAGGGAATTTCTGGAGGAGAAGCAAGCTACAATGTAGGCTATCTGGTCACCTTATCGTAGGATCAGTCAGGAATCTGTCTTTGCAGAGAACAAATGCAGGCGAAGACCAATGAAAACATGCAAAGGAGAGGCGTTAAGTGGAAGCCATTTCCTTCCTACTCTCTTGAGAGCATTCCTAAACCCTCCAAAATGAAGAGCAGCACAAGGACCTTAAGAGTGTCAGAGGGATGACTGTTCTGACATCTACAGAACTGTCTGGAGTATGTTATTCCCTACGGCCTTAAAAGAAAAGGCTCCACAGTATGGAAGATCAGTGGGTATACGATGTCACTTTGAAACCTACAGAAGAACCACCTACCGTACCTTGCCAATCTCTCAACCACAGCATTCACTCGGTGAGTGTTAGGCAGTTACGTGAGAAACTAGAAAGAAGGGAGGTAAATTCTTATTCCACTTTCCACTGCTTGGATCTGAAGGCTATGAGGTGGGATGACCCTCAGTGGTGGTCAGACCAGGTTTGTTCTGTCCAACAGTGGCACCAGCCCTCAAACCACCATGCCTTGTGGTCAGGCCCCAGGATGGCAGAGCCCCCCCTTTATACTTAAACTTGCATTCCAGAGACAACCAGCCGCTGATCCTGATTGCAAAGGGAGGCAGTGCAGGAGGGGACTCCATTTTCTACCACACTGACTTCTCTAGCCTAAACTGGACTCATCAAAAAGTAAGTTACAGCTACAGGAACTTGTTTACTAAGCAATCAGATTCAACATATCATTTGGTCAGATTTGCTATCCTTGTGCAGAAAAGTCTGAAAAGACTAAGCAAATTTGATTCGAGTGTCCCAACCCCCTCTGCCTTTCTGTAGCCTTGGAGGTGAAGCCCAGCTGGGGATGGATGTAACTTGGACCACGTGCCCAGCTGCAGATTGAGCCCTTGCCCAAAGATGGGCAGCAGCTCGCATGAGCCGGCAATGGGCCATTTGCTCCAGCATCCACAGAGAAAACAGATTCAGCACCTCAAGCAAATGAAGCCCAGCACTTCCTGTGTGAGGTTTCCATTTCCTCAGCCAAACAAAAGCCAAAGGGAGCAGGAGAGGGAGGAGGGATAAAGGGAGACAGGTCGCAGAAGAGAGTTAGCAGGCCTGATGGCCAGGATATGGGCAAACAGGGGCTGGGCGGACCATATCTAAGGTTGTGAGGTGGGGTGACCCAGAAGGCCCAAGCTCCAGGGACAGATGGTCTGCCTCCCCACCCCCCGAGAGGAAGGGAGGAACACTCCGTGACCCCTGCACATGCTCAGAAGCAGTGGCTTCAGATACTTGGAGAGCAGAGCCCTTCCTTGTCAGTTTCTTTCCAAAACTGCAAATTGCCTAGTCGGCATCTTAGATTAAGGGTCTGAAAACTTTGAGGCTGTACATGTTAACTCTTCAGTGAACACTGCTGGCAAACAGCTGCCCCCTAGCCAGCAGATTGGTCTGTTCCTTTGTGTGTCCACAGCTCCCCAGCTCAAGCTCAACCCTGGCTCACGCGGCCTCAGCCTGGAGTGCATTTTGAAACCTAGAAGCGTTCACAGGAAAGCTGCAAAGATTTGTTTGATGCTGTGAGCATCACTCACATGGGTACAGAGCTAGAGCTGCCTGGGGAGGGCAGGCTTAATGGTCAAGGGGTGCTTCCTGGGGTGAGGAGCAAGGAAGAAATGGGACGAAGGAAATGCAGGAAAGAGTCAGACTATATAGTCCACACAGAAGGGTCTAACTGCTGGCCAGAAATCTCTGCTGCAGTCTTCCCTCTGTGGGTCACCCATGAGTCTGGAAGACTCACATGGCTGGTCCCCAGCCCAGAGAAGCACCCCTCCCCACTCCCTAGAAATGCCACTGGCACCATCCTAGGTATCCATCCTCCAACGTCCACTATTTTCCCCCTCCCAGGGAAGAGCACTGGAGAAGAATGATGAGATGCTGGGTGTGGATGCTTGTTCCCAAACACACATATATACACCCAACACAGAGCCTGAAGGAACCCTGAGTGCACTACACCTGCCAGAGACAATACAGCAGATGGGGGAGGGAGGAATGGAGGGAGGGGAGAAAGGGAGAAGGAAAAGCTAAACAGAGAGAAAGAGAGACAGACACCAAGGGAGAGACAGATAGGAAGAGAGAAAGAGTAAGAGAGAGGGAGGGAGAGAGATGGACGGTCAACAGAGTTGACCAGAAACAGGCACCTATGTGCACACACATTGGGACACTCTTACGCAAACACAAACACACACACAGTGACCCTAACGTACAGAAGAACAAGACACATAGGAACATGGATATAGATGAGGAGCTGGCAAACATTTTCTATAATGGGATAGAGAGTAAATAGTTCTGGCTCTGCAGACCATACGGTCTCTGTCACAACTACTCACCTCCACGGCTGCAGTGTGAAAGCAGCCATAGACAAGTGTAAGCAAACAAGCACGGCTGGGTTCCAGCACAACTTCACGGACACTGAAACGGGACTTCCATACACTTTTCACAAGTCATGAAGTCTTACTCTTTTTATTTTATTTTTTCAACCATTTAAAAATGTAAACCATTCTGAGCTCATGGGCCATAGCTTGCTGACCCCTGAAACAGATACACAGACAGCAGAGAGAGACAAACAGAGTCAAGCAAAGAGGCAGGCAGGGACAAGCCAAGACAAGCTGAGACAGGCAGGAGGGACAGGCAGAGGCAGGCAGGGAGACACAGGCGAGGCAGCCCCTGTATCCACATATACAGAAATCCCCTGCCCCAACAGAGAGACCTAGACTGACACACAGAGACATACTCACAGACAAATATGGACACGGACACAGGCAGTCCTGGGCACAGACATTCAGGAACATATACAAACACTCCCACAGGACACAGCCACACGCAGAGAGACATGGACAGGACCGAAGCAGACATGGACTGACATGGCCCAAGAATCAGACATAGACATATATATGAACACACAGACATGGAGACAGACACACAGTGAAAGAGATTCCTCACGGGGACACAGGAACCCTGTAAAGAGATCCACACACCAGGATAGACAGAGACGCAGACACAGATATGGACACAGCACATGGACCCACATACATAGACAGACATGGAAAGGCACATCAAAAGAGCCTTCGATAGGGCTTCCCTGGTGGCGCAGTGGTTGAGAGTCCGCCTGCCGATGCAGGGGGACACGGGTTCGTGCCCCGGTCTGGGAAGATCCCACATGCCGCGGAGCGGCTGGGCCCGTGAGCCATGGCCGCTGAGCCTGCGCGTCTGGAGCCTGTGCTCCGCAACGGGAGAGGCCACAGCAGTGAGAGGCCCGCGTACCGCAAAAAAAAAAAAAAAAGAGCCTTCAATAGACAAATCGCCGGGGACGGACACACACACACACACACACACACACACACACTCTCACACTCACACTCACACTCAGACACAAACAACCAGACACACATAGACAACCAGACCCAAACAGGCACACGCAGATCTACAACTCACACATCGCTACAAACACAAGAAATAGCCCTACCTGGCTGCACAGCAACGTGAATGTACCATGCCACTGACTGTATGCTTAAAAATGGTTAAGATGGCAAACTTTGCCACATATATATATTTTACCACATGTCATATGGACAAACAAAAAGATCTACAGAGAAACACCCAGCAGACACACATACTCCCCAGACCAACACATCCCACATCAACACAAAGAGACAGGGAGAGGGGGCGGGATGTGCTGTGGGGACAGGGACGAAGTGAGTGGGAGAGAGGGGTGCATGCCCTCACCATTCCCCACATACTACAACGTCGTGAGAGGAAGGCAAGGAGACAGAGTGCGCAGGACAGCACGAGAAGCAGCAAGAGCCTGAGAGATGCACAGAGATAGACTGAAAGGGAGAGAAAGAAACAAAGTCTCTCACACACACTGACTGACACCCACCCAGACTCAGCAGGCAGCTGCCGAGACGGTGAGTATGAACGGTTCGCAGTAAAAATTAGCAAGATCGAGGGGAAGGAACGAAACAGAGCAAGCTATGGTGTGAGAGAAAGAGAGACTGAGAGGAGGAGCAACAGGCTGGAGAACAGGCAGAAACAACCCAATACGTCAGAGGACGAGGAGGGCGTCAGGGAAGGGGAAACCCCAAGTTCAAATGAAGAGGGAAGACAGACACAAGCGGGCTGCGGGATGGGGGCTGTGGGCACACGGGTGGGCAAGGCTGACTCACTGTGAGGGCAGATCCAGGGATGTGGGCGGAGGATTCCAGGTGTCTGGATAGCCGAGCATCCAGTCCGACCAGACTTTCACACTGGGGAGCAGTTCCTTCAGGTCGGGGACGAAGGAAGACACCTTGATGTCATCTTGATCCTCCTCCTCCTCAGGAGAGGACAGCTGAGCTGCAGAGGCAAAGGGTGAGAACTGGGCCTAGGCCTGCTGCGGCCCCCGAGTGAGGCCTGGGGCACTGGGTCGGCAGCAAGCTCTTAGGGAAGGGAGGCCAAGTCCACAGGAGAGCTGGGCCCAGAGGCGAAGAGCAAGTGCCAGCAACTGAGAGGATTCCGCAAAGCAGGACAGAGAGAGAACCAGGGCACCGGGTCCGCCCTGCAGACAGCTGTCTCTGCTCCACCTGTGGCCTGGCTGTAGCTGCTACCCTGGCCTCCAGCCCCTGCCCCCACTCACTCTTAGCCTCCCTCCAGCACAGTCCTGAGATGGCACCAGGGTTCATGCCCAAACTGTACGACCTGAATTTGATGGTGAGGATGTATCAGAGAAACCCAAATTTTAGGGCGTTCTACAAAGTAAATCTCCTCTACACTTCAAAAATGTTAAGACCATGAAGGACAAAGGAAGACAGAAAAACCATTCCAGATTGCAGGAGACTAAAGAGACATGACATCTAAATGCAAAGTGTGATCTTGGAATGGATCCTAGACCAGAAAGAAACTTTTTTCTTCAAATTCTTTTTGGGACAACTGGTACAAACTCAATAAGGCCTGTAGATTCAATAATAGTACTGTATCAATGCTGGCTTCCTGATTGTGATAAGAGTACTGTGATATAAGAGAATGTCCTCATGGCTAGGAAATACACAGTCAAGTATTTGGGGAGAAAAAGCTACCATGTCCGTAACTTACAATCAAATGGTTCATAAAAAAAAAAATAACAGGGACTTCCCTGGTGGCACAGTGGTTAAGATTCCACCTGCCAATGCAGGGGACACGGGTTCGAGCCCTGGTCCGGGAAGATCCCACATGCCGCGGAGCAACTAAGCCCGTGTGCCACAACTACTGAGCCAGCCCTCCAGAGCCCGTGAGCCACAACTACTGAGCCTGCATGCTGCAACTACTAAAGCCCACACACCTAGAGCCCGTGCTCTGCAACAAGAAGCCCGTGCACCACAACAAAGAGTAGCCCCCGTTCGCCACAACTAGACAAAGCCCACGCACAGCAACAAAGATCCAACACAGCCAAAAATAAAATTAAATAAATAAATTTTAAAAATAAATAACAATAACCATTAGGTATAGGTGTGTGTGTGGAAAGAGAGAGAACTTAAAGCAAATATGGTAAAATGTTATCAATTAGGGAATCTGGGTGAAGGGTATGTAAGAGAGCTGTTAGTATTATTCTTGCAACTCTTCTATAAATTTGAAATTGTTTCCAAATAGTTACCCCTACCGTCCCTCCAAAAAACGGGCAGTCCCGGAGGCTAGAGGCATTCACAAAAGCTGATGCGGGGTTCAAGACGGCAGGGTAGAAGGACGTGCACTCACCCCCTCTGGCAAGAGCACCGGAATCACAACTAACTGCTGAACAATCATCAACAGGAAGACACTGGAACTCACCAAAAAAGATACCCCACATCCAAAGACAAAGGAGAAGCCGAAATGAGATGGTAGGAGGGGCACAATCACAATAAAATCAAATCCCATAACGGTTGGGCGGGTGACTCACAAACTGGAGAACACTTATACCACAGAAGTCCACCCACTGGAGTGAAGGTTCTGAGCCCCACGTCAGGCTTCCCAACCTGGGGGTCTGGCAACGGGAGAAGGAATTCCTAGAGAATGAGATTTTGAAGGCTAGTGGGATTTGACTGCAGGACTTCTACAGAACTGGGGGAAACAGAGACTCCACTCTTGGAGGGCACCCACAAAGTAGTGTGTGCATAGGGACCCAGGGGAAGGAGCAGTGACCCCATAGGAGACTGAACCAGACCTACCTGCCTGTGTTGGAGGATCTCCTGCAGAGGCGGGGGTGGGGGGGGTGGCTCACCGTGGGGACAAGGACACTGGCAGCAGAAGTTCTTCTGGGAAGTACTCCTTGGTTGAGCCCTCCCAGAGTCCGCCATTAGCCCCACCAAAGAGCCGTTAGGCTCCAGTGCTGGGTAGCCTCAGGCCAAACAACCAACAGGGAGGGAACCCAGCCCCACCCATCAGCAGACAAGCGGATTAAAGTTTTACTGAGCTCTGCCCACCAGAGCAACAGACAGCTCTACCCACCACCAGTGCCCCCCATCAGGAAGCTTGCACAAGCCTCTTAGATAGCCTCATCCAACAGAGGGCAGACAGCAGAAGCAAGAACTACAATCCTGCAGCCTGTGGAACAAAAACCACATTCACAGAAAGATAGACAAGATGAAAAGGCAGAGGGCTATGTACCAGATGAAGGAACAAGATAAAACCCCAGAAAAACAACTACATGAAGTGGAGATAGGCAACCTTCCAGAAAAAGAATAATGACAGTGAAGATGATCCAGGACCTCAGAAAAAGAATGGAGGCAAAGATCAAGAAGATGCAAGAAATGAAGACCTAGAAGAATTAAAGAACAAACAAACAGAGATGAACAATACAATAACTGAAATGAAAAATACACCAGAAGGCATCAATAGCAGAATAACTGAGGCAGAAGAACGGATAAGTGACCTGGAAGACAGAATGGTGGAATTCACTGCTGCAGAACAGAATAAAGAAAAAAGAATGAAAAGAAATGAAGACAGCCTAAGAGACCTCTGGGACAACATTAAATGCAACAACATTCACATTATAGGGGTCCCAGAAGGAGAAGAGGGAGAGAAAGGACCCAAGAAAATATTTGAAGAGATTATAGTCGAAAACTTCGCTAACATGGGAAAGGAAATAGCCACCCAAGTCCAGGAAGCGCAGAGTACCAGGCAGGATAAACCCAAGGAGAAACACGCCGAGACACATAGTAATCAAATTGACAAAAAATAAAGACAAAGAAAAATTATTGAAAGCAACAAGGGAAAAACGACAAATAACACACAAGGGAACTCCCATAAGGTTAACAGCTGATTTCTCAGCAGAAACTCTACAAGCCAGAAGGGAGTGGCATGATATACTTAAAGTGATGAAAGGGAAGAACCTACAACCAAGATTACTCTACCTGGCAAGGATCTCATTCAGATTCAATGGAGAAATCAAAAGCTTTACAGACAAGCAAAAGCTACGAGAATTCAGCACCACCAAACCAGCTCTACAACAAATGCTAAAGGAACTTCTCTAAGTGGGAAACACAAGAGAAGGAAAGGACCAACAAAAACAAATGCATAACAATGAAGAAAATGGTAATAGGAACATACATATTGATAATTACCTCAAACGTGAATGGATTAAATGCTCCAACCGAAAGACACAGGCTCGCTGAATGGACACAAAAACAAGACCCATATATATGCTGTCTACAAGAGGCCCACTTCACACCTAGGGACATGTACAGACTGGAAGTGAGGGGATGGAAAAAGATATTCCGTGCAAATGGAAATCAAAAGGAAGCTGAAGTAGCAAGACTCGTATCAGATAAAATAGACTTTAAAATAAAGAATGTTACAAGAGACAAGAAGGACACTACATAATGATCAAGGGATCAATCCAAGAAGAAGATATAACAATTATAAAAATACATGCACCTAACATAGGAGCACCTCAATACATAAGGCAGCTGCTAACAGCTATAAAAGAGGAAATCAACACTAACACAATAATAGTGGGAGACTTTAACACCTCACTTACACCAATGGACAGATCATCTAGACAGAAAATTAATAAGGGAACACAAGTTTTAAATGACACAATAAACTAGATAGATTTAATAGATATTTATAGGACATTCCATCCAAAAACAGCAGATTACACTTTCTTCTCTAGTGCACACAGAACATTCTCCAGGATAGATCACATCTTGGGTCATAAATCAAGCCTCGGTAAATTTAAGAAAACTGAAATCGTATCAAGTATCTTTTCCGACCACAATGCTATCAGGTTAAAAATCAATTACAGGGAAAAAAACATAAAAAACACAAACACATTGAGGCTAAACAATACGTTACTAAATAACCAAGAGATCACTGAAAAAATCAGAGGAAATCAAAAAATACCTAGAGAGAAATTACAACAAAAACATGACAATCCAAAACCTATGGGATGTAGCAAAAGCAGTTCTAAGAGGGAAGTTTATACCAATACAAGCCTACCTCAAGAAACAAGAAAAATCTCAAATGAACCATCTAACCTTACATCTAAAGGAACTGGAGAAAGAAGAACAAACAAAACCCGAAGTTAGTAGAAGGAAAGAAATCATAAAGATCAGAACAGAGATAAATGAAATAGAAACAAAGAAAACAATAGCAGACATCAATAAAACTAAAAGCTGGTACTTTGAGAAGATAAACAAAATTGACAAACCTTCAGCCACACTCATCAAGAAAAAGAGGGAGAGGACTCAAATCAATAAAACTAGAAATGAAAAAGGAGAAGTTACAACAGACACCACAGAAATACAAAGCATCATAAGAGACTACTACAAGCAATGCTATGCCAGTGAAATGGACAACCTGGAAGAAATGGACAAATTCTTAGAAAGGTATAAAGTTCCAAGACTGAACCAGGAAGAAATAGAAAATATGAACAGACCAATCACAAGTAATGAAATTGAAACTGTGATTAAAAATCTTCCAACAAACAAAAGTCCAGGACTAGATGGCTTCACAGGTGAATTCCATCAAACATTTAGAGAAGAGCTAACACAGATATTTCTCAAACTCTTCCAAAAAATTGCAGAGCAAGGAACACTCCCAAACTCATTCTACGAGGCCACCATCACCCTGATACCAAAACCAGACAAAGATACTATAAAAATAGAAATTACAGATCACTGATGAATATAGGTGCAGAAATCCTCAACAAAATACTAGCAAACAGAATCCAACAACACATTCAAAGGATCATACACCATGATCAAGTGGGATTTATCTCAGGGATGCAAGGATTCTTCAATATATGCAAAACAATCAGTGTGATACACCATATTAACAAATTGAAGAATAAAAACCATATGGTCATCTCAATAGATGTAGAAAAAGCTTTTGACAAAATTCAATACCCATTTATGATAAAAACTCTCCAGAAGGTGGGCACAGAGGGAACCTACCTCAACATAATAAAGGCCATATACGACAAACCCACAGCAAACATCATCCTCTGTGGTGAAAAACTGAAAGCATTTCCTCTAAGATCAGGAACAAGACAAGGATGTCCACTCTCACCACTCTTATTCAACATAGTTTTGGAAGTCCTAGCCACAGCAATCAGAGAGGAAAAAGAAATAAAAGGAATACAAATTGGAAAAGAGTAGTGAAACTGTCACTGTTTGCAGATGACATGATACTATACATAGAAAATCCTAAAGATGCCACCAGAAAACTACTAGAGCTAATCAATGAATTTGGTAAGGTTGCAGGATATAAAATTAATGCACAGAAATCTCTTGCATTCCTATACACCAACAATGAAAGATCAGAAAGAGAAATTAAGGAAACAATCCCATTCACCATTGCAATAAAAAGAATAAAATACCTAGGAATAAACCTACCTGAGGAGGTAAAAGACCTGTACTCAGAAAACTATAAGACACTGATGAAAGAAATCAAAGATGATACAAACAAATGGAGAGATATACCATGTTCTTGGATTTTAAGAATCAATATTGTGAAAATGACTATGCTACCCAAAGCAATCTACAGATTCAATGCAATCCCTATCACACTACCAGTGGCATTTTTTACAGAACTAGAACAAGAAATCTTAAAATTTGTATGGAGACACAAAAGACCCCAAATAGCCAAAGCAGTCTTCAGGGAAAAAAACGGACCTGGAGGAATCAGACTGCCTGACTCCAGACTATACTACAAAGCTACAGTAATCAAGACAATATGGTACTGGCACAAAAACAGAAATATAGATCAATGGAACAGGATAGAAAGCCCAGAGATAAACCCACCTATGGTCAACTAGCACCTATGGTCAACTAATCTATGACAAAGGAGACAAGGATATACAGTGGAGAAAAGACCGTTTCTTCAATAAGTGGTGCTGGGAAAACTGGACAGCTCCATGTAAAAGAATGAAATTAGAACACTCCCTAACACCATACACAAAAATAAACTCAAAATGGATTAGAGACCTAAATGTAAGACCGGACACTATAAAACTCTTCTTAGAGGAAAACACAGGAAGAACACTCTTGGACATAAATCACAGCAAGATCTTTTTTGATCCACCTCCTAGAGTAATGGAAATAAAAACAAAAATAAACAAATGGGACCTAATGAAACTTAAAAGCTTTTGCAAAGCAAAGGAAACTACAAACAAGACAAAAAGACAACACTCAGTATGGGAGAAAATATTTGCAAACGAATCAACGGACAAAGGATTAATCTCCAAAATATATAAACAGCTCATGCAGCTCAATATTAAAAAAACAAACAACCCAATCAAAAAATGGGCAGAAGACCTAAGTAGACATTTCTCCAAAGAAGACATACAGATGGCCAAGAAGCACATGAAAAGCTGCTCAACATCACTAATTATTACAGAAATGCAAATCAAAACTACAATGAGGTATCACCTCACACCAGTTAGAATGGGCATCATCATAAAATCTACAAACAACAAATGCTGGAGAGAGTGTGGAGAAAAGGGAACCCTCTTGCATTGCTGGTGGGAATGTAAATTGATACAGCCACTATGGAGAACAGTATGGAGGTTCCTTAAAAAACTAAAAATAGGGCTTCCCTGGTGGCGCGGTGGTTGAGAGTCCGCCTGCCGATGCAGGGGACGCAGGTTCATGCCCCGGTCCGGGAAGATCCCACATGCCGCGGAGCGGCTGGGCCCGTGAGCCATGGCCGCTGAGCCTGCGCATCCGGAGCTTGTGCTCTGCAACGGGAGAGGCCGCAGCGGTGAGAGGCCCGCGTACCGCAAAAAAAGAAAAAAAAAAAAAGAACTAAAAATAGAATTACCATATGACCCAGCAATCCCACTACTGGGCATATTCCCAGAGAAAACCATAATTCAAAAAGACACATGCGGGCTTCCCTGGTGGTGCAGTGGTTAAGAATCTGCCTGTCAATGCAAGGGACACGGGTTCGAGCCCCGGCCCGGGAAGATCCCACATGCTGCGGAGCAACTAAGCCTGTGCACCACAACTACTGAGCCTGAGCTCTAGAGCCCACGTGCCACAACTACTGAAGCCTGCGCGCCTAGAGCCCATGCTCCGCAACAAGAGAAGCCACAACGAGGAGTCGGCGCACCACAACAAAGGGTAGCCCCCGCTCAGCGCAACTAGAGAAAGCCTGTGCACAGCAACGAAGATGCAACACAGCCAAAAGCCAAAAATAAAATAAATAATTTATACATATAAAAAAAAGAGACACATGCACCCCAGTGTTCATTGCAGCACTATTGACAATAGCCAGGACATGGAAGCAATCTAAATGCCCATCGACAGACGAATGGATAAAGAAGATGTGGTACATATATACAATGGAATATTACTGAGCCATAAAAAGGAACGAAATTGGGTCATTTGTAGAGACCTGGATGGATGTAGAGGCTGTCATACAGAGTGAAGTAAGTCAGAAAGAGAAAAACAAATATCGTGTATTAACGCATATATGTGGAACCTAGAAAAATGGTACAGATGAACCAGTTTGCAGGGCAGAAATAGACACACAGAGGTACAGAACAAACATATGGACACCAAGGCGGAAAGTGGAGGTGGGGGTGGTGGTGGTGGTGGGATGAATTGGGAGATTGGGATTGACATGTATACACTGATGTGTATAAAATGGATAACTAATAAGAACCTGCTGTATAAAAAAATTAATTAGATTAAATTTAAAAATTAAAAAAAAAAAAGCTGATGTGGCAGGGGAACAACAGACGGGCCTCACCACTCATCAAAACTAATCCAGAAGCTGAAAGAAAGGTACGCCCTTCAGACCTACCTTACACGGCTCAGCAATCAGGCTTGGAATTCTAAGGGCAGCCTTAACGGATAAGGGGACACTGCTCAAAGGGCTAAAAGAACCCCTGCTCTGGTCCAGTGAGTCTACCGAGATGGCTGGTCCACAGTGGTTATAGCCCCCACCAGGTATCTGACAAACAGGGACATACAGATAGAGGGGAAAACCAAAACATGGATTATGAACACCAAGGGAAACTCATTTTTCTTTCTTTTTTTTTTTTAAGTTGCAGGAACATGCAGTAGTTCAGAGGTACATTGAAAATTCTAACTATTAAAGGTGAAAAGAGAGAGAGGAGGAAAGAGGGCTCCTCTCCTTTCTACAAGGAGGAAAGAGAGCCATAGAGGAAATGGGACTAGTTAGGTGGGCAAAAGGAAGCCTGCAGTAGAGGGAGAAGACGCAGAGAAAGCAGTGTGGCATTTTGAGCTTGTCTGGGCAGGACCCAGGAGCTGGGACGTCCACCAGTCAGGGCCCCTCATCTGCTTACCTTTGGCTGATTCCTTCAGTAAGTCGGTGCAGCGCTGCACCAGGAGAGAAAACATGGCCAGGCCCAGGGCTGCGGCTTGCTCCTGGATCACAGAGCGACACTCCTCCGAGAAGCAGTCTGAGCAGGAGCAAAGGGAAGTCCATCAGTATCCTGGGGGCCAAGGGCTCCTCTTCCCTACCTTACTAGGTGCAAGTCCTTGCTTGTATCACCGAGCTCCTTGCCCTTCATCTAAGACTGGTGTTGTAATATTCCCTCTCTCAAAGGGTAGTCGAAAGGCTAAATAAAGTAATGCACGTGAAGCACTTACCATGATGACCGGCCTGTGGGTAAGCACTCAATAAGGTATTATAAGGCTCACTTGTGTAAATTCTGTATCACATCACTTCCCCAGGATCAGCTACCCCAAGGTGAGCAGCCTGAGCCACACCTGCATGCTCTCTGCCTTTAGCTGCCTGCTGAGGATGTGAAGCAACAGCAACGAGAAGTCATATTTAATTAACTCAGTCTCTCTAATGTATACACAGCGGGAATACAATCACCAATTAAGATCAGAAAAATACACATTTAAAAGTTATCTTCTTGAATCACCAAGCTTTGGTTCCATCCTTACCTTCTCTCTGTTCCTCCTCCTCAGAGAACACACATGAAACAAATAACCTCTTTTCACCGCATGAGTTAACTTTATATAGGACAGTGCATGGCACATAATAAGCACTTAATCAGTGTTAGCTTTAACTTTCACAAGTTCTCTCCGCTAGGGCTAAGAAATAAATCTGGTTTCCAGTACTAGCACCCTACCCCCTGACTCTCTCAGCCTGCCCAACTTCCCTCTGGCTGCAGGTCAGGGAAAGGAGCCACCTTGGTGGTAGCCAGGGCTATTCTTTAGCGGGAGCTACATACACACCTTCAAACCACTGCCTGTACCTGCCCCTTGTCCGTGGCCCTCCCTGACAGGCACATCATCCAGACTTGAGAGAAACAGGCGACAAACAGAAGGCAGCAGTCCAGCCTGCAGCCTCAGCGCAGGAGACACCCTATACGCACAGGAGACGGAATCGGGGGCCAGGCTCGCTTGCTTTGGCAGCAGCTGATCTGTTAATTCCTTCTGTCTGAATACAGGAGAACTCCCAGAATCTCCAGGTGTTAAACGGATAATTAGCCACATGTTTGATCTCTGTCCCTGCTTGCATTTTAACCTCAGTAGCCAAGGGGGAGCCCTCCTGCCTCTCCCCTCATTGATACTCATCTTTCCAGTGGGGCCTAATTGAAGTCTTTACTCCAGGAGATGCTACACAACCACAGTTATTCCTAACCGTCTTGGCCACAGGAGCAAACATGACTGGAGTATGCAAAGCCAGCCCCAAACCACTTCAGAAAGCCCTGGGGGTGAGAAGGAAAGGGCTGCTGTTCAGAAGGTCCCAACATATGAATAGCATCAGTGTAGCAACTCTTCTATAGTGGCTTTCCTACCATCTTTCCAGATGCCCAGTGGTCCCAAATGTCACCCTCTAACTTTCCAGGTCAACTGCGGCAGGCAGTAAGGAAGTGGTAACAAGCCATGTGATTAGAATAGATCACCAGTCTCATTCTTCTTCCGGTAAGGCCCTAACCCTGTGCTAGAGAGACAAAAAACAAGCATCTAAGAACAAAGCGCAGGGAGGATGGAAAGTAGGGAAGGGGAAGATGTGTAAGCCATCCCAAGGAAAAGTTGCCAACTCCTCTCCTCCACCCTTACTATAGGCAACAGGACTGTCTGTACCACCCCAGCTCAGCCCAGGCCCCTGCCAAGCATTGCCAGCAGCCTGCCTCTAATTAGCAACAAATCCCAGAATGGGAGAATAAGTCCATAACAGAGGGAACTAGGAGAGGAGGAGTAGAGGCCACATCCTGGTAGTTGACACACTGAGTACACATTAGTGTCCCCTCATCAACTGGGCATCTTAGGCAGAAGTCACCTGCACATAGAAGGCCCTCAGAAGGGATGGAGGGGGGTATCTTAGCTCCAAGGACTGGCAGAAGCCCAAGACGACAAGAAGACACGCTCATCAGCCTCGATAAGGATAAGATGGGGCAAAGGGAGATGACTTTCACCAAGACCATTTCTATTTTTATGATGAACATCAACCTCAGGTTAGACTCCTTCTCAGAGTGCACAGGGCTAGGGCTCAAGGGGGAGAACTAACTGCTAAGAACAATGACACTGAGGCCTCTGGGGAGTCCAGGCTGGCTCCTTTTTAAAGCTTCTTGCAATAAGGTCTGGGAACCAGGTGGGGAAGTGACAACTGGAGCCTCTCTGCTGTGTCTGGAAGGGCTCAACTACCTCTCAGGGCAGCAGCTAAAAGGTAGCTTCATGACTGCTCTGCTCTTGGCCATCGTTATGTCACCTCAACCCTTCACCCACCCACCCCCACCCCTCCATCTCCCCAGGAAGGGCCTGACAGCACTCCCTGCTGTGTTCTGGTTTGACTGATGGGGAGGTACAAATCAGTAAGCTGTTCTGCTCTGATCAAGCAGGTGGTGATATCACAGCTATCTGGGGGTCAGAACGCCTGGGTCTCCGTCAACTCTTCGTACAGAGCACTTTCTGGAAGGCCTGCCCTCCTCCAAGGCTCAGTGGTACCACAGGCACTGAGCATCTACAGTGTCCTCGACCCTGTGCTGAAGAACAAGGCTACAAATAAGACAGGATCCCTGCAGTCTTAGGACCTTGCAAACGGTGTGTTTACCCCCAGTAACCATGGCAACTCAGACCCAGTGCCTCCAGGGAGAAATGTATTAAGTGCTATGGTATCTTCAGGAGATGCTCTGTGCTTCACTTAGGCTTCTGTGGACTAAAAGCTGTAAGATGCCAGCCCTTGAGACGTACCCACGCTTATGCAAGTGGGTAGTAAAACAGCATCCAGATTCCCAGGTCCGCCCACTCTAAGGTTAGGAAACTGGTCCCGGTCTTACAGATGCCCGTATATATCCCTAGAGCGGGCTGGGCCAGGCCAACACGTGATGTGGGGTGGGGAAGGAAAAAGCATTGTTCGCCTTGGTATTTGCCTGGGTTCCTCTGGCTTTGTGTCAGGTAGCTGGAGCCTGACATGAACTGAGGAACTCATTAACATTGTGAAACAGCCTTTTCCCTTCTTTCCAAAAGCAGGCTTGCTCAAGGGTGTAGGGGGATGGTTCTGGCTAAGGAAGTCAGATGGAAATATTTCTTACCAAGAAAGTCACCTGAAGTCTGAACTTGGTTCTGCCCCTTCCCACATGCTCTCAGATGGGCAGGTGACCACATCTCCCACTATTCCTCTGGCCAAATACCTGCTCAAGCAGAAACACTCTTCCCGCTCCTATGTAACAGGGAGACCTTCTCATTTTTCTGAGAACATATTCATGGAAAACATAAACCAACTGTCGTCAAAGTTGTATGAAATCAGGAAATGGAGCGGCCGGGAGAAGGCTGCCATGTGGCCGGATGTTATGTATTTCTAATTAGTGCTATACATCTTTCAACAGCAAGTGTCCTTCTGCTGGGAAACACAACACACTGCCCTTGTTATTGTAACTGTCAGAGAAGTGCTTAAACAGATAATCTCCAGGAAAAGTGATAAACACGTCCCCTCTCCCACCAGTGTGTGCGCGACGGTGCTGCCAAAGCAAAGCTGTGCTTGACGGCTCCAGGATGGCAGAGCGTCCTCCTGCAGGAAATGGGAGCGAGGCAGGAGGGGGGAGAGGGAAGAGGACGGCAGGAGAGGCAGGCCCACCTGCCCGGACCCACCGAGCCCAGCCAAGGGACAGTGGTTCAGAACCACTGCTTCTGATCAACGCCTGGGTCACGGAGAGATCTGGAGGACGCCAAATCAGTAGGGACGAGGTTTGCCGGGTCACAGAGAAACCTGGCAGCAATGGAACAAGCAGGGTTCGCCTGGTGCACACAGCCAACCTCCTAGCAAGAGAATGAGAAGAGTAATGAAGGGAAGACACAGGATGGATGACACATAAGTCTGCTACCCTGACAGCCGCAGAAGGCATCCAGAAGGCACTGGGGTCCAACTCGCCACTCCAGCAGAGAGAACCAACCATTTGCTCAGCTGCTTCACTAATAGCCGGAGAAAAATGCAGGCAAGACCACTTATTCACTGATTCCGTCCCCACCGGCTCCTCCCAGAGAGAGGAAATGAATGGTCAGTCACCTCCAAACTAACACCACCTGGAGGCGATTTGTTGGCTCTTATCTTTCAGACATGAGGCTGCTTTTCTCATGAGTCAGTCACCAGTCAGACACAGAGCTGGCACTGTTCCTGAGCA
This sequence comes from Aethalodelphis obliquidens, assembly GCF_003676395.1. Classification (NCBI taxonomy): domain Eukaryota; kingdom Metazoa; phylum Chordata; class Mammalia; order Artiodactyla; family Delphinidae; genus Aethalodelphis; species Aethalodelphis obliquidens. Next base: position 6,912,779 of record NW_020837982.1, read on the forward strand.
GCCCACCAAAACCTCCTTGTCTACAGGAAGTGGGCAGTGAGAGCATCTTTCGACTGCTGCTGTGTGAGCCACAGAGTTCCCTGTGGCAGCTGCTGGCTGAAAGGGAGGTGGAAGAAGCAGTCGTTTCATAGGAACCATACAAAAATCTCACAGCAAAAGCAGAGATGTCCAGGCCATCAGGGCATCATTTTATTGCCCAAGGAGGAGAATGAATGAGTCAGAAAAATCAGGCACCAATACACCCAAGCAAATTATTCATGCACAATGGCAGAACACAGGCTGACTGGGTGGAAGGCAATCCATGACATATCCCTGAACAACGTACGTCTGAGACAAGACAAAGGAACATGGAAGGTAATGTTTCTTCCCTAAGAGCCCCTACTCCTTTTGGATTTTCTAGGATTATAAAACTCTGACTTCTTTTAGCGGGTAGATGTCGGGGCAAAGGAAATCCCAACCTCCTAACAAAGTGACCTCTCCGACTAATTCCAAAGTTGTTTATTTAGCCCAATTGGGGAGGATGTAAAGGAAAACAGGATACCGTCCATGAGAAGATGATATTCTAATGAGGAAGACAGGAAGAATACACAAACACCCAAATAGCTGTAATTCAAGACAATGTATTATTACATGCCATAGGAAGGTGGAAATAAGATGCTTTCTCTCACCAGAAGGAAAGAAAATCATTTCTAGCTAGTGTATATCAGGGACGGTTTCACAGAAGAGAGCACTTCTGAGCAGGGCTGCAAAAGATGAACTGGGCAGGATGAAGGAGGGACTGAGCGTGCTAAAGAGGCACGCAGGTAGGGACACACCAGGCATGTTCCCAGACGGCAAGCGCTGTACTCGGCACGTGGTAAAACAGGGACCACAAAGCATAGGGCTTGCGATGCCACAGCAAGGAACGCAGGCTTGACCCAACAGGCAGCGAGGAGGGCACTCGCTCACGGCTCCTGAGTGAAGGCAGAGGTGAGTATTTTATGAAGATTAATCCAGTTGAAGCATTCAGGACAGATTAGCATAGCTGGAAAAAAGTAACAGGGAGGCAAACTGGTTGGGAAGCTAAGAGGACATGAACTTGTTTGAATTAAGAGGAATTACATGTAGAGCACTTCATAAACTTTATAATGCCAAATAACTGTAACATCTTTCTTATCAGAGGTGGGAGAGGGAATGGAAAGGAGTGCACAGACGTGAGAAATGCTGCAGAAGGAAAATCAAGAGAAGAGAAGGTGGAGATGATGTGGGGGAGGGAAGGACTCTCACTGATAATCTCAGCAGGTTCCAGAGGATCCTGAGACCTCAAAAAGGGTAACACCCACCAAACGAGATCCAGGAAAGGGGTAGAAATGTGGGAATGCAGAACACCTGGAGAGAGGGAGGAGTCCCCAGGCTCCCGCCCACTTGGCTCTGGGCCAGTCCTGTCTTTCCAGAACAAAGACACTTCAGGGGGTCAGAAATACTTGAGGAAGACCTTGCAGAAGGAGGCCTGGGAAGTCTGAACTGGTTCTCCCTGTGGAAGCCATTAGATATTCAGCACTTCATTTGTTTCCAATTCTTGTATGAGTGCAGCTCCAGGCTGTGGGGTGAGAGGCTCCTCTCTGACGTAATCAGGAAGCAGCTGCAAAATTAAGGAATCCCTCATGACATCATAAAAAGGGTCGATGGTTTACTGGGGAAAGTATAAAAATTAATTACATATTCCCACATGACTCCCCTCCCCTAAATCTGTACACGCCCCCTCCCACCCCCACACATTCTCTCATCAACAACACCCAGAAGCCACCTTGATGAACAGGGTACAAAAGGGCAAACAAAACCCAGGAAGAAAAAGTTCTTTGATGCACCCACTGTCCGCACCACACATTTGGAACTTAACAAGTGATGCCTAGTCCTGGAATTTTTATACATGTAGCATGTTTCCTCAACAAAATTATAAGCCCCTTGAGGACAAGAGCTATGTCAAGACTTCACATCCTTGAAAATTAGCACCATGAAGGGGTTCAAGAAACATTTGCTGCTCTTAACAGCAGGTACACTTGCCTCTCCATTTGTGGATCATAAATGATGATTCCACTGTGGCCAGAAATAATAACTAAGATATAGGGAGAGCTGTGTTAGACACAGAGCATTCATATATATATATATATTATCTCAGAGCTTTACAAAAGATTTGCACAGGAGGTGTTATTCTCCCTTTCTGACAGTTGAGAAAATAGGCTCAGAGAAGTTAAATGACTTGCCCTAGGTCACAAAGTCAGTTAAGTGTCAGAGATGGGATTTGAATCCAAGTCTGTCTGCTCTTACACCTACACTGTTTCCATACCTGGTGTTTTTGCTTTTGGCCATGCTGTGCGGCTTCCAGGATCTCGGTTCCCTGACCAGGGAGTGAACCTGGGCCCTCGGCACTGGACCACCAGGGAATTCTCCATACCTGGTTTTCAAATGCCTGTGATTCAAGTTTCAAACTCCAACTCCTCCTGTCTCCTTTGCCATGAACATGAAAACCTCACACCACTCCACAGTTCTGCACAAAAAGCTCTGAGATAACTGTGTGGCGACTGAAATTAAAAACACAGTATTGCCAAAGAAAATGAAATACTTAGGTGTAAATCTAACAAAATACGAATGGGATCCTACGCTGAAAATTACAAGTGTTGATGAAAGAAATAAAAGATGACCCAAAATAATTGTAGAGACTTACCATGTTCATGGATTGGAAGAATCAATATCACAGAGATGTCAATTCTTCCCACAAAGATTTAAAGGTTTAGCACAATTACTATCAGAATCTCAGCAAAATTTTTTTGTAGACGAAAACAAGCTTATTCTAAAGTTTATGTGGAAAGGCAAAGGACCTAGAATAGATAAAACAATTGTGCAAAAGAACAAAGTAGGAGGAATTATCGCTCCCGATGTTAAGTCAAACAAAGAAGGATAGCCTTTTCAACAAATATTTGCTCGAGCAATTCGATATCCACAAACAAACAAAGAACCTTGACCTAAATCTCACACGTTATACAAAAATTAACTGAAAATGGATCAAAGACTTACATGTAAAACATAAGAGTATAAAACTTTTAGACAAAAAATAGAAAAAAATCATCAGGATCTAGGACTAAGTGAAGAATTCTTGGACTTGATGCAAAAAGCACAATCTATAAAAGGAAAACTGGTATGCTAGACCTCATAAAAATTAAAATCTTTCGCTCTGTAAGAGGATGAAAAAGCAAATTATAGACTAGGAAAATGTATTTGCAAACTACATATCTTGCAAAGGACTAGTATCTAGACTATATTAAGAACTCTCAAAACTCACCAGTAAAGAAAACAAACAGTCCAATTAGAAAATGGGCAAAAGACATGAACATTTTACCAAAAAGGATATACAGGTGAAATATAAGCACATGGAAAGATGTTCAATAGCACTAGCCATTAAGGAAATCAAAGTTAAAACTACAGTGTTAAAATTACTTATCAGGGGCTTCCCTGGTGGCGCAGTGGTTAAGAATCTGCCTGCCAATGCAGAGGACACGGGTTCGAGCCCTGGTCCGGGAAGATCCCACGTGCTGTGGAGCAACTAAGCCTGTGAGCCACGACTATTGAGCCTGTGCTCTAGAGCCTGCGAGCCACAACTACTGAGCCTGTGTGCCACACCTACTGAAGCCTGCACGCCTAGAGCCCATGCCCTGCAACAAGAGAAGCCAGTGCAATGAGAAGCCCACGCACCACAACGAAGAGTAGTCCCCGCTCACCACGACTAGAGAAAGCCCGTGTGCAGCAATGAAGACCCAGTGCAGCCAAAAATAAATAAATAAAATAAATTTATTTTTAAAAAACACAAAAAACTACTTATCAGAATGGCTAAAACAAAAAATAGTAACAACACCAAAAAACTGATGAGGATGCAGAGAAATCGGATCGTACATACCTAGCTGATTGGAATATAAAATGGTACAGCCACTCTGAAAAAACGTTTGGCAGTTCCTTCTAAAACTAATAATGCACTTATGATATGACTCAGCAATTAGACTCCTGGGCATTTATCCCAGAGAAATAAAAACTTATGTTTGCACAAAAACCTGTACGCTAATGTTTATAGCAGCTTTATTGATAATAGCTTAAAACTGGAAACAACCCAGATGTTCTTCACTGGATGAATGGTTAAACAAACTGTGGAACATCCATACTATGGAATACTACTCAGCCATAAAAAGAAAAGAACAACTGGTACACGCAATAACTTGGACAGACCGTCAGGGAATTATGCTGAGTGAAAACAGCTGATTTCAAAAGGTTACAGGCTATATGATCTCATTTATATAATATTCTTGAAATAATGTAATTATAGAGACGGAAAACAGGGCTTAGGGTTTGGGGATGGAAGGGGGGCAGGGATGGTTCTTACAAGGTAGCATGAAGGAGCTTTGTAGTGATGGAACAGTTCTGCACCTTTTTTTTATATATATAAATTTATTTATTTTATTTATTTATTTTTGGCTGCACTGGGTCTTGCTGCTGTGCGCAGGCTTTCTCTAGTTGTGGTGAGCAGGGGCTACTCTTCGTTGCGGTGCGTGGGCTTCTCATTGCACTGGCTTCTCTTGTTGCGGAGCACGGGCTCTAGGCGTGCGGGCTCAGTAGTTGTGGCGCACGGGCTTAGTTGCTCCGCGGCACATGGAATCTTCCCAGACCGGGGCTCAAACCCGTGTCCCCTGCACTGGCAGACGGATTTTTAACCACTGCGCCACCAGGGAAGCCCCAGTTCTGCATCTTGATTGTGAGGTAGTTACATGAAACTACCGCTGTGATAAAACTGCATACAACTATACATAAACACAAACAAGTGCATGTATAACTGGTGAAATCTGAATAAGGTCTGTGGATTGTACCAATGTCAATTTCATGGTGTTGATACTGCACTAAAGTTATGCAAGATGCTAACATTAGGGAAGGAGGGATGAAGGGTGAACAGGACCTTCTGTACTTTTTTTTCTTTTTTACAATTTCCTGTGAATCTATAATTATTTCAAAATGAAAATTTTAAAACAAGTAAACAAACAAAAGTAAGCCAACAAACATACCCAAAAAGATCGGACATAGGATTCCAGAAACGTTTCTCTTTTACATAGAAAAGGGTTCTTAAGACATTTTGAGGACGGTTTCTCAATTAGTTGAGAATACTCTGTGCAGATGCTGCAGCCCCTTGTTCTCATCGTGTGCTGACTGGCCTGAGCTGATGGAGATGCCCAGCTGTGCGGCTCCTTAACTGGACTGAGCAAGAAACTGCCAGGGGCAACCAAAAGGAAAATAAGAAAAAAGAAGGGAAAGTTCACTGAAGACAGAACTTCTGTCTAAAGAACAAGGAGTAAAGCAAGAGAACTTCATCATCAAGGCTATGACTCATCGGATCAGTAAAATCCACGTCAAGCAGCACAAAGTGAAGGTGATGAGAAAGTGACGAAAGATGACAAGAAGAACGAACTGCAGAAGCTAAGTGAGCTGTTTAAACATGTTCTTGCTGCTCAAAAAATAAGTAAAGGTATAAATCTCAAACCAATGGTATGTACATTCTTCAAACAAGGGCAGTCAGGGGAAAAAAGTTGTTTAACACATGAGCCCTAGCACTGTTTTCTTCATAAATGAAGCTGCTTATGCATTTTCAGCGCTGCACTGCTTCAGACTGTTAATCAGATGGATATTAAGAAGATATTTTTTAATTAGCAGCATCAGCTACAATACTATTTTAAACTGCTCCTTTGCCAACAAATCTGTAAAGATCAAACTTAAAAAGACTTCATTTAAAAAAAAAAAAAAGCTTGTTCTTTAAAAGACAAAAATGAAAAGAGAAGCCACAAAGAAAATTGTCTCACTGGGAGAAAATATTTGTAAAATATATATCTGACAAAGGACTCATATCTAGAACATATGAAGAACTCTTTCAAATTAATAAGATAAACCAAAAAATGAGCAAAGAAGCTATGTAGATGGCAAATAAGTACATGCTAGGGACTTCCCTGGCGGTCCGGTGGTTAAGACCCTGAGCTTCCACTGCAGGGGGCGCGGGTTTAATCCCTGGTCAGGGAACTAAGATCCCACATGCCCCGCGGTGCGGCCAAAAAAAAAAAAAAAAACCACCAACAAAACAAATGAACATGTACTTCTGATAAGATGCTCAACATTATTAATCAGTAGGGAAATCTAAACCTCAAAAAACTCCACACCCGCTAGGATGTCTGTAATCAAAGAGAGAGAGAATAACAAAGTGTTGGTGAGGATGCAGAGTAACTGCAGCTCTCACCCACTGCTTTGGGAATAAAAAATGGCACAACCACTTTGGAAAATAGTTGGGAAGTTTCTTAAAAAGTTAAAATACACATTTACCAAATGACCTGGGTAGACAATTCCTAGGTATTTACCTAAGAGAAATGAAAGCATATGTTCACACAGAGACTTACACTTGAATGTTTATAGCAGTCTTATGCATAACAGCCAAAAACTGGAAAACAAAACCAGATGTCCATCAACAAGGGGGACAGATAAACAAATTGTGGTATATCCACACAATGGAAGACCAGTCAGCAACCAAAAGGAACAAACTACTGTATCACTCAACAACACAGATGAATGTCAAAATCAATGTGGAGTAAAGAAGGCAGGCCAAAGGGAGGCTGGGGAGGGCGGGAGGGAGAGAACTTACTGTCAAATGCTAGAAAATGCAAACTAATCTACAGTGACAGAAAGCAGATCAGTGGTCGCCTAGGACTGGGAGGGGAAGGTTAGGGAAGAACAGATTACAAGGGAGCACCGGAACTTTCACTTTAAGGGGTGAAGGATATGTTCACTATCTTGATTGTGGTGATGGTTTCACAAATGTATACATATGTCTAAATTCATTCAATGTGTACACTTTAAATATGTGTAGTCTAAAATACATCAATCACAGGGACTCTCCTCGTGGTCCAGTGGTTAAGGATCTGTCTTGCAATGCAGGGGACACTGGTTTGATCCCTGGTCGGGGAACTAAGCTCACGCAACACAACCAGAGAGCCCACGTGCTGCAACGACAGAGCCCAGGCACTCTGGAGCCTGGGCACCACAACTAGAGAGAGAGAAGCCCGCGTGCCGCAACTAAGACCCAACCTGACCAAATAAATAAATAAATAAATAATAAAAATATAAAATACATCAATTACATCTCAATAAAACTGTTAAACAGATTTTTTAAATAGGGGAATGACTGCTTCAACTCCTCAGATTTTAAGAGTTTATAATTAGAGATGGATTTAATCAAGAAAGCTGGACAGCTACTGAGTGCCTAATACATACAAAGGCCCTGAGCAAGGTGTTTTGCATACACTATCTAATTTGATACTCAGAAAAACACTACAAACTGGCATTGATATTCCCTACTTCATAGACAAGAAAACTAAGCCTCAGAGGAGATAAGTTAACTTTGTTCATCAAGGTCACACAGCTGATAAATGTCTGAGTGGAGAATTCAAACCTTTGGTCTGGTTGATTGTAAAGCTCCTTATGGCACTATAACACAACTGCTACCTTCTGAAGGTATGAAAATGACCTCCAGAGGTGCTAGGCCCTCTCCAGAGGGCAGCTTGGCTTTCCCTCCTCCTCGACATGGAGCTCTAGAGCAAAGAAATGTCCTGGGAACTCTACCGATACATCTTGGCAAGACAGACGGCAAACCATTTCTACTCTCTACAAGGAAAAATGAAAACACTTCTCAATGAGTGCTTAGGTTTCTCCAGGGAATATCCATGCGATTTTAGAAATGGTATTCCTATAGATTTCCTGGAAAAATTAAACCAATCACTAATCAAAACATACTCTGGCCATTTCCAACTTAGTTGTATCTCTGGATTGATACTTTTGTCACGCAGAATTTCCTGCCTGATTCCAGGGTTATTCAAATACATGTCCCCTCTTGGGCAAGCAGACCTGCTGCCAGCAGGATGGCATGCTGGCACCAGCCAAGCCTCTCAGGAATGGGGCCCAATGGAAGAGCGCCTGTCATTCCAGCATCACATTTGGAGGAGTTACAAGTAGATCTTGGAGGACAGAGTTTCTGCTTCTACATTTCCTGCCAGAGGTTTTAGGAAGCTTGCTTCTCTCCCAACATTTGAGGAAAGCAAAGGAGGAGTAAAAAACAGTGGCAGCTTTTACTTATATCAGGCAGGTAAATCCCTATGGAATTCCCTCAGGAGATCTGGAGTGTCTTGTGTCAGAAGTTACTTAAGGCTGTGTAGGAGAAGAGAAACGAAGGAGGCTTCCTAAGAGGCATGCCTGTTGGCCAACCTAGAAGGAAGCTTTCGCTGTAACAGTGAGAAGGAATTAATACAGCTACATCCCTTCTGACAGAGTGGGCAGAGATTTGGCATCAGATTCAAACAGTCTGAAACCTGCCTTTGCTGGTATGATGCTTCAGGAGCAATCTGGGCTCAAAGTAAAAGTTAGTGAGAGATAATGCCTGCAGACATCCTCATTCAGAGGAAGCTCCTTTGATACGGCAGGCAGAGGGGCAGAGAAGTGCTCAGCTTTCATTTTAACAGATTAACTCAATTTCTTTTCATTTTATGGCTTCCTGAAGGATTTTTAAAAGAGTCTGACAGTTTGCAAACAAGGCCAAAAATAAAACAACTCTGAGACAAGTAGGGCAGAGAGGTACCCACGATAGGAAGGCTCTCTTAGAGTCCTTTTGAAAAGCTTCCAGAATGCAAAGATTACAGCCATCAAACAAATCTTAAGGAGTCAGTACTGAAAAATGAGGCCAATGATAAAACATAATTCCTGGGTGGATTTCTCTTGAACATCCAGATCTGCACATACATCCTGCTCTGCTCCAGCAACTCACCCTAAAAAGTACCTCAAAGCTTTACAATCCAAGATCAATGCCCAAACTAGATCAAGTAAGCAATGACTTTATCCAACCCCACCCATTGTGAAACGTGTATTTTTTTTTTTTTAATGGCTTTTATTTATTTATTTTTGGCTGTGTTGGGTCTTCGTTTCTGTGCGAGGGCTTTCTCTAGTTGCGGCGAGCGAGGGGCCACTCTTCATCGCGGTGTGCGGGCCTCTCACTATCGCAGCCTTTCTTGTCGCGGAGCACAGGCTTCAGACGCGCAGGCTCAGGAGTTGTGGCTCACGGGCCCAGTTGCTCCGCGGCATGTGAGATCTTCCCAGGCCAGGGCTCGAACCCGTGTCCCCTGCATTGGCAGGCAGATTCTCAACCACTGCGCCACCAGGGAAGCCCGAAACATGTATTTTTAAAGCAGAAAAGAGATCAATAGAATAATAGGTAAATAAAGCAATTATGCCAAGGAAGAAGGTGAGAAAGTTAGCACTCAGTGAAGGTGCCTAGAAACCCAAGAGGCACCAGCTAGTCCCCTGAATTAGCAGCTCTAGAAAGGAGATCCCCTTTAGAATTTGTATTCAGTTGGCAGACTTGATAGTTTGTCAACAATACTAACTGAAACCTATATACATTGTTTTAAACTAGATTAAAATTTTTTTGTTTATATTTATTCTTTTATACCTCAATTCCATGAAAGATTTGTGACAATTTAGGGCAAAATCACCTACCGTGAGATAACATTAAAGTAAATGTAGAAAATCAGGACCAAGAAGAAGGAAAATACAAATATGTCAATCATGTGGGTTAACAGTCTTCGATGAATGAACTTAAAATTTGCCTCTGATTTTCCTGGCAGTCAAAGCAGAAAAGGAAACACCAACAACTGTATAGCTGTCATTATTGGAAAGGAATAAGTATATCAGTTCCTCAGGAAAAACAAATCTTTTCTCAGCACTGAGCTCTAAAATACTTTTTTTAACGTGGACTCTATGCAAGGGATACTGTATGAAAAAATGAACAATAACCTTGAAAAGGCCTTTACAACGTATGGCATTATCACCACATACTCTTAAAAGATATCCAAGAAATATTACCCTAAAGTTATCTATATTGTGAGACAAAATACATTGTGTATCACAATCTAAGAATGTTTTTCCACAAACATAGATATAGGAATATTTTATATATAGATAGATATATAATGCTAAATTAAAATAATGCTAAATTAGGAGATTGTAATTCTTATTTCAAAAAGGATCCATGAAGGGTTTCTTTAAGCAGAGAAATCCTTGATGTCTAACATATTTGCCCAACATCCAGTCTGTGACAGAGACCAAGGGCCAGAGAAACCAAAGGGCAAGAGCTACTTGCAATTGATAACAAAAGGCTAAAATATCCTAAAATCTTAAAGAATTTTAGATAAATGAGAATGTGACAATATGCTATAAAAATCTTATTTTAAGAAGACCAAATGATATATTAAAATATATATGCTATCAAATATATACATATATAAACATAGATGTATGGATATGAAAGGAAAATGGTCAAAACTGTAAAATTCGATTTATGTAAATTTTGGGGATCTTTACAAAACAAAAAGTACAACCGCATGCTATAAAGCAAAGAGATTTAAAAGCTGAATTTATATTTGAACATTGGTACAGAGAACAAAGCTCCATAACTCTGGGATTAGCACCCCTGCCAAACAGGCAGCCTTCAAGCACCAACTCAACTTCATCTTCTTGGGGAGATTTCCTCCCTTTGGAGGACAGAATCGACCTGCTTCTGCCTGGTTCAAAAGACCTAACAGATTTATTTTTAGAGCACTGCCTTGCCCCTCAGAGAGGGCCCACACCAAAGGATAGTGAATGACAACAGCCAAGAGGAAATAAAATAGCAAACCTGCCACCTCCATAGCACTGAATGGCCATTCTCCCACCCTCGCTCTCTAAAGCCCACCTCTCTCCTCTCCATTATCTAAGTCCTTCCTTCAAGAACCAACATATACTAAACCTGTACTGTGCTGCCTGATAAGCCTCCTTTCTCTGGACTCAAAGTGGTTCCACCCATAACATGCACCAGGCAGGTGGCTCAAAGCCACTCCAGCACAGGATTTACAATTTATCAAGCTTCCCCACTAGGCTGGAAATCCCATGAGGGCAGGGTCTGTAGTGCAGACTCCAGTAAATCCCAGGCACTTACCACAGTGCCTGGTCATCGGAGACTATCTGTTCTGAGTAGTAACCCACTAAGTGCTGGATCAATTCCTTTCCTTATTCACACAGTCAGCATTTACTAAGCAGCTACTACATGCAAGGCCCTATGCTAGGCATTTAGCTTACAAAGATGAATCAGACAGGAACTGGACCCTCAAGGAGCTGAAATCTAATAGGATTCCAGCATGTAGTTAACTATAAATCAAAGAAGAAAGTGAAAATCATCTCAAGAGATAAAGATAATGTGTGAAATGACATGAATGAGGAAATTCATTATTACATAGTCTGGAAAGGAAAAGCCTGCAAACAACCTAAGTGTCCATGAATAGAGGACTGCTTATTAAATTATGGGACATACATCCAATAAAATAGCCATTTAAAAGGGTGAGATAACTGTTTGTAAAACATACAAGTATACAAAAATGATATAATAATTAAAGCTACTATTTACTGAACCTTTACTATTTGCCAGGAAGGCGGGGGCGAGGCAGAGGGGCAAGCAATATGCAGAAGGAAGCAGAAGTGCAGAAAAAGGCTTTCCTGGTTCCAATCCCTTCCATAGGATAATATCCTTGTCCTCAAGTTCCTTGCAATACATTTCCCTTCTTGTGTTAAGCTATTTCAAGATGGTTCTTGTCATTTTCAAACACTCCTAACATACACGGTAAAAAAGAATAAGAAGTGGGGTTGGCATTGGTTAAAACTCATCAGACTGAACACTTAAAATCTGTGCATTACTGTTTTATGTAAATTATACCTTCAATTTAAAAACAGAAACAGTGAGGCCAAGACAGCCTGAATATATGGAAGACACTGGTACCAATAACAGAAAAACTGTACACAGGAGGAAGAGTTCCAGCAGGGCAGGGGTGATCTGGTGCACTGCCCAGATCCCCTCCGGGACTAACGCACTCATTCTCCCAGCTGCCGAGAGTGTTGGCAGCAGTAGATCTCAGCTGATCCCTCTCCCAGACTTGCTCTCAGCTGAAGAAAGGCGTTTTCCCAATGTCACTGCCCCTTCCCAGGAGTAACTCACATTCATTGACTGGTGGTTGGAGGGCAGGAAGGGTGTAAAGATTCAGCCCCTTTGGCCCAATCTGGGACTACTCTGAAGGGTTAGCCCCTTTAAGCAGCTCCAGAGCTCCTTACAAGACTGGCTAAGGCCTTTGTTACATCTGCAGGGCAGTTCAACTTCTCTCTGTGCCCCATCCTGCATACCCATCATGCCCCTCTGGGTACTGATCCTGAGAGCATTCCCCAACCAACTTCCTGGGGATGCAAACCTCCATCTTAAAAGTCTGCTTCCTGGGGAACCTGACTTACAACACTTGAGAAATAGGATGAATCAATTTTTAATAAGCTTGAGATTCCAGGTGAAAACGTTCAACAAGAAGTTAGAAATGCGGGCTAGAGCTTAGGAAAAAGATTTGAGCAGGAAAGAGATTTGGAAGCGATCCACAGAGAGGTGACAGTTAAAACCATGGGATTTTATGATACATCAATGAGGAAAGGATGAAGAGAGGAAGCCCAAGGTAATATCTTTAGTAAGCCTTGATATTTAGGGTGTGGATCAGAAAGGGAAGACCCAAGAAATAGGGGGAGAGGAAGGGAAGAACAGAGAGAATACAGAGTTACTATCACTGAAAGCACTTCTGGAAAGTCTCCTGTCAACAGAGGCAAATGCTACCAGGAAAGCTAAGAAGAACGCGGCACAACAAATGCTTAACAAACCCGTTAACTGAGCTGAGTGGGACAAGTGGCCCACAGAATGATCGGCTTTTGTTGGGTTTTCTTCGGCAGCTTCCGTCCTACGGCTGTAGGCACAGAATCCACCTGCGTGCCCTGAAGCAGATCCACGGTTGGACCGGCGAGCAAAGAAAAGCTGAAATGGACTAGTACATGAACGTAAGTGAGCCAAGACAGAGTTCAGCTGCTTAAGCAATTTGGAGGAAACCTTCTGAAAGGCTTCTTTCAAGAGCATTCCCAGGGACTTCCCTGGTGGTGCAGTGGTTAAGAATCTGCCTGCCAATGCAGGGGACACAGGTTCAAGCCCTGGTCCAGGAAGATCCCCCGCAAAGCAAGTAAGCATGTGCGCCACAACTACTGAGCCTGCGCTCTAGAGAGCCCGCATGCTGCAACTACTGAAGCCCGCGTGCCTAGAGCCTGTGCTCCGCAGCAAGAGAAGCCACCGCAATGAGAAGCCCGCGCACTGCAATGAAGAGTAGCCCCTACTCACCGCAACTAGAGAAAGCCCGCGTGCAGCAGCAAAGACCCAATGCGGCCATACGTACATACATAAATAGCATTCCCAGGGATCTTCTGAACAGCTGGGATCCTTGAGGAGGATCACTGTCCCTATGCACCAAATTCAAACCCACAGACATTTAAATAGACTGATTCTAGCATACATTTTTGAGGGGTGGGGGGGCATAAGACCATAGGTATACAGAGGGAGGAGTGAGGCAATCACTTATAGACGTTAGTGACATCATCATTGCTTTGAATACAAATAAAACAATTCTTCTTAGCCATGGCACCCTAAAGTAAATGACATACCACACAAACAGGTGTTATCTGACCTCCAGTCCTAGACCGGAGTAAACAGAATTTACCTTCTGCTCCTGTGCCCAACACAGCTATGCAACATTCTTCAATGACTCACTGACTTTCCCTGTTTTCCTCTGGGTATGGCTGGGGGATCCCCACATCCATGTCTCTTGCCCCAACTCCTCCTGCCCAACCTGCAATCAAAGGCCAAGGCACAAGGCATCACAGATGCCCAAGAGCCGATGTGGCTGTATTTCCTGCAGAGATCTGAAAACCTGTTGGAGTTCCAAAAGTCAGCACCAATTTCAAATCTGATCAGGATCTCTGAAAGTCACAGTTACCATACAGCTGAATAAAATATTTTTTCATAAATTTAACGCCAGCGTGTCTGTGTTTGGAAACTTTGAAAATACATGTTGTATGGTTTACTGCACTGGAAAAGGTGCCAACAGAGTTTCAAAGGAAGGGAAGTGTATAACTGTTTCCTTTCAAATGCATTTTCCAATGGGATCCATTCAGGGAAAAGGCTGGAACTAACTAAAACATTATTAAAAACTGTTATGGAAAGAGACAGGGAGATGGAAAAAGATAGACCCAAAAAAGCGAAATACATAACCGAGAGTGAGACAGACATACAAGGAAAAAGAAAGGGGATCTGGGCAGAGAGGCAGGTTGGACGGTGAAGTGGGGTGAGATGGAGTTTTGTCTGGCAGCCGCTGTTCGTGGTCTCATACTGCTGCAGATCAATCGATCCGGGCTGCAGTGCTGCTGGCCCAGTGGCACAAGACAAACCACAGAGTTGGCTTCAAGTTCGGCACTTGCGAACTGCTGACCTTCAGTTTTCAAACCAAAAATATTCTTTGGGAAACGGTAATACCAGGTTCAGCCCAACCAGCCAAGCAAAAACAAGGACTACTAACCTGAAGTAACACCCTATTCAGTTACATCAGGCACCAACCCTTCACAGGCATCAACTGGGAAGTCTGCAAACCTGAAACCACACCCCACCAAAAACTAACTCCAGGTTCTGACTCAACCAACTAGGCAATGATAACCAGAAATGCTAAAACAAGTGACATGGTGTTTCAAAGTTGGCTTTACCAGGACGTACTCAAGCAGGAAGGCCAGTCCTCGCTCACAGAGCCAGAGATATGGCAATTCTTTCTGAGGTCACATGTGCATGACTCCAGTGGAATCTGCTTGCAATGCTTAGGGCAGGGTTTGGCGCTTACAACCCATTACATTTCTAGACAAAGAATTAACAGTTTGTAGTGAGTGAGTTGTTTTTTCAATTTTGGGTTTGTTTTTTTTTTTTAAATCTTTTTCTAAATTCATCTAAGGTAGGGTGATGCTAAAATCTATCTCCTAAACTGGGATATTTGTGAGAGCGAAAGGGTATGCTATTAATAATGCATAAACAGGGACTATCCTTAGGCAAACCAGGACTTACCGTCACCCTAGACTAAGCCATAGTAGTTTTTTTTCTCCCTGGGTCAGTATTATACAATTTTAGCTCAGAAGAATCTTTTTAAAAAGCCAGGACTGCTCCTGATTAGTGCCAAAGCACTTTCTTTTTGAGCTCCTCCAATGGAGAGGCAAACAAATCAATTAAGTTAACTGCAAAAACTAACAAGAAAGATTGGGCTGACAATCAGGATTCTGGAGAAGCTAAAAATTCCAGGCAGCAGCTTCAGGGGAGAAGGGAAATGTGCCACAGATGGAGCTGTTGAGGCTGATCCACCAGGCCTCTCAGTGCTAGGCCCGGATGCCTCAGCCAGCTTCAAACAGAGAGTGGAGGGCGGGCAGACCTTGGTGCAAGTTTGCTGAGTTCCAGGCCATCATTCTTGAGGGTGTAATAACCATGGGCTGTAGCACACATGTTGAGGGATGAGGGAAAAAAATAAACAGAGAGACAAAAGAATGAGGATGCACTGCCAATTTCAATTGTGCAGCTTTTATTTTTAAATGCTTATCAAGCTGAGAGAGAGCAGAGTTCTTGGAAAACAAGGTTTCCTTTTTTCCAATGCCAGTGTAAAACACCCTCAAGGACGGGCACTGCACAGACTGTAACAACAAGGAACGTGGCTCTCCATCCTCCCAGCAGCACAGTCCGCCATGGGTCCCAGGCTGCTCTGATTTCGGCTCAGCTGAGAACTCAAAATAACAGGCCCACTGCCTCTGGTAAAAACTGCTCTTTTTAAATTTTTTATTAATCTCCAAACTGGCTGTGTTAGAATTACAGCCCATTACCTACTAACTCTCTTCACTAATAAAATAAATTTGTAAAAGGCCTAATTACTACTTTTACTGAAGTACACTGCCTGGGGATCAAGTACAGGAAGCCAAGGGCTCAACCAGTTGTCAGTTGATGGGCGGGGGCGGCGGAGGACCTAGATAGAGTCACCAGAGGCAGAGAATATGACATCCACAGACGAGCCTCAGAGCCCATGCCCAAAAAGAAACAAAAGGGCACTAACCCTGCTTTTGTTCTGAACAGCACCGTGAGGATCCATGCCATCATGGCACTTGGGGAGGCCTGTCACGGGTTACACAGGCCTGTGCTGCCCACGCCCCAGCTCAGCAGAAAAAGAGAACTGCAGTCCAAGACAGATGAATCCTGGCCGGACTCTCAGCAGAGAGCCTGGAGAGTCTGACCAGTAAGGAAGCAAACAACCATCCTTCCCACCTACCCCTCTCTATCCTTCTACCCCAATCTAGGCCCCCAAAGAAGAAAAATACACAAAACAACAACAAATTCAGGCAATTGCACAAGAGCTGTACCGTGAAGGCGAGGCTGACTGCAACCACTTCTGGGCTGTGCCCCGCACCTCATCCCAGAACATGATTACAGAGCTGGAAACGTTCCTTACACGCTGAGCCAGTCAGCCCCCCCTCATCCAGGGCTGGTGCTGAGAAGTCTGACTAGAAACTAGCAGTCAACTCTGACACACTCATTTACAACAGAAGGTGTGTATTAAACAAACGAGTCCAACCTTGGACAAAAAGTGAGAACGAAACGTGATTGGCATTCTTAATTGTCCACGAAGAGCCCTCCCAGGCAAATCCTATGCATCTCTGGGACTTTGATAAACAGTATTTCTCCTCCAGAGAGAACTGAAAATCAACCACTGCCGAAGAACCTCGTTTTTAAAGAATCCTGATAAGAAAACCTGCCATGGCAGATGAGTTAAGCCTGTGGCAGACACGCCTTTTGGGGATGACCAGACTGAAACCTGGCATTTCACTGAGGTGGAGGATCTGCACTGACTCTCTGCACATCACATGCCTGACCCTGAAGGGACGGAATGATCTCAACGGGAAAAACCCAGCAGCAAGTGCTGTGATACCAAAGCCACAGCTCCATGGGCCCCTGGAGCCTCTCAAACTAAGCTGCCAGCTAGGGAGCTAACACTAGCTTTGGATAAAATGCAGCTCTGGTAGAGTAATTAATTTTTTTCTTAACTGGGATTACATTAATTTTCAAGGACTAATGGAGTCCAGCTGTAATGGGAAGAGCGGCTGCCGATGCACAAAGGCACTTGTGCGTACAACATTATAAACACACATACACGCGCGCGCACACACACACACAGACCTATAAAAAGGATCCACTATAACAGGATATTTTTAGTTTCTACAATGCTGCACTAAAAATACAGCCCCGGCTGATACATCATGGCAGAACTATTCTCTCTCTGTCCCTTCAGGAACAGTTTAAAACATTTATTTTTGTTTCCTTTTTGCAATGGTCAGAGTAGAGAGAGAAAATAGCAACTCATTGATAAGAGGAAACGAGAGAGACATGAAAAATTGAAAACTACCTAAAAACTCATGGCGAGGTTTATTTTATTAGTTCTTAATAAATATCTTGCAGATTTCCTCAGGAAATACACCAGATCACATGTAAAATAGTTTGATACTGATGTCAACTGCATCAACATATGAAGTCTATTAGGGTGAAGCCACAGCAGGGTGATCAGCGTGCTGAAAAACTCCACAGTACTTGTGGGGGGGGGGATCTCACGGCCTTCCAAATTCTTCGAGAGGTAAAAAAGTCAGCCAAGACGCAGAGAGAGAGAAAGAGAGAAAAAAAAGATCCCACATCCTGCTTTCAGCTGCCAGCAATGTGAAGTGCCCAGAGATTAATTCTACGTCTGGCCTGGAAATGTGACTTTAAAGCATGAGGGAGGGGAGTTGGGGGGGGAGGAGGGCGGTGAGGAGGAAAGAGGAAAGAGAAGGGCAGGCTAACTGAGGCTGGCAGCAGGCCACCAACCCCCTCCCAAAGCCATGTTTCAATGTAGACAGAAGTAAACCCCAACAGACAGCAGCGCCTCAGCCTGCCAGGGCCTTACACCAGCTGCAGCGCATCTCGCTCTCCACTCAGCCCCAAGTGCAGATGTTCCCTACAGCATCACTTCCGCTCGACTTTCTTTTAAAGAAATAGCACACATATGTGGAGGCATTTCCACCACTTCCCAACAGGACTCTCCTCGCTTTTAAGGGCTTCAGAGCAAGGGCGAAACTGACAGCAGGTACCACGATGGCTGAATGAGCTGCTCCACCTCCCTTGGAAAGGAGCAGCATCCATGGGCTAAAGAGCGTTACTTAATTAACAGGCCTGTCTTCATAAATCTGGCTTCTACTGTCTTCAGTGGGAGAGGCCCCCAGGGTTTGGGGCTAAGAAAAAAGGGAGAGAAGTATGTTAAAGATCTTACTCCTGGTTTCTCAAAGCAGTCCACTGTAGCATTACCATCTCAAACTGAGGGTTCTGATAGCTTTATCACCATGGAGCTTGCATAAGGCCATCTTAAAAGAATGTTCTAAAAACCTATTAACATTTTGGGCCATAAAGAAGGGAAGAGAGGGCTTCCCTGGTGGCGCAGTGGTTGGGAGTCCGCCTGCCGATGCAGGGGACACGGGTTCGTGCCCTGGTCCAGGAGGATCCCGCGTGCCGCGGAGCGGCTGGGCCCATGAGCCGTGGCCGCTGGGCCTGCGCGTCTGGAGCCTGTGCTCCGCAATGGGAGAGGCCACAGCAGTGAGAGGCCCGCATACCGC